>NW_001809797.1:1247299-1255619 GCF_000149425.1 Meyerozyma guilliermondii ATCC 6260 | reverse complement strand
TCAATCGATACAACATTCCGAAAAATCCCTCAATGAAAGGTAATTAGTCTTGAGATTGATATCAGAACTTGGAAAAATAGGATAGATTTGAAACGCTTCGTCTTCGATGTCAGCATGGATGCCTAATTTCTGGCCGTTGTAAACCGGATATATTTCATCAAGGTCTTGGTGCATTTCAAAAATATTGTTCCATGTATAATGGAATAATAGAGGACATTTGAATGACTTTTTTGCAAGAGTTTTGTGTATTCGTAAGAACCGGTCGAAATCAGTTTCATAGTATGCTTTGGCGTCAGAACATTCAACCATTTCCCTTTCGAACCCTCGAATTCGATCTGAATACCATAAATTATAAAGGTTTTCAGCTGCAGCTTGGACGATATTATCAGGAATGCTCTCCAATAATATTATGTTGGTGAGAAGTTCAGCACTCAAGTAAGAAAAGCAACGGGTGACGATTCCACGTGGTAAAGTATCTAGGTTCATTATTCAACTTAGAAGTTACAGGTCTGCAAATGATAGTGCGTATCATGCACTCCGCCGCATCACATGCGGTGCAATACTTCCACACCAAATTTGACAGTCACTCACCCCACTAACGTAAAACTTGCTCAATTAAACTCGTTCTCCGGACTTATCGAAACTCTCCATCAATCAGGCCTGAGTATCTACACTAGTTAGAACTTCAAGACAACATATATGCTTGCGTGCAGGTTGTCGCTTGAGTCGCACCTCAAATGGCTGCAAATACGATTAATGAAGGAAATCTGACTAGGTGCTGTGTAGATACTCAAGCCTGGTAAAAACAACTGGAGTTGAGAATATACAATGTAAGACTTTTCAAAAATCTCATTTTCCACTTGTTTGCATTTTTTGAAAATTTCGCAATAGTTTCGAAAATCGATTAAAATGGTGGTGGTGAAAACTTGGAAGTCTGTATTGAATTGGCTACTAATTTTTATGCTTGCTGATCCGTGCCATTGTAATTGAGAGTCTTTTTCACTACGGTGTTAAAGTATAATACGTTTCAGATCAAGAAGTCGACTTATTGTATAATCGTGTTTTGGTCACTTCACAATCTGATCCTCCAATAACGATTTACAAAAATAAATGAACGACGGGAGGAAAGTTATATGAGAGATTTGATATTAGTTGAGAGAGAAACAGTTTACGATCGAAATTAGCCTCTAGTCAAAACCTAAATCTTTCTCAACATTAAAGAACACTATACCTACTTACTGAAAATTTATACCATTGAACTCTCTGCTATTATAATTACTTCTCTGCATTTTTCTGTTTAGCATCAATTTGCACAATTTCATTAATATCCAAGGTATCAATCTGATACTTTTTGAAATCTCTCGCCTTGACCTTTCTGATGAACATAATTCCCAATTCTTCATAAGTTCTTCCTGCTGGTTCAGGTAATCTGAAATAAGCCCACGTAAAGGCTACAGCAATTATTCCAACTTGAAAAAAACCAACCTTACCCTTCCAATTACCTTCGGATTGGTTTAACATGTAAGGGTAGATCACACTGTTCACAATGGACCAAACATGAAACAAGTTTCTTGAAATACCAATAGTTTTCGCTCTTAATCTGGTAGATGACATTTCACTCGCAAGTGAGAAAGCAATTGGTCCAATAGTCATATCATAAAAGAACACTGCAACAAACAATAATGAAGCTGTTCCCCATTTGACACTCAGATTAGAAGGTGGAGCCAAAGAGATAAACCCCATAATCAAGAACGAGAGTCCACAAAGTCCTAGTCCAAGCAAATAGAGGGTTCTTCTTCCAAAGTTTCGTGCCAACAAAACCCATGAAATGACGGTTCCAACAAACCCAATAGCATATTGTACAATACCCAAAGTGAAGGCATTGCTATTGTCGATTCCTGCTTGTTCAAAAAAGTAAACTGCAAAGGACATCACATTACCAAGTGTAACACTTTGAATCATCAAACCAATGGCACTTATCTCAGTTCTTCGAAGATCAACTCCTCTAAAGCAATCCAAGTATGTAGCGCCAGCTTGAACTTCTTGTTCCATTTTCGTAGTATGAACCATGAATTCAATTGCATTGCTAATTTCGGAGTCAGATTTGTTTGTTACCAACCTTTTATACCCATTTTTTGCCCGGGTGATTTCTCCCTTTCTAACGAGCCACCATGGCGAGTCTGGGACAATTGCAAGTGGACCAACTAGCACCACGGGCCAAAACCACTGGACAGCAAAAGGGATCCTATATGACCAATTGAATGTTTTATTTGCAAGACCCTTTAGAACACCCTGCGAGATCAATTGGCCAATAATAAATGCAATATTGACATAAGTTGTCAAGTAACCTCTTAAAGCCACTGGACAAACCTCAGAGGCATACATGGGACCAATAACACCAAACACACCGTTGGGGAAACCCATTAATAATTGACCCACCAAAAGAACTTCTTTGGAATTTGCAAAAACAAGAATAAACGTAAACCCCACTGCAAACACAAACGATATTTGCATAAGCCGTTTATGGCCAATATAATCTACTGACCAACTGCCCAAAATAATTCCAAAAATATTACCAACACTATTCATCATTGAAAGTGCTGTTTGCCAAGAAGCAGTAAGGTCATACTCTCCATTCGATAAAAGCTGACCGTACTCTTTTTTAAAACTAGCAAATCCAAAAAGTGAACTCAAAAGTGTGATATTGTAACCATCCATAACGATAGTCAAGGAAACAATGATGGACCACATAACTGCTTTTTTGTATTCTTTGAGCGCTTGCATAAGCGTCAAGGAGTGTTCTTTGTCGGTGTGTTCATAGACATCCGCCAAAGTTTTGTCAAGGGCATCTTTTGATATTTCCTCAATAGCCTTACCATCACCTAAATAAACCAAGTCTGGACAACTACTCTCAATATCTTTAACTTCATTGTGCTCAATACTAACTTTCTGTGAACCCATAATGATGGCGGTGTAGAAGCTGGTGCCAAAGTCCGTGATTTATAGGCTCATAGAGCCGTCTTGGCTCAATTACTACAAGTGCTCTTTCTCCACTGCTCTCATTTTTTTTCGCAATTTACCCCAGTTTTCGCGATTTACGATGGCTGCGAAAAAAATTTCCCCACATTAGCTCTACTTCTCAGTATCTTTCGCAATTTCTTCATATCTATCCAATGGGAGTCTGTTGATGTTGCGAGAATAATTGAGAAGTGGAGTAATGTGGGGATCCTCATGTGGAGAAATATATAACGAATACGATCCACCTTAAGCCACTAAGATGCAATCCAACATTTTATCCAACGTTTGCAAAAAGAAAGATGCCAGAACTGGAAGAGTTTCCAGTTGGGACCATTCAGGAAAGAATGAAGATTCTTTTGTGATTTTGCCTGGCGAAGAAATTGAAATTGCTGATATTGAAGGTCCTGGAGCTATCACTCATCTTTGGTTTGTTCAAACCTGCTCAAGAGTGTTAGGACCTAATTGGGAAACTCGTGATGAGGATTTCTATAGAAAGGTACTCATTAAAATGTACTGGGACAACCAAAAACATCCTAGTGTTTTGGCTCCACTCGGAGACTTTTTTTGTGTTGGTAATTCTATGGTTTCCAACTTTCAGTCGTTGCCATTTACAGTCTCTGTCAAGCCAAGTCAAACCTTGAAATATGGTGGAGATGCTGCTATGAACTGTTATCTTACAATGCCATTCAACAAGAGAGCAAAGATTGTTATTGAAAACCAAAGTGAAAACGAGTACATTCAATATTTTTACATTGACTATGAACTTTACCGAAACCCAATGGAAGATATTCTTTACTTTCACTCGCATTGGCGCAGAACAGAAGTCACAGATGGATGGGGTCCCAACATTCAAGTGAACACTGATGATGTCAATATCACAAATCTAGATGGAAAAGACAATTATGTTGTTCTTGAAACTGAAGGTCAGGGCCAGTATATTGGTATGAACCATTCGGTAATTCACTTTCAAGATGTCTGGTGGGGAGAAGGTGACGATATGATCTGGGTGGATGACGACCCAGCATGGCCACCTAGTATCCATGGTACTGGTGGTGAGGATTACCTTGGACAAGGCTGGATGATGCAAAAGAATTCTTACCCATTTTGTGGAAGCATTATTCATGAAGATGATGTGCCCCAAAACCAAGTCAGTTATAGATGGCATTTGGTTGATCCGGTAAGATTTGAAAAGAGAATCAAGGTGACTCTCGAACACGGACATGCTAATCATTTGAGTGATGATTGGGCTAGTACAGCATATTGGTACCAAACTTTACCTGGACCAAAATTGGAAATTCCAGATGTTGAGAAAAGATTGGTGAGACGTCCAATTCTTCCAAGCCCTGAATTAAAGGCACCAGACTTAAACACTCTTCGTCCTGATGCTCGTGAAATGCATCTCAAGCAACAAGAAAAGTTGAAAGCATTTCCTTGAAAAGAGAAAGAGCGAGGCAGAAAGACGTGCCAAGGACTCAAAGGAAAGGGCATTGAAGAATAAGGAAATCGCTGCAGAAGTAAGATCCAGATTCATGAGTAGCTCGAAAAATTGATTATATTGACCCTAGTAGTCCTCAATCAAACATTAAAATCACCTGTAGCTTCATAGAAGACACTATAAGACAGCATCGGCGACCATCTGTCAACTCTTGAGTTAGCCTCTTCCTCTATGTATTCATTTTCATCAAGCATTTGCACCTTCATCGGATCACCAAATTTAAAAGAATTAGTCCACAGCCACTGTGATATTTGGTGCAATTTTTGCTGTAAAACACTGGGGATAAAATTGCTATTCAGGTTTAGGCGTGAGATTATCTCCAAAACAGACGTCAAAGCATTATACCCAATGCTGAAATTATTTTCGTTTATAGCATCGCTCAAACTTTCGGCCACAGTTAACAATTTTGTTGTCACACACGGTCCATTGGTTTCAAAAGCGTAGAAAGGTACGGTTTGAGTGGTCTCCAAAAGATCCCTTGCAATCTGTATAGGGTAATTTGTGCTGAAGCAGTCATTCGGTAAGCGGTTTGGGAATTCCTTCTCATTGCAAAAATTCCAAACGAGCAGCTGCATCCAGCTCTTGCTCAACAAGATATTCACTTTTTGAATTTCTGAAGAATTCTCTCCGATTCTTATTTTATAGAGCTCGTCTTGAATTCCAGGAATCATTTTTACTGAAATGTTACAGTTGAACCTCTTCATGAAAAAAGATTTATCAGGTAAGGCAAATACCTTTACAATCTGAGACAAATCACCAACTGAGCTTTGTTCATAGGGAAGACTCGCATCCAAAAGAACTGAAAAATCGGCTTCAAGACTTGTGAATCTTTCAGCAACTACAAGAATGTAGTAAATGTTTCTGAGCCGATGCTTTTCCTCTCGTGGCTTATTTGAGTATTTTGTGATATCGTGTAAGCCAAGCAACTCAGCAATGGCAATGGCTTCTTTCAAATACAAAATTGCCGACGTATTCAGTTTTGCACTGGAATAGTATACGTGAAGGAAAAACGATACCAATACAGATTCTATGGTTGGGTTCGATCTGTAGTCGCAAAAATTGCGTGCTCTCAAACACTCAGATATAAAATCCGCCGAAGATACATTATTAGGAACCTCAAAAATCTTTTCCAGAGGTGAAAGGCAGTCAATATGTTGCTTCAAAGCACCAGCGAGTGCACAGCACAACGCATAAGACTGAATATTTTGATGATTAACGTCCAACTCACACAAGTCCTTCCTAGAAACACTAGACGTGAGTTGGGCAACCGATACAATCGGCCAAATCTCATAAAACCAAGTTTGGTATACTTGAAAAAATGGAATTAATTCAGCGAGCATCACCTGAGGTTGAAAATTGTAAATAGTCACCTCTTCCAGATTCTCCGAGAGATTGTATCTTCGATAAATGCTCTCCATTGTTTTTGGTCTTACATTCTTTGGTCCTTTTTTTCTTCTTCCCCGATCGTTCGTACAAGGTAAGTTATGCCTTATACAATTTGGACAAGGTATAACATTACCGCATTTGACTCTTCTTATGGAGCAGTTATCACAAGGTCGTCCATATTTTGGTCTGGTTTTTATATTCTTTTGGTTTACCATATTATTGTAAGTTGCAATTTTCCCCATAATTTCGTAAACGCACCCCAGATCTGTCCGATGCAGGAAAACGCTATATTTGGGGCTGCTTCATTGATTGCAAAAAGGGTCTGAGTGGTTATTTCGTTTGAAGGTACTTGATGCTATTCACGTCGCTTTCAAAACTCGAGGTGAATTTATTGGCTTGATAAACTTTCAAATTTTCATATGGCGATTTTGAAGTCGAAAATTGTACGTACTTTAATCTGCAAATTCGGAGCTTTACCTAGTATGTGGATTTCATAATTGACTTCGGGCTTTTCTATGAGATTCATATACAGTTCTAACGAGTACAGGTTTTACTTGGAGAGCTGTTGCTTACTTCTAGATCTTACCAAAAGCTGCAAATTTGTTGTCCTCCTCTAGGCGAAATTTTCTGCAGTGATAAGATTTGAATTCTGTTGCGAAAATATACGATTACAGTCCAAATGTTGTCACATACTGCTCTGATTCCGAGAGCACTTGCTGTATCCTTACTTTGAAAAATCTGACTTGTCAATAAACCCTACGATCACGATAATTGTACCTGATCTTCAAAGCTAGGATTCCGGACTCGCCAAGGCAACAATTGATAACTTTGCCAATTGAGCTTGAATTGATTGACTCCGGTGTCCTACCAAACGCCATGGCGGCATCTGGGGAAGCTCTAGCTGATATTCTGGGTCTGATGAATAGCTCTAAAAATGTCTGTACCAGGATGCCTGTGAAATCCTTCGATTTCATGCTGCGTATAGTTATCTAAAATCTGAAAATTGGGTGGCATATTCGAGACGTCAACCACTTCAAACTTCATTCCTAGACGTAGTTGTGTGAGCTTCTCAGCTCCAATTAAATCAAATGAGAACTCTGTAAGTCCAAACTCCAGGAGATTGAGAACTCTTAGTTCCAGATCCTTAGGTACCGCAAGACTTGAAAGTCTTGGATTCACATTGAGGTTTAGTATCTCAATATGGGACTTGACTTTTAATGATTGAAATTCGTTAAATCCCAAGTCTAGAAATGTAACTGATGGTGGAATGGTGAAATCATCTATATTTTGCAACTTATTTTCAAACAAGTCTAGTGATTCCAAACCCGGAGGGAGCTCAATCATTCTGTCGTTGATTATGCCCAATTTAGAGTTGTTGAAGCTTAATACTTTCAATTTTGATCCTTTGGCAAATTTGACTCCACTCATACCTGACAAGTTCAATGCTGCGAGGTGGAGTTCACTTAATGATGATGGAAATGTGTAGTTGTTTTGAAGAGCTATCTTTCCAGCCATCGTAAGGTCTAAACGCCTGATACTAGAAGGCAACTCTGGTATCTGGGAGACATATAGCCTATTGTAACTGAGAATAAGGACTTTAAGGCGATTTGGAAGTGTGGGAAATGAAGTCAAAAGATTCTCACTCAAGTCAATATGCTCAAGAACGGGAGCTTCAATTTGGACACTCCTTATATAATTGCCGCTCAAACACAAGAATTCACAGCAAGGAAGAACGGCATGGAAAGACGAAAGCTTGTTACTTGCAAGTGAAAGTCTTTTCAATTGGGCTGGTATCAGCCAGCCGACTGTCAGCTTAATGTCACAATTCAATAACTCGAGGTCAACTAATTTAGCGGGAAAATCGACTTTGGCGAAGTCTTTGAACTTGGCAAGAGAAATCGAAAGTTTGAGCAAGTTGGGCGGAAACTTTAAATTCTCGATCTCACCAGTTGGTTCGAATAACTTAAGGTTGAGCAATTTGGGCGGCAATTTGCAGCTGTTGATGTTACTCGATGGCTCCCATAATGTGAGGGAACTCAAATGGGTGAAAGCAATCAAATTTTCAAGGCTCGCACCATTTACGGAATATAATGAGCGTAGCAGCGTGGGAATGTTCGACGAAAATGATCCAGAGAATCCAAAATTTGAGACCTTGGGGCCAATCATGGAGACATTTCCATCCATATTTGTTGCATTTTCATCAATATACGAAAAGGTCTCCAAATTTCGTTCCAGAGTACTTTTAGTAGCGAGGAGATAATCGGCTGGTACCTTTTGTGTTTTCTAGAACCAACACCGTGAGAGATGCTAGTTTTGGGTGGTCTTCGTTCATTCTTATCTTGCAGTTTTTCGCTACCAACTTTGTCAAATTTATCGGTAATGTGCTGAAAGTCATCCACTTGAGATATACGTTCTTCAAGC
>NW_001809797.1:1074643-1247199 GCF_000149425.1 Meyerozyma guilliermondii ATCC 6260 | reverse complement strand
TATCTCATGGTCTAAAAAAATAGGATAGTATTGAAATGCCTTGTCATTGAGGTCCACATGGATGCCCAATTTTTGGCCGTTGTAAACTAGGTTGATTTCATCGAGGCATTTGTGCATTTGAAAAGTGTGCCTCCATGTATGATGGAACCAAAGAGGACATTGGAGTGACTTTTCTTCAAGAATCTTGGTGTATTCGTAGAAATCGGTCGAAATCCGTTTCATAGTAGGCTTCAATACTTGCAACTTTATCTTTTTCAAAGGTTAGAACTCGCTCTGAATACCATAAATGGTTGAGATTTTCAGCTGCAGCTTGGAATATATGATCAGGAACATTCTCCCATAGTATTATGTCAGTGAGAAGATCTGTGCTCAAGTAGGAAAAGCAACGCGTGACAATTTCATTTGGTAAGGTATCTAGGTTCATTGATAGACTTTCAAATTTAAATTTACTCCTGACGGAAGGAATGTGTGCAGGATGACGATTGGCTGCAAATTTACACTCTATCCAAAATGTCAAAATAGGGCGAGGGAAAAGAACAAAGCCATTGACTGTTGAAAGTCGGTCTAAGATATGATTCGAAATAAATTTTTTCAATTTAAATCTTGTCCATAAATACCAAGTACATTCAATTTTGCTATCTACACTGCAGCAGGACCATGACTACTGAGCCATGAACCTAGCCGATATAATTGTCAAATCAACTTTCAGCTTCACACGCCAGATTACCGACGGAAGCATTTTTTCACATATTTCAAGATCACATCTTCGTCGTTCTTGTAGAGAATTTGGGTCTTGTGACCTCCCTTGGTATCAGGTTCCACAGTTTCTTCCAATGATTGAGTGGAAACGAGATAATGGTCCCTCAAGCAGAAAGCAACGATCAATGTGGGTACACAGAGACAAAGACCGGTGATACACAATTTTCTTTGAAGATCAGCATATGCCAAAACCACGGCTACTCTGGCAGGAGACCCCCAAGGATAGGATTTGATAAAGGTGTAAGGAGCCTGATAGGCAGGTTTGGCCAATTCTGGGTCGACATTCAACTGGACCATTTTTTCAACAATAGTGGAATACATTCTTTGGGTCCAAATGGCTCCAGTTACACATTTGGATAAAGCTGAACCAATTTGGTAAAGTGCTGCAAAAACTGCAATGATAAGAGCAGTATACTCATGGCTGGTGCAAGCCTGGGCTGAAACTACCACAAGTCTGGAAATAAAAGCAACTCCAAAACCCATCACACACATACCAGCAGCAACACCATCACGATAATACTTTCCTCTCAAGCCATCATTGTCTCCTCTGAAATGAACAAAGAGACCCATTGCAATAAACCAGAAACTAATTCCCATAATTATGAAACCCTTACTTCTTCTGACATATGCCAAAACCACACCGAAGATTGGAATTGTCAAAGATGTAACAAATCCGTCCAATTGTGGTATACGAGTAGCTACCGTAGGGGTGGCATTCATTCCCACAAGCAACACTGGATATGCATAAGTTGAAGGCATTCCACCGACAAAAGTGTAAAAGACGGCTATGACGAATGCAGCCCAAATACCTCTATCGGTCAATAAGGCAAAGGGAATCAAGGGAAACCTGGCAAATTTCCTTTCCCATAATATAAAAAATGGAATCATTACGAATCCTACCACAAGCTGAGCAATGGTTGAGGCTCTAGTCCATTTTGTTTGAACTCCACCAGCCAAAGTCAAAGGTACCAAAATCAAACCACAGATCAAAACGATGAACAAGCATCCAATAAGGTCAGTTTTCCAGAACAATGCCTTGGAAATGTAACCGGCTCTAATGAAGAAAATTTTCATTTTGGCAGACCAATAGCTGTTACCGTTCCTTATATCTTCCTCATGTTTCTCGGTCGACTCGTTCATTCCAAGGTAACTTTTCCTTTCTTCGTGCTTTAATTGAGCCCATTCCTCCGTTCTGGACGCTATCCACCTCATTCTGATATTCATTGCAAAATATGGAAGACATGCCAAGGGAAAGGTAAAAGCCCAAAGTGCAATACCAAAGTTCCACTTGTACCTGTTCAACAACCCATTAACAATATCACCACTAGCCCAAGTGATAATGATATTTGGCAGGTGCAACACCGCAAGGGTTAAGAAACGGTACCTCAACGACGAAGCATCGGCCAAATTGAACTGCCACAAGATTCTGACCCCAGAAAATCCAAGTCCATACAACACAATCCCTCCGGCATACTTTTGGATGGTGGTTGCCTGTGACATAACCACGAGACCAACAACTCTCATAACTGTAGAAAACATAAATATTTCAAGCCGGCCGAAAGTATCAGAAGCTCTAGCATAGAGCGGCAAAGAAGCGGCAGCTACAACGTTTCTGATTATACCAACGGTCGACATGAGTGAGTGCTGTTTATAGTCATTGGTTGCGTAACTTGAAAACACACTCACCACTGCCGTCTCCAAGAGAGTCACAAACATTCCAATGAAGATAGTGAAAAAGAAAATACCTTTCAGCCAATAAGTTGTGTTTGCAGCCATCATGAGTTCCTCTTTCAAGACACCAAACGACTTCTCCATGAAGAGATCATTGTAGGATTCAGATCCATCGGTTGAATAGTCCCCTTTGGAAGTTCTTATAGCATCACTCTCAATCTTGCTTTCATCAATGAAGCTTTCATTTGCCTTTCCAAACTTTTGCTTTTCAAGAGAAGCCATATTGGTGAAACCAGAAAAAGATCAGCATGCCTACTTATAGTTTTCACATTGGTCCACCTTGGTCTCGATTTCTTGAGTTTTTTTATTTTTTCTTGGCTTAGCAAGAGGTGGTCAAATTTAAGTTGAATTGGGTTGTCTGACCTGATTTCAGAGTTGTGGGTCGGAAGTTACAGAGTCTTTCATAGACCATAGGCTCGAAACTCATAGCTAATTGTGCATTGTTTCAACCAATTTTCGTAACGAAAACTCAGAAAACGATTTACTGATCAATCTGATAATCAGTGTCGCGCGCAAAAAATCCTGTCATTATATGCGCCAAGAAAACCTCAGCCAATAGCATTATTACCCGGGCTGCATCCACAAGTAGGCTACCCTTTGCCAAGAAAATTCTGCTTGCTCATGCGATACACAGAGTAACGAGCAAAGGACATACAGTTCCAAGTCTTTTCAACAATGAATTGAAATAGGGTGTTCGGTTCGTGCAGGGTACTTGGCTGCAAATAGACGGGAATTCAACGAAATAGTGTGAAGTAAAAACCCCACATCACTCGTATTTTCCAGATAGCGGCAAAATATTGAATAATAGGACAATCATCAAGCTCATAGATGCGTAGCGATATAAAATTTGCACATGCCTAATGAGATAAAATACGAAATGTCATTAAGCCGATTTCGGCATTCTCATATAATTGCAATATACCGTACAACTCAAAGCGAATACCTAAAGTAAGGGTTCTCTTTATCTGTCAAGTCTGCGAATGCGACATTGCTGCCGGGATTCGCCGATTCAATTTCTCCACTTCTGACCATTCTGTCTCTCTTTCTGTTCTCCATGATGTAGGAAATGTAAAGAGCAATGGCTAAAACCAACGTCACTGCATAACTTACGACCATTCCAATCTGGCCTCCAACGTATTGCGGTGCTTGGCTTTCAATGAAAGTCTGAGGTCCAATAATATTGCCGGCTCCATAAGCGACAAGGAACATTGCATTGACTGTAACCTTCTTTGTGTGGCCAGCCACATTCGAAGAAAAGTTGGAAAGCATAGTAAACATTCCAATTACCGACATTCCCAAGCACAAGCATCCTCCCAAACGAACGTGAAGATCTTTAGCAAACGCAAGCATCCCGGAAAACACCAAATTGAGCATGCACCCAAAGATGCAAACGATCATACGATGCTTCACAAATTTGATCATAGATGCAACGATGATGCACCCAAATACCTCTATCAATCCCTGGTAGATATTATAAGTTAGCGATTGCTTCACAGAATAACCAAGAATTGAGTTCATCACAATACTTCCAAACGTAGTCAAACCTCCATTAGGTATAGAGATTGCAAGACCGAAGAAGAAGTAAATGTAAGTTCTGTGGTCTGTGAAAGCCTCGATAAATTGATGCCTCTTGAAATGTTTGTTTCCAAATCCTTGCTGATTTTTCCTTATTCTCTTGACAGCATGAATTTTCTCTTCTTCGGATAGAAACCAAGCATCAGCTGGCGAATCTGGAATCCAAAAGTAAAACACCACAGAGAGAAACACCGTCATGAGTCCAGTAACAATAAACAATAACTTCCAGCCTGCTATTGAGTACAGCTCGTTATGAATAACCATGCCCAAACTGATGGCTCCTCCAAGTACTCCACCAACACCACAGAAAGAAAACCAAATCGCAGAGAGCATGAACTGTTCAGACAATTTGTACCATTGAGAAGTAATGATCATCAATATGGGGGTAACTGAAGATTCAAGCATTCCCAAAACAACTCTTAAGAAGATGAATCCAGCATAATTCGTGGCAGCACATAAGCACAAAACCGTGCCCCATAAAAAGAAGAAAATACCTCCACATCTCGAAATAGAATACCGTTGGATAATATAGGAAGCAGGAAATTCAAAGAAAAGGTATCCCAAGTAGAATGCAGATCCTGTCCAAGAATACTGATCTCCAACCATTTTCATATCCGTCCTCAACCCCATGATCGAAGCTCCACTATTGGTGATTTTATCCATGAATTGAACAGCATATAACAAACAGATCAACGGAAGGATGTATAAACTCGCTTTCCAAAACAACTTTCTATCCTCTCGAGGATCTAAGTCTTGGGAGTCCAATTGCATAGCCAAATTCATAGCAATGTCAATGTCATTACCCTTGACCACAACTTCCTTTCCTGAAGGAGACTTGACAGAAGTAATAACATCTCCATCGGCAATACTGACTTCGTCATACTTTCCTGTCAATTTGACTTCTTGTTCTTTACTCATTGTTGAACGCAGCTCTTGAAAAGTGATGGGTTCCATAGCCTCTATAAGTAGCAAACTAGGCCGTGATGCTGATAAGGCCTTATGAAGTGATTTCTGACTCGGAATTCACATCTTGGTGCCCATGATCCTTTTAACGATTTGTAAAAAAGTTCAAAGATTGATAAGGATTTTGCGCCGCACTTGCCGATGTGGGGGACCGACGATTAGCAATGAGTGTTCACTAGATCTTTTATGATCTTGAGGTCAAACTGACAGCATAGAATTCGAATAGTATATGCGGTTAGTATACCGCTTTCTTCATATGGTGTCTCTTCTTTCAAGCCCAGAAACAAGGCTTTAGAGATGCTTAAGTGGCTGCGAAATCTGTTATCGCTATCGCGAACTCGCCATTTCCCGAAACGGATATGCCGACAGCCAATGCCTCATACCTTTCAATCCACCTAGTATAAATATGGTCAATGGATTTCGACCATTATCATGACCTTATCCAAAATGGAGATCGAATCGCAAGTTATCGAAGCAATTGACTATTTCACTGAAAAATACACCAAGGATTTTGAGCATATTGCCGGAGAAATGTATAAGAATCCCGAAGTTGCATTCGAGGAAAAATTCGCTCACGATTTGATAGCCACATACTTCGAGTCTTTTGGCGAGTTCAAAGTCACCAGGCACGCCTATGGCTTTCGTACAGCATTTGAGGTGTTGTACGAAAATGGTGGAAGATTGGTCAATTTCAATGCTGAATTGGATGCCTTACCTGGTATAGGCCATGGCTGCGGTCACAATTTGATTGCTGCTGGTTCATGTGCAGCTTTTTTGGTTCTCGTAAGAGTGTTGCAAAAGTTCAATATGTCTGGTTCTGTTCAACTCTTGGGAACTCCAGCAGAAGAAAGTCTCGGTGGAAAATGCCATTTGCTCAAAGGCGGAGCTTACAAAAACGTAGATGCTTCTTTCATGGCTCACCCTATCACCACCAATGGTTTGGACATGATCATGGTTCCCTCTGTTTTCTTGGCAACTTCATATCGTGAATATGAATTCACTGGAAAACCGGCACACGCTGCTGCATTTCCTTGGGATGGAGTTAATGCTTTAGATGCTTGTGTTGCATCCTGGGTCAATGTTTCTTTGTTAAGACAACAAATAAAACCACATGAACGTATCCATGGCTTCTTCAAAGATGGTCCTACTGTTGCAAACGTTATTCCAGAATCTGCAAAAGTGGTATTTCAATTTCGTTCCAAGACCAGACAAGAGATGGAAAGCTTGGCTTCCCGGGTCGAAAACTGTTGCAATGCTGCTGCTCTTGCTACTGAATGTACATTGAAGCTGAAGGAGATTTTTTGCTACTTGGATATGATTCAAGTGCCCAGTTTGATAGAAGCATGCTATGAATCAACCAAGAAGTATGCCAAAAATGAGACTCAAGTGCTCGGTGAAAGCTCCATCATGAAGGACATATATGGGTCTTCCGATATCGGTAATGTTTCGCAGGAAGTTCCAGCTATTCATTTGGCCTATAGCATTCCAACGTTGGAAAATTGCGCTCAACATTCTCATGTGTTCGCTCAGTCAGCGGGCCAATTGAGCACTGCAATGCCACCCACTTTGGTCACAGCTAAGTCAAATGCTTTATCGGCCTTCAAGGTGTTGCAAGATGATGGCTTATTTGCCAAAGTTGGAAAGGAGCACAAAATTCAAGTCAAGTACTAAAATTTCAGTAGTTATTGAATAGACGCAGCAATATGATCCACTTTTTCAAGCATGGTTTGCATGTCTGAAGCAACCCCCAAAGACTCTTCTCGGGAAGGTTGTGATTCATCGTCTATGTCTTCCGACTCACATTGGTCGTTATTGCGATAAAGCAAGTGCTCTATGCCGTGTGCGGTAACTATTCCACCATCCTTCAAGTTTTCTATGGCATCTCTAATTTGAACAAAGTCATTAAAAGGAACTACGTCGGACAATAATGAGAGTGGTAGAAGTAAAAAATCCCACCCTGCCGATCTGTTTTTCAAAAAGTCATGATATCCAGACTGCACTTTTTGTAACCTCTTAAGAGGAACTGTGAACAAGTTGGTTTGATATGTCTGCCTTCGCATTTCGGAGACACTCATCAGTAAAGTCAAGAAGAGAATAAAGTAACAAAATTGGTAGTTTATCATCGGGTACCAGTACGAGTTCAAATCTCGAAGTTTCATGCTGGTAACAAATTGCAAGTGGTCGTCGTAAAGCTCTGCAATTTCCAGGAGTACACTTCCCAAGAGCTCATTCAAGTTGGTTTCAAGAACAGGATTCGTTTCACTTTTGTCGAAAGCAATCACGCATAACGACACTTTCTTGATCAATATCTTGTATATCGACACCCGTGCGAAATCATAGAATATTCTGAGGTTGCAGTTTGCACTAATTGGGTGTATAATCATTTTCTTCTGCCCGTGTTTCTTGAATTCTGGGTCCAACAGTTTCCACCACTCATTGACTTTTTCCAAATACTTTTTTGTAGACAGTCGAATTTCATTGAGGGTCTTCAAAGAATCTTCCATCTCCATCATATGAAAGTTCCCGTGTAATGAGTACCAATAAGTAGTTATGTCTGAACATATCACCGTTATCTTGAGCATTTCATGGAAATAATACCAGCACACAAAATGTATATGTTCTAAACTTTTTTCGAGCGGTGATTGAACCTTTGACTCCTTTCTATCAAACTGCTTTGTTACCAAGTATGATAGATTTGGCCACGAGTTTATTTCGTTGAGAATCTCAAACGATCCTTCGTTTATAGTACTTGTTCTTACTGTCAAAAACGAGAACCATTTCTCCTCAACATAATAAGCCCACCACAAATTATTTCGAGCAATAATATCTGAGTTATTTCTGAAACTGCTATTGAGATCGTCCTTGAACCTAGATACATTCAAACCCAATCTGTTCACTAGAAAAGTGGCAATGCTTAATATTTTAGTAGCAGGAACAATGCTCACCGTATCATTAATCGAGTTGATTCTTGATATTATTTGGGGCAATTGTAGCAAGCAACTTTGAAGAGATTTCATATTAGACTCTTCATTGTTGGTGGCAGTTTCAAATTCATTCATAAGTAGTTTAAAGCAAGCATTTGCGAGAGGTTGGGGATCCGGACTTGGGCTCAACATCAACTCATCATTTCTGTCCCAGCATCGCAAAGAATTGAGGAAGATAGAGCCAAGTAACGTAAATCCGTACTTTTGAATGTTCTCGTGAATGGTATGGTTGATCATAAAGTGAAATTGGTCTCCAGATATCACCGGGAGAAAAGGGTTTAAGTAAGTGAAAAAGGTCTTTAGAAGGCTTGCTCCATAGGACTCAGCAAATTGTGAAACTAAGGCTTGAGACTCTTCAAGGGTAATAGCTTTGGGAGTTTCGCTGAAGCTAGGTAAGCTTGTTTGGCTATAGGTGTCATTTGGGGTCAATTCGGCAACCTGAAGTGATCCTGGCTTATCGTTGAAAAGAGAATAGAAATTGGATTCCGATAATGTCTGTATGGAATTCAAGTTATCAATACACCATTTAATTCCTGATGACGATAGTTGATTATCAATGGTTCCAATTGATCTCAATGACGGTGAATCTGCCAGTTCTTCTTCGTTGCAAGTCTGCCTGTCAGACACAAGTACAGGCTCAGATTCTGTAAAATTATCCAGATTACCTGCTTTTTTTGAAGAATTTTTAACTTGACGGGCTCCGTATCTTCTGATCCTTTCTTCCCCTTGAATAATACACTTGCGGTTCATTTTTATACAGCGTTCGCAAGACACACCTGAATATTTACATGACTGTTTCCTCTTTCTGCACCAATCGCACGGTCTACGATTTCTTGTTTTGTGGAATAAGACTTTGAGCTCGCTGTGTGCCATGAAACAAAGTTATCAGAATTGTTCGAAGCTAAATTTTTGGGGCCGACTGTAGTAGATAAGAAAGTTGCGAAAGTTGGAATCTGCACAAGTGTGCGAAAAGTTGACTCGGATCAGATTTCCATTTTTAAGGACCGTACCCGGAGCGTGAAATTGTGTAGTTTGAGATGCATATTTGTTTTGAGTGAAAGAGTTAGCGCTGATACAGATCATGTGTTATATAGTTTCATCCAGATTTTAATTTGAGATTTGGAAGAATCTTGCAAAAGGGTACATTTTTGCAAATGATACCACATTTGGAAAAAGTGAAAAAGGGGTAATTCAGTCTAGACTTGAAATACAACCTCTAAAGTCTTCATTAATGCTTCAAACAATATCGGTTCACATTGATGATCAATCGATGTAAAGCACACCGTACTTTCCTTGTAGTTGCAGCTTTGGGGACTGCATATGAGTCATATTCTGGACCGTATACTAGCTACGATTACTTCGTTCTTTCTCTGTGATGTTAACGTTGATTGATAAAAGGCTGTTCAATCAGCTACTTACTTCCTCGTGGTATCTTTCGTAACTTTTGTAATCTCATGATTTATAACTTCATATTTTCTAACTTCATCTTTTGTAAGTACAGATAACTCGTGGTGACTATGACTGTCAACCCGACATCAGCTCTAACTCTTCATTTTATATTCTCCATCAAAGTTCATCATGATCTGGAGCGTTGAAAAAGTTCTGTGCCAACTCCACTTCCTCAAACTCATTTTCACCTTGGTTTGTCTTTATGATGAACCGTCTATACGAAGACATGGAAGGGGTCCCATCATTAGTAACCTCCAACACTATATGGTACTCTTTGCAATTTTGGAGAGGACGACCAAAGATACTGTGACATGCTTCCTTAAAGGTGGGAACCTTGAAAGAAACTTTTGAACCAATTTCATTTTCTTTGGTTATTGGTATTTCTGGAACTTCCAAGATGTTAGCTTGAGTCAAACTAATTTCCCGGTAATGAAACCATTTGAAAGTAAAAAGTCTGCTGTTCAAATCATAGCTTTTGCTTGCATCTATTGTGATTTTGGAATCGACAGCAGCTTCTATAATGGACGGCTCATAAGTCAGAGACCCATTGACGATAATTATAGGCTCATGCACAGCACTTTTAAAGTCCTTCACAGTCCATTGCATTCTTGCCGCAAAGTCGTTCTGATAGGCAGCTCTCCAGCGCCAAATTGTAGCTTGGTTACTTACATGTGTCTCGTTATCTTTTCCCAAAGCATAGTCGATGGCATCAGAATAATGTCTAGATCTTCCAGTATTGTCCACCAAAACATAGCGACCACCCCAGCCTCCATAATTGGGACTATCTGGATAGTTGAGGCCATTTGGAAGAACAAAAAGTGTGGAAGGTGTGTCACCCTCCATGATGAACATTGGTTCCGGATACACTTTTCCAAGAGGTCCCACACTCATGATATTGGATTTAAGCCACTCTTTGGATACCAAGTCGCTGTCTGGTCCACCTTTATCAAAAAAGTTGTACTGTTCGCCAGAAATCCCCACCCATGTTGAAAGACTATATTGGTTAAAACCATGCAGAGATGAGATGTATTGAATTTTTGGAAAATTGGTCCTGATCCACGGCCCGGCATCGTCCTGGTCCGAAATCGAATAAACTCGAAGTTTTTCACTGACAGAATCAATGAGCTCGACAGAAGAGTATTTGAGAGCTTCAGCAAGAACACCAGCTCCTCCCCACATAAGAATATCCAATTTTTCATTTTGCGGAATCTCACTCATGGCAGATATCAATTTTTTGGCTCCCGAACTCGGCTCGCCCGCTTGAAAAGCGTCAAGTCCATATGCCTTGTACCCAGTACTAACGAGCTCCCGTAAAGAATCCGCCGTGGGATAATCTTTTGAGTGCTTCAACAAATTGGGCCACACCTTCTCGTATGCGTCAAGAATGGGGTAAATATCTTCGTCATGGACGGTATAATTGAGCCAGTACGATGTCGTTGCGACAATTCCTTTAATGGAGACTTCGTTGGAGTACAATAAGAGACGAACGAGAGACTCTGCATCATCGGGCTCATTACTGATATCGGTAAAAACAAACACATTTGGCTTGACATCTTTCTTGGGTACCAACGCGGAGGTCAATTGCCAAAGTAGTGCCCATAAGAGCGCGGGAAATAATTGCATTAGCAACTACGAAGGATCTCCCCCTTATTATAGACCGATTCGGGGAAGATGAAACGATTCCGATATTACGCGCATCGAATTAGCCGCAAAAAATTAGCCGCTACTGCCCCTCACCGATGGACGCCAATTCTCGTAAATGCCCCGCATTTTGCGGCAATGAGATCTGGGGTGAAATGTCATTATATATTGTGCTGAAAATGTGCATTTCAACAAAGACAGCATGTCCCAAAAGAGTATCAATATTGTTGAGCAAGAGGAATCCGACGACTTGGTGAAGGAAGTGTTGGCACTGGAGTATACCGAGCGAAAGAGAACGAAATGGCAGACGGTGAAAAAATATCCTGATGCAGTTTACTGCATCTCCACTATGGTTTTTGCGCTTATATTGACATCTTTTGAGTCACAGGCAGGTGGAATTGTGATCTCCATTGCCAAATTCAGAGAGGATTTTGGAGTACAGCTTTCAGATGGAACTTATGCAATCGAAGCCAAATGGCAGTCGGCATTTCTTGGTGTACCCTTGGTTGCTCAGATGGTGGGGCAGAACTTGGCCTCGTTTCTTGCCGACAGAGTTGGTAAAAAATGGGTGATATTTGGTGCAATTGCAGTTGGCGCCGGGTTGGTTGGTTTTCAATTTTCCTCCACCACCGTGCAAACATTTCTTGCCTCGAAAACTTTGATCGCAATTTGTCTTGGAACACTTCAGGTTTCAGCAGCTGGATACGTCGCCGATGTCACACCTTTGCCATTGAGGGGCTTTGCTACTACGTTGTGTAACATATCATACTCCATTGGTCCTTTGGTCTGTTTCATTATCAACTATTCGCAAGCTAATAACACTACAAAATGGGCATACAGATCCATGTTCGCTTCTCAATGGGGCCTTGCTGCCGTTGCTTTAGTGTTGGTTTTGTTTGTTCCAGAGTCTCCCGTCTATCATATCATCAAAGAACAACCGGAAAAGGCAGAAAATTGCTACAAAAAAATCTTGGGAAGCGAAGAGGACGCAAAAAAACAGGTCTTGGTGGTTCAAACTACTATCAAGGAAGCAGAAGCAGTGCAACAAGGTTACACATATCTCGATTGCTTCAAAGGAATTAACAGAAAGAGAACTTTGGTTGCAGCGGTGCCATTTTTGTTTCAGCCATTTTCGGGTGTAGCATTCACAATCAATTACACAGCTTATTGGTTTCAGCTAGCCGGATTTTCTGAGTCAAAGTCTTTTAAGTTCACAATTGGAGCTCAAGTTCAATCTGTTGCCGGCTGTATCGCTGCTTTGTTTGTGGTAGATCGAATTGGTCGTCGTACAACCATACTTTGGGGAGTCGCAGCTCTCAACATTGTCAACTTTATCATTGGAGGAACTGGTCTTGACAAACAGAAGAACTCACTTAATACCACCATTGCTTTCATGATGATGTACGGCTTCTGGTACAACTTGGGTTTGGGATGCGTTTGCTATCCAATTTCCATGGAAAATCCTACAAGTGCATTGCGGACCAAGACTTTTGCAATCTCGATGACTTGCAATCTTTTGGGAAACATGTTATGGCTGTTTATCATTCCGTACATTTTCAACCCGGACGAAGGAAACTTGGGTTCAAGTACCATGTTCATCTTTGCCGGTTGTGGAATTTTGTTTTGGATTTTCTTCTACTTCTATGTTCCAGAAACTGCTGGACGAAGTTTGGATGAGATTGACGAGATGTACTTCTGCAGAGTGCCTCAAAGAAAGTTCAAAATGTACAAGACAAAGGTGGAAATGGTAGGCGAAGAGACTTTCGTACCAGATAACAAACCTCTGCTTGACCATGTTGAGAAAGTTTAATTCTTTAGAACTCATTAAACGGGTTGATTTTTTAGATGAATAGATTAAATTTAAATGTTCAGTTCCCAAATCACATTACAAAGCCTTAAAGCTGCTCCAGCAAACCACCAGTATTTTCTGAGGTCCGTGAGCACCAGCTTTGCCATTCCAGTAACCTCAGCGTAATAATTTTCAGGTTTGTCACTACTATAGGAAGATGTATTGAACTCGAGTTGATTCAAAGCAATAACATGTAGCACGGCATGTACCACCAATACATGGTGCACAAGAGGCTCCGAAGCTGCCAAACACATGATTTTGATGGAATACTCTTGTAGCGGTAAACGTTCTTCTTTATCAAATAAGCCCAGTGCTCCACTGTCTCTGCTCTTGAGTATTAATCCTACAGTATCTATTCGACACCGAAAGGTTAAAATAGCAATGTAGGCATGGTAAACTTCCAAGAGTTTACGAATCAGTTCGTTAGTAATGTTTTCGTCCAAAGTCCAGCTAAGGATATCGTTTTTCAATTGTGTGTCAACTGTGCGATGGGTCGGAGGTCGATAGTGGGAGCATTGGACTCTTTCCACAAGTTTTGCCAAACTAACCATTTTATTACATGCCGCAAGATCGCTCACTTGATACTCACCAGGTTCAAAATCATCCAACGACAAATCGTCAATAATCAAATCTTTCCGATCGTAGTACATTTCTCTTCCACTTGTAGCAGATACTAACCTGTCAAGGCTAAACGAAACCCAAAAAAGTCGTCTGAGAAGACCTTTCCAGTACTTCAATCTCACCAAGTTGTTCAACTCAGAAGAACTCAACTCAGATATGTCGTTTGTTCCCGAAATATTGGTGATACAAAGCTCACCGCAAAGGTTGCAAGCTTTCGTGATATATTCTTTGGAATCTCTAGCGCCGCTGATTCCCTCCTCATGAATAGACAAGAGCAAATAAGATTGGATCAACACTATCTTATTATGCTCTACGAGCTCCAAAAGTTTACATCTTTCGTAAAATTGTTTGAGTCTGGTTCTCACTGAGACTTGGCCCACCTCGGTGTCGAAACGAGTTGCACACAACATGATAGCGTTCAACAATATGAGAGGCACCTGGGATGCGTCTTCCAATGAATTTCTGGAAACAACAGGAAATAAGGGGTACAAATTCGTCAAAAATAACAGAATTAATCGTTTTCTCTCCACAGCCGAAGGAACTATATATGCTCCCTGGCTATCGATAAATTTTCTGAGCGCCATGTCCTGACGGGACTCAACATGAACTTCATTTTCCTGGCCCCTCCATGGATAATATAATCCAAAAAAATCTCCATCGAAGCACAAGTAGGAATCTCTGCTAAGAAGCAGCGACAATGGTTGGGTCGAGCAAACAAATTGCGGCTTGGTTTGATCATTTCTATAGAATATGTTTTCGTAGATGTTTTCCATCGCATCGTCTGATTCCAAATCGGATTCCTGAGCCGGAATGTTTGCAATTTCATCCCACTTACACTCAACTGACTTTTTTTTGCAATTTCGGCATTTTTTTTGGCCCAGAATCAACGATACATTTTTTTCGTCTTGAGCGGCAACTAAGACAAGCCCACTAAGGACCTCTGCGTTAGTATTACCCTTGAGCAGTGAGCTGGCTCCCAAACTTACCTTTCTTTTGGAAATTGGAAACTTTGTAGTCACAAATCCTGACATCTGTTGCAACCGAAAAGTGCGGGCGGGGTCCCATTTTAGGTACTCCGCACGGCGGGCGGGATACCCAATCGGGGCGGTTGCAATTGCGGGCGCGATACCCGATTGGGAACGGTTGCAATTTGTGGGGTCGAAGATTCTCTGAAGAATATATAAACACCACCTACCGACCCATGAAGTGCATAACAGATCTCAATACCCAAAAAACACAGAAATGACGACAAAAGTTTTGACAGAATCAAAGTTACCCTCTTTGGCAGGACTTCGCAGAATAGATCTCTCTAAAGCCAAAGTCAGACTCAGTGGAGACATCTCTTCTGTTTTCACATCTTTTTCTGGAGAACTGGAACACTTGAACGAGCAGAAGTTTACTCAATTGAAAAAAGAGTTGGTGAAAGATCCTCAGGCTTTGAAAGAAAGTTGGTTACGGTTAAAGGTGGCACTTTCGAAAGGAATTGAAGAAATCAAGGCTAAAGGACCTTCAATAATCCCTTCTGTTGAATTTTCTAAGCTCGACTCACTCAGTGAAGCTGAACGTGCTGATATCTTTAAGAGAGGGTGTGTGGTTATTCGCAATGTGGTTCCCAAAGGAAAGGTCGTTGAATGGAAAAATCAAGTAGTGGACTATACCGCCAAGAACCCTACTACAAAAGGTTTCCCCAAAGATTCGCCCGTGGTTTACGAGTTGTACTGGTCCAAGGCACAAGTTGAGGCTCGCAGCCACCCCAATATGATGAAAACTATGAACTTTATGAACCACCTTTGGCACACTGACGAAGATTCTCTCATTTGTCTTGACAAGAATCTTTCCTATGCTGATCGCTTGAGAATCAGAAACGCCGGTGATAAGTTCTTCTCGCTTGGTCCTCATGCGGATGGAGGGTCTTTGGAGCGGTGGGAAGACAAACTGTACGTTCAAAGTTACCGCAAGATCTTTGAAGGTAAGTGGGAAGAGTTTGACCCATACGACATTCAAGGCCGTCTTGATGCCGATATGGACTACTACGAGTCTCAGGGAACTTGCAGTATCTTCAGAAGTTTCCAAGGTTGGTTAGCGGCATCGGAAATTGCACCAAAAGAAGGTTCGATTCTCTTTGCTCCTCTTGTTAGAGAAGTCACTGCCTACTACATGTTGAAGCCTTATTTTGACGAAAACGACGAATTGACTCTTGATGGTCGTATGCCTGGCGCATATCCAGGAAAAGGTCTTGAGTTCAACGACAACACTCATCCTGAACTCAAATTAAGCGATTTAATGGTCCACATTCCAAAAGTGCAACCTGGGGATATGGTTTACTGGCACTGTGACTTGATTCATGCCGTGGATAATGAACATTTGGGAGACCACGACTCGCTGGTGTTCTACATTCCTTCGGCTCCGTTGTGCCAAACGAACTTGAAGTACGCTTTGACCCAAAGAGAAGCATTTCTTAAAGGTTTGGTGGGACCAGACTTTCCTGGTTTCCCCAATGATGTCGCTGAAACTCAGCACAAAGATAGGGGTGGACCTGAAGATGTCATGGAAATCGGAGGAATCGAAGCATTGAGAGAATTTCTCTTGGCGGAAATTGAGTCTGACGAGAGCTATTCTGAGGGAGCGAAAAAAATGATTGCCATTGCCAATGAGCAAGCGTTTGGAAAGTGAGAAGGAGGAGAAAACTCTATTGAAGATTTTGTAAAATCTGGAATTCTCGTAAAGCTGAACTTTTGTGGAAAGTTGGCTGCAAATGCAATGCTGCAAAACCTTGTTTTCAAGTTGTATGATTTACGTTAAAAATGAAACCAATAAAATTTAAAAATGAAACAAATAAAATTGTTATCACATTTAGTATCACAACTACACACTATTCTTTAGTACTCTAATCTGACTGCTTTGTCCGTTTTTACCCAATTATTCCCCCACCTCAAACTGTCACCTGATCAGATTTTGAGATCTCAGCTTCTTCCTTGATGCCCAGAAGACCAACGCTAACCTGTAGAAGATGCCGAGAAAAGCGTATAAAGTGTGACAAGGAGTCGCCGTGCTCATCGTGCATAAAGAACAAAACCCCTAATCTATGTGTTTTCGATGAAAATAACGATCTTCTCCTGATAAAAGGAGGCATGGCGCTGCATGTTTTCAAAGTTTCAAAGTCTGTCACGAAGAAACCCAAAGCTAAAGTCACCAAACTAGCCACAGATATGCCAGATCACTACGTGACGGGTCACGAAGATACAATAGACTTTCATGACTTGTATTTTGAAGACAATACAACCTCTTCAGCGAGGTCCCCTTTGGAATGGTCTTTCATCGAACGAAAAGAACCAGCTCTTAGATTTCTTCAGACGTGGAAAATTTCAACTGACAACACACCCCAGGAGAGATCAGGGGTAGAGGATCAAAGACCTTTAGTCGAACGAATAGAGGAAGTCCTTCCCAGAAAAAAACGCTGTTTTGCATTCAATCAAGTGCTTTTTTGATGAAGTGTATTTCTTCGTGCCCCTAGTCGACTACGTTATGTTCAACGACGATATGGCGCGGATCCTCGAACCAAGAGGAAACGGAGTTGTGTCCTCAGACTCACTCAGAACTCCGACCTAGCAAATGTAGGAATACTTTTGACAGTGCTCAGTTTCTTAGGTCTCTTGAGAAGTTTTGAAACCGACTTTTCAAACAGAGTCTCTTACATCCAAAAAATTTCCTTGGCAAAGCTGTGTTTGCGCCAGCATACGATCCGAAACGAAATTTATTTACCTGTTTTACAGCTCGCTACCTGTCTTCGACTATTTCATAGAGTGGTACCCGATACACCCGAGTTCCCAAAGCGATGGGGACAGTGTTCTCACAAGCACACTAGTTCATATGGCATACCAGTTGCAACTAGACCGAAAAACCGGAAAACTTCAGTCCCAGAGAGTGTAACTTAAGAGGAAAATTGTGGCATCTAATTACCATTCTCGATACTATGGAAGCTACCCTCATAGGAACTCCCCTAGTAGCAATCAGGAGCACGAGTACCAAGACGTTGTTACCAGTAGGTGACTTAACTTCAGAAGCGTCTAATACTCCAAATGTAGAATTAGAAATGGCCATTGTCTCATTCTTTGGAAACCTGAGTCCTTTGTTGGCAACATTGCGAGACATGATCGAGCTAGTTCTGAACAAGACAGGAACGACAAAGGTATCCAAGCTTGCGGAGTATGTTCAATTAATGGAGACTCTAATGGAAACCGTCTTGGGCACTTTGAAGGGAAAATTGACTACTATGCCAAAAAATGCTTCCGCCATCTATGTGCATCACAAGGCCCTTTCGATAAAATCGTTACTTAACTACGGTACTTTTCTACTCTCGCTTTACACTCATATAAGAGTGTACTTTGAGCACAAGAATGACATTCAGATGGCGTTTCATTACGAGAAAAAAATAATTCAGCTTACTGTCACTGAACTTTTGCCAATAGTGACGTTCATTGCCGACGACCCTAAACAGTACTATGGCCCCATGGGTGCTCTCGTCACCACCAAATTCTTTATCTCTACTTTGCAACGTTCGAGCTTCACGGGTCTTTCAACTTTGACTCGATTGAGGTACCATCTTCACCACTATGATGCGATCTATGGAAAAGAAGACACTGACACTCATTTTTTGCTTCAAAAGGTAACAACCAAATCCGAAATTTGCTGTAAAATCTACTGGCAGAGTCTACGTAGACTTATATTCCAGTTCCAAATGGACCCGAGGCCGGCTGAAAAAATTAGAGATACTGTGGAATTTCTCAGCGATGGAACAAATCTCAACACTGGTGCATTTGATAAGATCTGGCGCTTCCGTTACACGAAAGAACAATTGCTGGAGATTATAGACTTGTATGACAGTGGTTTGGAAGATATATCTTATTCGGAAGAAAGCTTTGGGTCGAGCACGAGTCTGTCGACTGATAGTGCGTCGCCATTATTTGACTTCAATATCGATTTTGACTATGTTGCTGAATCATGGATGAAGGAACTAGATGACGCCATGATCCTGCCGGATATTTTTCTTGGTATATGATTCGCAAGTAAATTAAAAAAGAAGACTTTGTAATTATTAGTTCTAAATAATAATTACCATGGAACCTCAGTACCATCGTAGCTCCAGAATTTGTTTGAGTCTTCCTTCTTGAGATTTTCTATCAAAATCGCCAACTTCTCAGCACTTTCGTCTGGGGTAATGTGGCCTCCAGGAGCAAAAATGGGCGCAAATTCTGGGTTATTGGCAAGATACTGGTCTTTGGCACCGAAGAGCAATTCAGTACCGACCAAGCCTGGGTGGACAGGGACCACGATAAATTCTCTTCTGCAAGCTCACGCCCGAGCTGTCTAATGCTGTGGTTGAGCGCAGCCTTGGATTGTCCATAGGCAGAAGTACTGTAGGTAGGATACTCACTTATGGTTCCAACCATACTTGACACGAAAATCACCTTCTTTTGAGTACCCCTTTTCACCAAGTCGTAGAAAGCCCGGATCAAAAGAATTGGTCCAAGAGCATTGGATAACGTAGTGGCTGAGGAAATTGCTCCTTTGGAGTGTCCAAAATTTGGGTATGAGCGGTACTAATACCTGCATTACAGATAAACACATCAATGGAGTCGGTAATTTTCAAAACCTCAGCTTTGGCGGTTTCAAATGTCTTTTCATCGTTCAAGTCCAAAGTCACAACGTGTACATTGTCAGCCACCTTGCTTAATTCTTGCAAACCAGAGGAAGAAGAAGGGTTTCTAGCGGTTGCAAATACCACATTCTCAGGTTTCTTACTCAAGTAGGTAGCCAAGCTAAGGCCAATTCCACGAGAAGCACCAGCTATAAAATATACTTGTTTAGCCATTCTGTTGTAGTGATTCCAGTCGATTGCGGGCTTTATATACCCTGGAAATGGTCCATTTCGGCCATTAGGCGGATAAAATGGATGAAAAATCAAGCGGCCGAATTTCCCAATTAGTACGTATTTCCGCATTATGACCGAATTGCTACAAATGACACTCGGTGCGGCTCGCACCTATGCCTCTAGTTTCAAAGAGATACAAGCTTTACCAATGGCCCAAAGAAAGATAGTTGGCCAACTGGAAGCTAGACAACGTGATTTCGTACACCAAAGCACAAAATTGTAATTGGGCAAAAAATTCGCAACCCAAATGCCCATTTTTAATAAATAAAATGGCTGCGAAATTTTGCAAATGTTGCAAAACCTTAAAATAGCACTTTACGGAATGCGGCTTCGCCTTATTCGACTCATCAGCTGAGTAATTCTACGCTTCTGATGTGCCGTGCCTTGCCAAGACTTGTTAGAAGCAAGTCTTGGCGTAAGGACGGAGCTCACAGTTCCACCACCGACGCTTGCTTCTCGCATGTGGTTCTTGGCGACTATCAGAGCATTATTCTCAATCTTTCTTCTTCCAATTTTTCATTTGCACCCTGCGAAGCTGCGATTAGCACTCACAAAATCAATAACTACAAATGGCTCAAAAATTTCCATTCCACTACATTCACACATTCTTCTTGCCTATAACTGCAAAAGCATCAAGCTCAAACATAACTAACTCTGGCAGGATGGTCCAATAGTACCTCATAGTGCTTAGCGGACCATACCATCATCTCCAAGTACCTCTATCATAAAACCAACGTTGAAGACCTCCATTTCCAGAGCTTGACCTTCCTGGCCTACAATGCAGCTTCACGCTCATTACCATAAAATCTTGAGCAACACATTTCCACGAAGACGAGCAGGATTGGGCATACAGATCCAGAATGTGAACATGATGGAAAACATAATGATGAACGCAGGCATAACCGTCATGGCTCCAATATACTGAGATATGAGTCCAACCAAAAAGGGAAACAATGCTCCTCCAGAAGAGCCAAAAGCAGTGGTAATTGTCAATGAAACCACCAAAATTTTTCTGGGAAAGAGGCGTGAAATGTGAAGCACCATCAATGAATAGATTGGGCCAATGCACACACCAGCAAGGGAAACAAATACACCGGTCGCAATAAGATTGTCTATGGCCCAAGCCAACGAAATTGCAACCATAGCACCACAGACCACCACAGTGGTTCCCCTTCTGGGATTTAAATATTTGTGAAGGTTTCTCGTCAATAATAACCGGCCGAGGGTGACTCCAAACCAGTATCCTGAAGCAACATAACCAACAGATGGATTTTTGTGATGTCTATAATCACGAAGGAAAGTCACAAATTCCATCCTCCCAAACTCACCTCACCGCCTTGGTAAAACAAGACAAAAAGTGATGCTAGCCACGTCAATTTGTTGGTTAAAGCATCAGCCAAGATACTTCTTTCTGTAACATCAGGTAAGGTTTGGTGCTCTACCTCAAACTGTTTCAAGTCCTCATCCATGCCCATGAATGCAAAGTATATGTTGGCGATATTAATGATCATTAAACCTATGAGAATAAAGTAGAAGTAGTTCCAATTGATATGGTGCTCCACAAGAGCTGTGCCGACAAGGGGCCCAATGGTGGCACCCAAGCCATAAGTACCATGGAAATACCCCGCATATCTATATGAGTCAAACTTTCACAAAGACCGATTTGCAGAGCGCGTATATTCCGTTGTTCTGATTACTAATTTGGCTTAATTACGGGAATTTTTCAATTGGTTGCAAATTTAAGGTTTATTACCTCTTTCATTTTTCGAATCCATACTTGCTCGGTCAACTACCAGAACCTCTGCCTTTTCCAACATTTCAGCGTGTAAGTTCTGGGTCTGATCTCCATTCAAGAGAAACTTTCTTTCCCTCTTTGCAGTTGCAACAACATCAAAAGGAGAGTTGGCTTTTATGAAGACCAAATCAATTGCTTCCAAAGTCAATCCTGCAGTCTTGGGGAAGAAGAAATAAACCATGAATGGAATCAAAAAGCCGATAACAGCATAAATAATGTAGTATCTGTAGTCGATCGACTGAATTGCAATAGGTGTAATCATTGTTACCACAAAGTTCCATATCCAATTATTCGCCGAGGAGAAAGCAGCAATATGGTTTCTAAACCGAGTAGGACTGATTTCCACCACATACAACCAATTCAATCCCAAAAATCCAATTGGAATGAAAAAATTGAAAGCAAAGATGAAAAACACTGATGCAATGTTAGCATGGCTATTGTGCTTCTGGGACGTTGAAATAGCAAGGAACATCATACAGCACGCCATTCCAGTACCACTAGCCGCAATCAATGGACGTCGACCAAATCTGTCAACAGTGAAAAAGGCAATAAATCCACAAAAGAACTTGAATGTCAAAGTACAACCAGACAAAATTCTGGATAATGTTCCACTCATTCCAAGATTCTCTTGATAAAGAATAGTAGAATAGACCGAAATTAGATTTCCTCCGCTCATCTGTTGTAAGCACTGAAGCGCCATAGCCATAAGAAATCTCATAAGGATTTTCTGTTCTCCCATTTTGAATAATTCTCTCATAGAGCCACTTGAAGTCAAACTTGAGCGGTATGAATCTGCAATAATTTCCACTTCTTCAAGAACTTTTTCATGGTCCACATCAACCTTTTGAAAGGCGCTTATTATTCCTTTGGCTTCATCTAGTCTTCCCTTGGTGATCAACCACTCTTGGTGATTCAGGTAGAAAGATAGATGATATCAATGGTAAGTTGAAAAGTACTCCAATTGCAACAGGAATTCTCCACGAGACTTCACTTTCTTTGTGAGTTACGTAGAAAAGCCCAACCCAATCCAGTTTGTCAAAGTGTACCCCAAAAGAAAATAAAAAGCTTCCATCTAGGGGCTACATGTTTTCCCTCTATTTTTCGGATTCCGAACACTCGCTTTTGCCATTGCTGGGAACATGTAATATTCAAGGCTCCAATTCCCATTCCGATCACGGTTCTACCAATACAGAGCTGGGCTGAATATGAAATGCTGAGCACTCCAAGGCTTGACCTATAAAAGTGAGGAGTGCACCAAAATAGATAGCCTTCTTTCTGCCGACTTTATCACCGAAAAAGTTGCAAAGAATCGCGCCAACTAGAGCTCCCAATGAAAACGTCGAGACTACCACACCCTGCAAGGTGCTCGCATTGGAGAGCTCTGAGCCTTCCTTACCAATCTTAGAAAGCATTGGGAAATGCTTTCCAAAAACAGGCAACGACAAGGCATTTCCAAGACCAGCTTGATTGTAACCGAAAAGTATGAAACTAGGAAGCCCAATAAGCAATGTTTGTGCTACTGAGAGAGCTTCCCCAGATAGTCCAAGATATGTGGTATGATTGTCTTTAGCCATTTCTTTGAAAGATCCATGATTTTTGCAACCTTTAAATATTGTAATTCATGCATCTCAGAAAATGCGGGGTCGAAAATTAATCCATCGGATTAAATTCGCAGCTCGCTAAGCAGTCGGCTTGACAGACCATGTATAAAAATACCATATTGACCCCACTATAAGCGGTTACCAATGTCCACCGTCTACAACTCGAGGCTATTTCAAAATATTTTCGGCACCAAAAAAATAAGAGATATTTTTTCGGATGTTCAATATGTCAAGTATATGGTGGAAGCAGAGATATGCTTAGCCAAAGCTGAAGGTAGCTTGAATGTGATTCCAAAGGAGAAGGCAGATCAAATCTTCGAAATTGCCAAAAATGAGACTTTTGAGTTTGACTACGAACTAATGGGCAACGAAACCGACAATGTTGGATATTGTGTCCTACCTCTTTTGAATCAGTTGACAAAAAAGTTTCCCGGTGATTTAGGCGAGTATTTGCATTGGGGTGCAACGACGCAAGATATAATGGACAATGCTTCCATGTTGCAAATCAAAGATGCCCTTAGTCTTGTAGAAACGTATCTCCAAGGAATTGTTGCAACTTTGAAAGAAATGGCTGCAAAATATAAAGATTCTGCGATGCCAGGGAGGACTCATTTCCAGCAAGCTCTACCCATCACATTTGGATACAAGTGTGCTGTATGGGTTTCAGGTATCCAAAGGTCTATTGAAAGGTTAGAGCAAACGAAAAGACGTTGTCTCTTGGCTCAGTTTGGCGGTGCAGCTGGTACATTGGCATCTTTGGGCGGAACCGATGTTGGATTGAAAGTCAGAGCAGAGCTCAGCAAACTTCTTGGACTTGAAAATCCCTCAATTACTTGGCACGCAGCGAGAGATGGAATCGCAGAAATTGTTTCCGTCTTGGCTATCATTGGTGGCTCAATTGGAAAGATCGCTTTGGATATCATCGCCATGTCTTCAAATGAAATCAACGAGGTTTCCGAGCCTTTTGTTACACATAGAGGTGCCTCATCCACAATGCCCCAGAAGAGAAACCCAATATCTTCGGAGTATATGTTGGCAGCTTCAAAGATCTTGAGAGCAAATGCAAGCTTGGCACTCGACGCAATGGTAGTTGATTTTGAAAGAGCTTCAGGTCCATGGCACTTGGAGTGGCTTTGCGTTCCTGAATCCTTTATTGTTTTAGTAGGTTCTCTTCATCAAGCAAGAACAGCATTGCTGGGTTTGGTAGTGAAACCAGACTCTATGGCCGAGAATCTTGCTTCAAGTAGAGGACTCATAGTGGCAGAAGCAGTTATGATGGGCATAGCTCCTTTTATTGGTAGACACTCAGCACATAATGTTGTTTATGAAAGCTGTGTTAAAGCCCACGATAGTGGCTCAAGTCTTCTCAGCGTGTTGAAAACAGATCCTAAAATTGTGAGTAAGGTTGAGCCTCAACTTTTGGAAAGACTATGCGATCCAAAGAACTATTTGGGAGCATGCAGCTACATGGTGGATAACGTAGTGCAATCATAGTTATCATTTAAATCGTCAAATATACTCATAAATCCAAATTCAAAGACTCCGAGGTGACGTTCAAAAATAACAGTTCCAATTGTTCTTCCCAATGGGACCCCAAAATATTCCCTGTTTCAACCATCACGCTAAGATCCTTTGTGTCATATTCCTTTGATCATGTCATTCATCCGCTTTAGTATGTAAGAAACAGTTGGATATCACAGATACCCGATCACCAAATTATTTTCGTTTCGACAACTTCATCCAAGCATCTTGTGGCTGTCTCGATATACTTCTTCGAGTTTTCATGACTCGGGAGAGATATTTGATTGGGTCACAACCAAAAACGTCAGCATATTGTAGTAGTAAAAGAACACTGAAATAACATATGAAATCCAACCAAGTAAAGGACATGTACTCGTCCATTCACCTCGCTCTTGATTTTTTCAAATTGAATAATGAATTTTTGACTCGAAACTACACTTTCTTGCAAGCTGTGTTGAAAAAACTCAACCTCTTTCGGAAACGTAAGGCCCGGTCGATATAGATGAATCATGAGGGAGTAATATAAAAGAGTGATTATTCTCTCTGTGGAAGTTTCTTCATGAACTGATAGAAATTCTTCTCTCCAGGTGATCTAACTTTCTTCTTAACAGAGTAATCTTTGGAACTCCATTTCTCCGTTCTGTCGTTGTATAAAGAGAAGCAAGGATTTCATTCAAGACTTTGAACAACTTTACTAGCAAAACGAAGCCGCTGTTTTTCGCTTTCTCACCAGGAAGAGGGTATTCAATATTTTGCAAGGTAAGTTTGTTGAACTCAGTTGGCAATTCTGTATCGACATCTTCATCCTTGATAAGTTTGGGCAAACCATTGTTGCAACTTATCTGAAGGTCAAGGATATACACACACCACCAATAGGATTTTCTGAATTCGACCTCGGCTGGTGAGAAGTTGAATCGAAACGAGTGTCGGTGAAGTCCAAACAAAAATGCTAGACGTACTGCCATTCCATTGAATTGAAGACATAGATCGTGATTTCCCACTAGTTGTAAGTAGATCATAGTGACCAAATAGCATTTCAAAACAGCCATGGTGGGTGGTTCCATAAGACTGACCAAATACTTTTCTTGCAAGAACCGGAAGAGCGTAGCAGCATTGGCAATGTCATTATTTGACAACAATTGAATGCATATGATCATGAAATGGGTATAGATTGTATGTGTTGTGAATTTCTCGAGCTCATTGTTTGGTAGTATTGTTTGTGGCGTAACATCGTCCAAGAATGGATATAAAGAGTTCCAGTCTCGTTTATAACTTGTGATCATTTCGACCTGATCTAAATCATTCAAGAATGATATATCGACAGCATTTTTGAGCCGCCTGTGTAATTCACTGGTAGAACGGAAAGCCAAAGATGCAGTTTCAGTGAACGAATAGCTGTGAGTCATCTTTTCGTTGACCTCGTTTTGAATTTGTCTCATGAAGAAGTCTCCCGTAGTTGAACCAGCAAAGATGGATTCTTTTGATCCCGGCAATAATCTCCCCAAATGACAAAACACAAGGTCATTGCTTGTATCTTCTTTTAACTGGCTTTCTAGTTCTTTGATACGATTTTCTAGCGCTATGATTTTCATTCCATCATCGTTTGTTCCGAGATCTTCCAAACTTGAATTTGGTTTTCGTTTTCTTTTTAGTTTTACTGTCACCTGGCACTTTATATCAGCCCTTAGACAAGCAAGACAAGTATCCCCACCTCCTATACAAGCCCGCTTGGTTAATCGACATCGGTCACAAACCTGACTCCTTTTAGACATATCGACGGTCTGAACTCCGCGAATTTACGATAAAAATCTGGGGTAACGGTGGCTGCGAAATTATACCTATACTTTAATTTCTCTTCCGTTCGCTGTTGATAATGGGCATAATAGGCCCACAGTCCAGACTTTAAGGGAGCGTAGAGTATAGGGCAATTTACTGATTCATCTCATGTAATCAGAATTTATGTACGGCTTTATCTCTTGCCTAAACAAGATATACCATTCAATCAGTTTGTCGCATGTACCGATTTGTTCATTTGCCAGTCAGGTTCGCTAAAGTCCACAAATCTCCATCCATTGATCCGACGATAAACGGTTCCCCCTGAATTCGGTATCTAGCGACGGCATTGAATGTGCGGTCGCGAAATACTTTTTCTAGTCATTTCAAGTGAATATTATAAGACTGCCACTTCATGTGAAAATACTCGTCGATTCCTCTCTCTCATGCCAGCTGCTCCTCTTAGCGCCAAGGATTTGAACCAGCTGACTTTGGAAGCAAAATATGCTGTCAGAGGAAAAATACCGATTCGTGCTGACGAGCTTCGGTCAAAATTGAAACAGGATCCACTGAGTCTCACGTTTGATCGAATTATCAGTGCTAATATTGGTAACCCTCAGCAATTGGGTCAAGAGCCATTGACTTGGTACCGCCAAGTGTTGTCAATTCTTCAGTATCCCAAATTAGCGGAAGCAGACGACTTGTTCCCCAAAGATGTTATATCTCGTGCGAGGAATATCCTTGATAGTATTGGATCTATAGGAGCTTACTCGCATTCCCAAGGTGACTCCCTTATCCGGAAATCTGTGGCTGAATTCATATCGAAGCGTGATGGGTTTCCTTCCAATCCCGACAACATCTTTTTGACTGGTGGTGCTTCGGCCGCTGTGTCTTATTTGTTTGAGATATTGTCAACTAGCGATAAGTCTGGGTTTCTTATTCCCATCCCTCAATATCCGCTGTACACTGCTACTATATCGTTGAACAACGCCGTGCCTATCGGCTATTTCCTTGATGAAAGTAACCATTGGGCTACCAATCCTGCTTCTATCAGAGACTTGATTCATCAGAATAAGCAAAAAGGAGTTGAAATTAGCGCTTTGGTTGTTATCAACCCAGGAAACCCAACTGGCGCCATTCTTGAAAGATCTGACATCGTGGAACTCATAAATATTGCGGCCGAATATGGGATTGTACTCATTGCTGACGAAGTATACCAAAACAATATTTTTGAACGTGAATTCATTTCTGTTCGAAAAGTTCTCCACGAATTGCTTGAAGCCAACCCAGAATTGTACAAATATGTTCAGCTTGCTTCTTTACATTCCACTTCGAAAGGTGTCAGTGGTGAGTGCGGACAAAGAGGTGGCTACATGGAACTCGTTGGTTTCACTCAAGAAGTAAAAGACGTCGTCTTTAAATTGGCTTCTATCAATTTATGTTCTGTTGTATCTGGTCAAGCTTTGGTGGAACTCATGGTCAATCCTCCTAAACAAGGTGATCCTTCCTACGAGCTTTACCGCAAGGAGACCACGGGAATTCACCGTGAACTTCAAGAAAGAGCAACAAAATTGCACGCTGCTTTCAATAAGATGGAGGACATCACCTGTAATAAACCAATGGGTGCAATGTATCTATTCCCCAAATTGAATTTCACTAAAGAATCATATGGTAGGCTTTTTGAGGCAGCAAACCAAATGGAACTCACTGTTGATGAACTTTATTGTACCTCACTTTTGGAAGAGACTGGTATTTGTTGTATCCCAGGAAACGGGTTTGGACAAGTCAAGGGAACGTTCCATCTTAGAACCACATTCTTGCCATCAGGAAGCGAATGGATTGATAAATGGTCAAAATCACACGCTAGGTTTGTATCTAAATACAAGCTGTAGACGTTGTGAGTGTATATTTATGGCTCATCGGACCGTGGTAGTATCTTGAACTCTCTTCATGAAATATGCTATTTCTCTCGTCAAAGATCAGCCCACGTATAAATCCCATCCTCTGCTGCAAGCTATGTCTGCCCAATCAACGGGCAGCAAGCCATCAGGATTGAGTTCCCAGGACTCGTGTACAATCTCTATAATTTTGGACACATTTCCCACAGCATAATTCTGTCTGAGCATCTTGAATCTCTGAGCCATAGCATGCCTATCTGCTGGTGTCACACAAAGGATTCCTACCATTAGCAACAGGAATGTTAATGACACTTTCATTCTTGTTTCAAGCAAAAAGTCGATGTGCTTTAGGCATTTGAGCAATAATGTTTGTTGTTTGACGGAGTTTGTTGGAAGCTTTGAGATGTAATTGCCAATATAGATCAAGCAAACATTCAAATAAAGCTCGAAAAGCATCATGTGCATCTCGACATCATCACTGTCAGTTATAAGTGAAGCTGTACAGCTTTCTGCGAGTGTGAAATTGTGCACCCGGGTCTCGTACATTTCACTGAGTGCTTGGCAATTATTGTAAAAGTCAAGCCGCCTATTAATGGCATGTTCCATGCTTTCAGAGGAGCTAGCTGCCGATTGTACTAATTGCTCGATCTCAGCCCATTCTCTTCTGAGTGCTACCTGATCGTTAATTATGTCCCCTAATATGAAGTAGAGAGGACGAAGACATCCTTGGAGAGGATCAATACCATAGCTATAGTTCTCTTTGAGGGCACTTCGGTATTCATCCATGGGAAAGAGAGTGCCATTTTGCAATGCTTTTGAGGAAAGGATATCATGAAACTGATAGTCTGATATGAGCCATTGGATGTCATTGTTTTGCATGTAAGTATGAAGTAAAGCACTGAAGCCCCCATGATCATCAAACAAGTCCTTTAGCTGTATCATTAGATCATACCAATTCTTGGTATCGCCTGAGCAAACCTCCCACCCGATAGCTATCAAGTAAAAGGCCATCAAAGCAAACACTTCATCTTTACCTCGTTCCTTAGGGCTCCCGACGTATTTAATCATCATTTTAGCGGCTTTGTTGAGGTACGGTTTTGCTTCTTCTCTTGATTGTTTCATAAGACATCCCCACGACACTAGAGAGTACATGATAGCTTCGTTACTGGACGCCAATTGCAAAAACGTCTTTATGAAGTAGTTCGAGGTCAGAAGACCAATGGATATGGAGCTGCAGTAGCAGTTGGAATAGTACTCGAGATACTCAAGATGCTCTGAACTAAGATTTGCCCGGAATTTCCAACTAGGTTGCTTGATTAGTGGTAGGTAATCATCAAAAATGGGAGGCACTGGCCAATTATATAGACGAGGACTCAGAGTCGCAAAACAAGATGTACCAGCAAAGTCAGTAAAGTCAAAACCAAAATCAGGCTCAGGTGATAGTATCGAGCCTCTACCGGCCCCATGATTCTTGCGGCTGGGGACCATGGTCTGTCCCAAACTGATTTCTAGCTCGATATTGTTTGCAGCACCCACTTTCTCGAGGAATTGACCATTATCCAACTTGGTAGGAACAGTGTCTTCTTCAAAAGACTCTGGGTTGGAGGTTCTATTTGTGGTAAGCTTGGAATACTTCGCTGGGCGCCGTCTTTTCCTTTCCTGGACGACGGGCCATTCACATACCACACCCCTCAGAGTACAAGATCCACATTTTGGGTGAACCTCATCACATTTTTTCCTTTGTCAGTATGGTTACCAAGTTTTTGTCCACGAATTAGCTACTTACTTTCTGGATCGACATTCTTTGCAACCGTTGGACGATCTTGCAAGCGGTCCCAAAATCCTCTTGTATCCCGACGTGCCAAAAACAATAGGTTGTTCCTTAGATATTATGGGGTAGACATCCTTGGTGTTAACATCCTGAACTGCTTCAAAAGAGCCCTTGTTGAATGTTTGGAACATCGTGGCCCCTTGCGGCTATCGTTTCCAATATATACTGAGCGACGTGCAGGGCACATAACTTAAAGACGATAAGCTTTACTAGGAATGGGAAATTTTTCACAAAATCAATTGGCCAAAAATACTTATTGAACATCACTATAAGGGGCCAAAAAACCCTTTAAGTCGTTCGGAGCGACTTATTCAACTGTAGCACATAAAAATGTGCCAAGTCAATACCCACCAATCGTTTAATTTTTATTAAAATCGTGTATCTATAAGATTACGAGCACTGTCCTCGACCTCATTCTAATCGGAATTGTTGTAGCTTTTCCTATCTATGCGCAATCGCGTAATCGATCTGCGGATAAATAGACGAATAATATGCCACCTTCGAGTAATGGCTGCAATATAAAGTAGTGTGTTCAATCTAATTTCAGTAAAGCATCTCCTTACGTCTCATAAGCCGAAATGCATTTATGGAGGCGTTTGGCCGACGTGCAAGTCTTCAGTAGTTCGAAGAGGCTGTAGTCAGATCATAAAATATAAGGATGTGATTGGCTAAAAAAGGCACTGAAGAGTCCAGCCTACTGACTGTATTAGCATGGTTTACGGAAGGATGAATATGTGCCCTTTTGTAACATGTGAGAGTAATGTAATTGGTCTTTACGAACGACTGTATCTACGACAAAAGATGTAGAATGCACAAATGGCACTAATTACTCGACGAAGTTAAACCCAATTCAGATGTGTACTGAAACACGTATACTGGTGTACAGGAAAGATTTACCAGTGAATGCAAATGTTTGAAACGATCATGAAATTCTTTGACTAGAATAGAACGTTTATTCAGTTTCTGACAGCATCCGCTCAAGCAAGGTTTTGCTTCGATAACACTGACTAGGAGGAACGAATATATCCCGACAATTATCTAATTGCTAATTGGGGCGCTTTCCGATCCGCCAAATTTCTTGAATAAGCGTTTTGAGATTCTTCGCTAATTTCCTAATCGGTAACGCATCAAAATTTCGAGTATATAAGAGGCGGTGGTTGTTGGCAGAAGCAGAAAAAAATGACAGCTTCAACATCCGTATTCATCACAGGAGCTGCTGGATTCATTGCTACCCATATTGTAGTCCAATTGTTGCAAAAGGGTTACAAAGTGGTTGGAACGGTGCGTTCTTACGACAAAGGTGAAGAGTTGAAAAAAAATCTCAAGTCTCACAATTTTCAATATGAAATTGTTCCCGATATTGTCCCTGAGAATGCTTTTGATGAAGCATTATCTCGTCATCCGGAGGTGACTGTTATTCTTCACACCGCTTCTCCATTTCACTTCAAAACGACCGATCCGGAAAATGATCTCATTATTCCGGCAATTAATGGTACCTTGAACGCATTGAATTCAATCCACAAGAATGCACCCCAGGTAAAAAAGGTTGTCATTACTTCCTCCTATGCCGCTGTGTGTGCTTCTCACATGGAAATTGACCCCAACTGCTTAATCACAGAGCAAAGTTGGAACGATATTACTCGTGAAGAAGCGCAAAAAGATCCCGTCTCTGGGTACCGTGGTTCTAAAACTTTTGCTGAAAAAGCTGCCTGGGAGTTCATGGAATCTAAGAATCCCTCCTTTTCCTTGACTTCTGTGAATCCAGGATTTGTTTTCGGTCCTCAAGCTTTCACCAGTGCAGTGAAGGATGAGTTGAATACTTCTTGCGAATTAATCAACAAGGTTTTGAAATTGGGTAAAGATGATGAATTGCCTCCCAGTAAGGGGACTTTTATCGATGTAAGAGACGTCGCAAAGGCACACATCATCAGTTTTGAGAGGGAGACTTTGGTGAACCAGAGACTTCTTATGACCAGTGGAAGATTTGCTGCCCAAGACGTATTGGACATTTTAAACGCAACCTTTCCTCAATTATCTGAAAGATTACCCGTCGGCGAAGTTGGAACTGGACCCAGTATCACCTCAAAGTTGGCAAGGATCGACAACACAAAAACGATGGAGCTACTCGAGTTTCCTTTCATCTCTTTGAGAGAATCGGTCATCGATACAGTAGGACAGATTTTAGATGCTCAAAAATCACAATAGATAGGCCATGGGGAAGCAAGCGGAATAGCGTATCAGTCTTAATGAGAGTATCACGAGCATACTTGTAAGACCAATTAATAGGCAGAGTTGGATGTTCCAGTATAGGTGTGTATGCAGTCCCAGAGGCTGCAAACGATCCATACAAATGTAGGGAAGACGACAAAGAATACGCAAATTTTTCATCTATAAGTTCAATTGGTGCAATCATCCGTGTTTATCATTGAATAGCACACAATGCATTTTCTTACCATATCTTCTACTTGCCTTCAGCTTGGCTCCACGCTGTAGCTAGAAATGCGGAAGACAATATATGGCCATTACATTTATTCAGTTATGGGCTACATACGTCGTGGACATTCGTTGTTTAAACAACTTCTGCCACACATTCCAATTCAACCTTGAGGCTTGTGCTTGGGAATTTGACTATTACGCAAGACCTTGCAGGCAGATGTGGAAAGTACTTATGGTATACTTCATTCACAACTTTCGAGTCCTTCTCGTCGGTAATAAAGAGCAATACTTTCACAACTTTATTCAAATTGGAACCCGATTTTTCAAGAACGGTCTTCATATTTTCGATAGCCAAGGTAGTTTGTTCGGCGGCGGTTTCAGCAACTACCCCATCACTTCTGACACCAACGCTTCCTGACGAAAGTACAAGACCATTAGATATATAGGCGGGTGAAAGAATTGGGTTGAACTTTTGACCAACTTGTTCCCAAGTAACTTGTTTCATCTCAATTATCTAAATTTTTGAAGTGGGCGTTCTATCTTCTTGGGTCCATTTATAGTTCGGGAAACTTCGCAGTGGTGCGGCTGCACCCCCTCGTAATTTATCCGCAGCAAATTGAGCCGCGAGATTACAGAGCAAGAATAAGCATGCATTTGAGATATGATTGTTGTGTACTGGACAATTTATGCTCAGCTTTATGTTTTGTGTCCTTCAGTTATCTGTTATTTCAACCGAACATGGTATTTGCCGATACACTAACCGTCGGACCATTCTTCATCTCCTTTTATGCTATCGTCGGAATCTCCCAAAAGGGCAATATGCGACAGAATGCACCGCTACGAATACATGCCATAAAAGGGGACCTGCAATCTAAGGTCCAAGCATCATGACTGTCCAAAACTCTTCCTTGTTGTTTTCTGCTAATGTCACCAAACACCTCCCCATGGTAGTTGGTGGTGACGGAAACTACCTTCTCGTTGAAGATCCAGATACAAAAGAGAAACGGCGGATCTTTGATGCTGTGGGCGGTGCTGCTGTTTGTGCTTTAGGCCACCATGATGAGGATATCGTTCAAGAAATGGCAGAAGCTGCAAAAGCTTGCACATACTCTTTCCCTGCTTCTTTGACCAACTATTATGCTGAAGAATTGGCTAAATTCTACATTGATGAATCCCCTGAAGGTGCCTTTGCTGCTGCCTTATGGACTTCCTCTGGATCAGAATCCAATGAAAATGCCATGAAACTTGTTAGACAGTACTATCAGGAAAAAGGGGAATTAGAAAGAACCATTTTTGTTAGTCGCAAGCAGTCTTATCATGGCTATACCATTGGTGCTTTGTCTTTGGGACACTCTGCTAGACAGGCTCCTTATAAGGATATCATTTTGCCTGAAGAACAGACTCCAAAAGTTTCCCAGGTTTATCCATACCGTGGCTTGTTAGAGAATGAAACACTTGAACAATACAATGATAGATTGTTGGAAGAAGTTGAACAGACGTTCATTAAGTACGGAACTAACAAGATTGCGGCTTTCGTTTGTGAAACCCTTTCTGGATCTACCTACGGTACCGCTCCATCCATTCCTGGTTATCTCGCGGGTTTGAGAAAGTTGTGTGACAAGTATGGAATTCTCTTATGGTTGGATGAGGTTATGTGCGGAACTGGAAGAGCTTCCGCTACTGGTGGATTGAATTGTTGGGAATCTTTCCCAGATTTCTCTGGGCCTGATATTCAGACGGTAGGTAAGACATTGGGTTCTGGCTATGTTACCATTGCTGGAGTTTTGGTTTCACCTAAGGTTAAAAAAGTTTTTGCCGAGGGTTCAGCTACCATTGCTGGTGCCCAAACATACCACCAACATTCTTTCAACTGTAGAGTTGCCTTGGCGGTGCAGAAGAAAATCGCCAAAATGGGGTTGAGAAAGAACATGTACACTATGGGCACTCACTTGGGCAACACCCTTAAAGAGAGAGCAGCATCTGCCAAGTACAAGATCATCGGTGATGTCAGAGGTTTGGGGGGCTTTTGGTCTATTGAGATTGTCAAGGACAGAAATACAAAGGAGCCATTTCCACCCAGCTTGGGAGTTGGTGGAAAGGTGGCTGCGAAATGCTTACAGAATGGTATGACTGCTATGGGATTGGGCGCCACTATTGATGGAAAAAAGGGCGATCATGTCAGCGTTGCACCCAGCTTCATCATCAATGAAGATGACGTTGAATTCATTGTATCGACTCTTCTTTCAAGTGTTGCCGAAGTGCAACAAGATTTGCAGAAACTTGGCGAGTTGTAGTCGTTAATACTGTTTAGTACTGTTAGAGCCTTAGTGGTACACGCAGCTTCTGCTGCTGGTATCTGGTAGATGCAATAGTTTATTTTACGATTTTTCTAAATTTTGACTAATTGTCATATTAGCCTCTTCGTATTTTTTTCAGAGGAATAAGCATTTTACCGAAAGCTTGAAAATGTATCTACAATTTTATGGGACAACAACATATATCAGCATTGTAACGTTTTCAATTGGCTGCTATCTGGTTCTGAATTTTGATCATAGAAAATTCCACCATAAACAATGTAGACATTACATGCAGCCTTATCTGTCGCGATTCTCCGTTTGTGTCAGCCGGATTATCTGTGCCTATCGCGCGGCAATTGTATGCGAAACTAGCAGATCCGCAGCATTCTTCTGTAATAGGCAATTTACGATACGATAAGACTCGATCAACATCGACGATATAAGGCCGATGGTCAGTTGAAACGAAGCCAAAAGGCAGAATTATGCCACTATTTGCATCCTTTTCCAAGCAAGTATCAAGAGGGTTCAAAATTAGCCGGGGACTTTCCGTGGGTGTCGCCAATGGTTGCCCAAAGCCCCAAACACTTTTTGGCTACAGATCCTTCGGCACCTATTCGAAGCAAAGATTCATGAACATAGACTGGAGACTTCATGGAATAAAGTTTCTATTCTTTTCCGTCGCTGCTACCGTTGAGTCATACTTCCTTTATTCAAGAGTAGAGGACGAAATCAAATGCGATTCACCCAGTTTGATTCTGGTTCACGAAGTCAAAAAGCATAACAAGGCCGACGATTGCTGGATCAGTATTGATGGGAATGTTTATGACGTTACAAAATTCTTGGAACTTCATCCTGGTGGCATTTCTAGGATCCTTCTGGTAGCCGGTGGTGATGCTTCGAAAAGTTTCTTCCAAATGCATTCACAAGAAACACTAGAAAAAATGCTGCCATACTTGGTGTACCTTGGTGCGCTCCAAGGCAAGTTTGAGGAAGAAATTACTGCTGAGGAAGCTGCCATTCTTGGAAATGTTGCTAACAAGCCATCATTAGGAGAAATATTCAATCTTTCAGATTTCGAGTATGTGGCCAAAAAAGTTCTTCCAAAATCCACCTACTTCTACTATGCAACTGGTAGCTCAGACGAATTTTCCTTACGAGAGAATCACTATGCATATAGCCGGGTGTACTTCCGGCCAAAGGTTCTTCAGGAAACTTCTACAACCATCGACACATCTTCTTCGCTCATGGGCACAAAGGTCGATCTACCAATATACATAACTGCCTTCGCTGGCTCCAAGTTTGCTCATCCTTTGGGAGAAAAAGTATTGCAACAAGCGGCGTATAAGTCGAATATCATGCAAATGGTGCCCATGTTGATGTCTTACTCCTTAGATGAGTTCTTTCAGAGTGTCCCTGAAGACCAGAACCAGTGGTATCAATTGCATTTCGACACTTACAAAGAGTTGGGCCAACCTCGAAAACAGAATTAAAGAAATAGAAAAGTATAAAACGGTGAAAGCAATTTTTATCAATGTTGACTTGGCAGATTTAGGTAACCGAGAGAAAGACTCGAAGAGAAGGGCCGAGGACGAGGCTAGTGCTGCTCTGTTGGCAACGGCTGCTAATAATGGAAAAACTGACTACCCTTCCAATCTTTCGTGGAAACATATAGAACGAATCAGAGCTTGCACAAACATTCCAATTGCATTGAAGGGGATTCAAAGAGGCGAGGATGTTGTGCTAGCAGCCGAAAAGGGAATCAGTGGAGTTGTGTTGTCAAATCATGGAGGAAGACAATTGGACTTTTCAAGACCTCCACTTGAAGTTCTCTCTGAAGCTAAACAGATGCTCAAAGAAAGAGGCCTTGATAATAAAATCGAGATCTACATTGACGGTGGAATCCGCAGGGGTTCAGATATAGTTAAAGCCCTCTGTCTTGGAGCTACAGGGGTGGGTTTGGGACGTCCATTCTTATATGCCATGGCAGGATATGGCGAAGAAGGTGTGTTGAAACTAGTTCTGCTTTTGGAGGGAGAAGTAAAGAACAACATGAAACTTTTGGGGGTTGACAACATAAAAGACTTGAATGAAGAGTTAATTGACACTACAACTTTAAAGTTTAGAGGCTCCATGGTGAATGACAGACTCTACGACGGTGTCTATGAGCAGTTGAACTTTCCAAGCTTCAAGAATGAGGTCGGTTCGATTAATTAGGAAATACAGATTTCAAAGAGAAAAGAGCGAGTAAAACTTTTATCGTTGCAAATTGCTTGTAGTCGTTTTCTTTGCGTGGAAAAATACCAAAAATAATTACATGACGAAGTAAACGAGTGAATACACTATATATCGACCTCCCAAATGATTTCTAATGAAGCAACATTGCATTCAGAAGGCATATTGCCAAGCTTTCTCGAGTATTGTAGTGGGAGCCGGAACTGTCACTTCTCTCTCCTCTGCCTCAACTCGCAAAAGTTGCTCAGAAATATTGACATCCAGAGGGTCCACAAACCTCCACACCCTGTAGTACGCCGATGATCCAATGTACAAGGAGGCCACAAAAAGAATCGTTATGTATGCCGCAAAAAAGTTGCTGGTTGACCAATTTTGAGGAAAGAACACATAAAATCCATTTGTAACAGCCAAAATTCCAAAGAATGAGCCTGTAAAATAGGCAAAGTACTTCATACCTGGAAACCTATACGGAACTCTTTCGTTAAGGCCCTGGTGATCAATTATTGTCCTGAATCTTAAATAGCACATAGCAACAAACATCCAACTGATGAAACCAGAGATTGACACTATATTAGAGAGCCAATTGAACACAGTGGAGCTAGATTGGGAACAGTTAAGGTAGGCCAAGAACACGAATAACGACGATATTGCCACGCTGAAATACGGTATACCCCATCTGTTCAACGTTGCAAAAAATTTTGGCGCATCGCCGTTGAGTGCCATGGAATGAAGTGATCTGGAAGCTGCATAGAGCTGACTTGTACCAGCGGAGTAAGCACTTGTCAAGATACAAGCATTAATAATGTGGGGCAAAACCTTTATACCCACCTCTTGAATTCCTATTACAAACGGAGATGCTGCGCCACTAGACTCACCGGCAGCAATAGCGTTCATCAATCTCTTGTTGTTAGATGCAACGATGATTCCAACAATGAGCACTCCGAACACGTAGAAGAAGATCAAACGATAGACCACTCTGCTGAAGGCTTTAGGCATAGATCGACGAGGATTCTGTGCTTCGGCTGCGCATGAAGCAAGAACTTCGGGAGTCAATACAAAAGCAAAACCACTCTTTACAATCGCAGTCCATGTGGCTAAAAATCGTCCTGTGTTTCCCGGAACTAGGTATTCAACAAAAGCCCCAGGGTGTTTCCAGTAATGAAATCCAAGTACGCCATGTTGATCTGGTGCACCACCAAAGAAAATAACAACTCCTAGTATGATCAAACCTGTGATACATAAAATCTTGATGATAGCAACACAAAACTCGCTTTCTCCGAAGTACCGGACTGGAAGGAAGTTGATGATAATCGTTGTGATGCCAAAAACTGAAATGAAAATTGCTGAATTAGCATCTGTCCAATATGACATGATGAGAGCACAAGCAGTCACTTCACTAGGTGCCACCATTGCATGGGCATAAAAGAGATTCCAACCTACTGTGAAACCAAGTGGCCGATTGAGATACTTTTTTGCCAACGAATAAGTCGAGGCTTCGCCAGAGAGTGGAAGGAAAATAACCATCTCTCCTAGTTGATTCATCACGAGCCAAACACACGTAGCCATCACCAAGTACGACGTTAGTAGCGGAGCTGGTCCACATGTACTAAGAGCGCTTCCAGAGCCAATAAACAAACCCGTACCTATGGCACCGCCAAGAGCAATCAATTGAATGTGACGGGCCTTCAAGCCTCTGACAACCTCGGGATCTTGACCAGATAGACTATCATCAGCGACTTGTTCAATTGAAATTATATGATCCTTCTTTAGTGCTTCTTCCCGTCTTTTAGATACAAAAGACGAGATCGAAAGTGTGGTCGTGACCGGTTGAGACATAGCAAATCCTGAGCACCAAGACGTGATATCACTGTCTTTATAACTGACATTTGGTTTTCATCAACGTCACTAGAAGTTTATTTGTTCCCAATTAGGTAACGTGCGCTTATCGTGTTGCATATAATTCTACAATTGTTGCGCAGCTTCATCGCCAACGAGCCCTTATCAAAGGTGGTTTTCCGAAGACATTTGATAAGTTTTGGGCGCAAAAAACTGCGTATTTGAGGATATGGAACTGAATCTCCGATATGACGAGATGAATTTTCCTGCATGGCGCCGCCCAATTAAGAGATTAGCAAAAGACTCGCGAAAAATCGACTAAACCGAATGAGGCAATGCACATGGATAACATGATTGTATTTCGGCTAATACCTAGACATCACATCTTTGGTATTTAAGCAGAAGCAGCCCAAGGCTTAAGCAATCATGTCAGCAACGACCACTTTAGAAGTTTCCAAATCTACAGCAGTGCCAATGAGCACCACCACAGGAAGTGCGGTTGCTGCAAGAGGTTCTCATAACATTGCGTTGGGCAAAGCTCATCCCTATCAGTTACCAACTTTTGAAGACAAGTTGAAGGAAAGACAGTGGATGTTGAATCATATGGCCGGAGCGTTTCGGGTTTTTTCCAGAAAAGGATACGGTGAGGGCACTGCCGGCCACATTTCAGTCAGAGACCCAGTCGACCCAACAACCTTTTGGATCAACCCATTGGGTATGCACTTTGGTTTAATTAGAGCATCCGACTTGGTTCACGTGGATGAACACGGAAATATTCTAGATGGTGGTGCTCAGACCGCTATCAATGCTGCCGGTTTTGCAATCCACTCCGCCTTGCACAAGGCTAATCCCGATGTTAATGCTGCTTGCCATACTCACTCCGTTTATGGGAAAGCCTACTCTGCTTTTGGTAAACCGTTGGAAATGATTAACCAGGACGTTTGCTCATTCTACAAGAGCCATGCAGTATATGAAGACTTTGGCGGTGTGGCAGTGGAGGCTGAAGAAGGACGAGCAATAGCTCATGCCATCGGAACCGGAAAAGGTGCGATTCTTGCCAATCATGGCCTCATCACTGTGGGCAAAACGGTCGACGAAGCGGCTTATTTGTTCACCTTGATGGAAAAAAGTTGCCAAACGCAACTTTTGGTAGATGCTGCAGACAAGGGCAACAAGAAAATCATAGGGGATAAAGAAGCAGCCTATACTGAGCTTATCAATGGTGACCACGAAACCCTATACACCGAATTTCAGCCTGATTATGAGATGGAACTACGTCTCTCAAATAACGAGTTTGTGCTTGACCCATCAAAACCTTTGTAAATAGGCTGAAATTGAAAAATGTTCGCGGTAAACCGTTATTATCACCGGTTGCGAAATTCACTTCTTGGAGCGTACTTACCGCAAAGTACTGTATACTGCAACTCAATTTGGTCTTCTATATTCTTTAGCCAACGTACTCCAAAATGATTTCCTCTAACTTCACCACTGGTTTTGACTCGCCCACCCGCGACTTGACAATTGGCTGCGAAATTATACCACTGATCAGCGATGAGGAAATATTGGAATAAAAATAACATATCAAAATTTGACTGAATGCAAGCGCTTGCGACGGTAGTCATGTAATCAGCTGGTAACCATGAAGAATAGAACTATTACAATATTGTACTAATACCATTTGAATAGGGAAGTGGAATTGGGCGTGCTCGAGCTTTTTCCTTTCGTACCGAGCCCACCAACTTGTATAGTATTAGATTTAGACTCAATTGGTGAATGCCTGTGTAGTGATGAAGTAAATATGTTGTTACCAACAAAATATACGCATACCCTATTTCTTGGTACGCACCCGGAAAACCTTCCCGATTTGTCGATATGCCCCGCAATTGCTGCAAAAATTCTCGCAACAACTTGCCTATTTAATAACGAATTCTTACTAACTGATCAATTAGATGAATGTCGATCTGGTTTTGCAGCAATTGACTCTTGACGAAAAGATCCACATCTTGTCAGGAGTCGATTTTTGGCATACTTATGCCATTCCAAGACTTAATGTACCTTCGATTCGCACCAGTGATGGTCCCAATGGAGTCCGGGGAACAAAGTTTTTTGATAGTGTTCCAGCAGCTTGTTTTCCTTGTGGCACTGGATTAGCAGCAACTTTCAACAAGGAATTGCTCTATGAGGTGGGAGAAATGATGGGTGTGGAAGCAAGACACAAAGGTGCTCATGTTCTTTTGGGACCCACTACCAATATGCAAAGGGGCCCATTAGGTGGGCGAGGATTTGAGTCTTTCAGCGAGGACCCTCACTTAGCTGGTTTGGTTTCAGCAGCCATAATCAATGGAATTCAAAGCAAAAAGGTAGCCGCAACCATAAAACATTATGTTGCAAATGACTTGGAACACGAGAGGAAAGCCAGTGATTCTGTAATGACGGAAAGAGCTCTTCGAGAAATATACCTTGAGCCATTTCGGTTGGCACTCAAGCATTCCAATCCAAAAGCATTGATGACATCGTACAACAAAGTCAATGGAATTCATGTCTCTCACCACAAACACCTTTTGCTTGATATCTTGAGAGACGAGTGGAAGTATGATGGAACTATCATGTCGGATTGGTGGGGCACCTACACGTCCAAAGAAGCAATTGAGGCAGGTCTAGACTTGGAGATGCCAGGTCCGACTCGTTTTCGTGACAACGCTACAATGGGCCATATGGTGCAGACCAGAGAGCTTCACATAAACGACATCGATCACCGGGTGAAAAATATCTTAAAGTTGATAAGTTACGCCAGTCAATCAGGAATTCCAGAAAATGGAAAGGAAGATACCTTGAACAACACAAAGGAAACGGCAGCTTTCCTTCGTAAGATTTCAAACGAGTCCATCGTTTTGTTGAAAAACGAAGGAATGCTTCCATTGAAGTCTTCTGAGAAAATTGCAGTTATTGGACCCAACGCAAAGTATGCAGCGTACTGCGGTGGTGGGTCTGCTGCCTTGAAGGCATATTATACTGTGACTCCGTACGAGGGAATCTGCAGCAAATTGGATCATCAACCTCCATATACTGTGGGTGCGTATGCTCATCAAAAGCTTCCTCCTCTTGCTCAAAGATTGGTCAATCCAGTTACGCACGAGGTGGGTTATAATATGAAATTTTATCATGATGTGGACCGCAAGAGTCAGTTTGACGAAATAAACACTCTGGACTCTAGAATTTTCTTGGCAGACTACCATCATCCTGACCTTCACTCCAACCTATACTACATAGATGTGGAGGGAAACTTGAAGGTTGAGGAATCTGGAGCATATGAATTTGGAGTCGCTGTATGGGGCACAGCAAAGCTTTTCATCAATGACAAGCTTGTAATCGACAACTCTGTGAATCAAGTACGGGGACCTTCGTTCACCAACTTAGGAACCATCGAGGTCAAAGATACAATAATTCTTGAGGCAGGAATCGACTACAATCTCAAAATTGAATTTGGGTCAATTCCTACTTCCACCATCAAATCCGAAGGCTCACCACCATTTGGTGGAGGCGGAATTCAGTTTGGGTTTGCCAAAGTCATTGACGCTGATGAGGAAATTGCCAATGCAGTTTCCATTGCCAAAAGTGTCGACAAAGTTGTTCTTTGCATTGGTTTGAATCAGGAATGGGAAAGTGAAGGTTACGATCGTCCCAGCATGGAATTACCGGGGCGTACCAATGACTTGGTGAGAGCAGTATTGGCCGAAAATCCCAATACAATTGTGGTCAACCAATCAGGTACTCCAGTTGAGTTCCCTTGGATTAAAAAGGCTCCTGCAGTGATCCAAGCCTGGTACGGTGGAAATGAAACTGGAAACTCCATAGCAGACGTTTTATTTGGCGACTTCAATCCTTGTGGGAAACTAAGCTTGACATGGCCATTGAAAGTTCAGGACAACCCAACATTCCTCAATTTCCGGACAGAGAAAGGAAGGGTGCTCTATGGCGAAGATGTCTTTATTGGGTACCGTTATTACGAGAAATTGCAGAAACAAGTCGCCTTCCCGTTCGGATTTGGGTTATCGTATTCTGAGTTTGTCTTCTCCAACCTCAAAGTCAATACTCAGGACAACTTGAAAGTTACAGTGGATGTGGAAAACGTGGGCCAAGTTGCAGGTTCTGAAACGGTACAGGTATATGTTGCCCCACAAAACAGCACCATAATTCGGCCAGTCAAGGAGTTGAAGGGATTCGAGAAAGTGTACTTGAAACCCGGAGAGAAGGTCACAGTCCATCTAGACATGGCGATGAGTGACTCAATCTCATTTTTTGACGAATACCAAAAAGCTTGGTGTGCTGAAAAAGGCGACTACCAAGTCCAAGTTGGTACAAGCAGCGACGACATTGAGTTGATAGGCGAGTTCAAGGTAGCAGCGACCAAGTACTGGAAGTAGATCGTCTTTTACTTGATGTTGGACATTTCTATAGATTCTCCCGGCATTTGACCCAATTCCTGTTGTTCGAGCATATTATCAAAAAACGTAGTCCTCAATTCCTTCCATCGTGTCATGTAAGTAGACAAGCTAATCAACACCACACCACTCAATACCTGTAAGCACCACCAGAGCAAGCTTTGAGGAAATTCTTTGGTGTAAACCCAAACAATGATCAAGTTGATAATATGGATGGTCAATGCAAAGTCCCATGCCAACTTGGACCTTCCAACAACCAAAGTCACAAATAACACACACAACAACGAGTCAAAAAGCCAAAGAACAAATAGGGTGAGTCCCATGGTGTTTTCCAGCGAAACAATTTCCCACAGAAAGATCCAGTCGACGGAAAACTCAAGCCCATCCAACGATGCAAAAAGATAAAAGATCACCAATGCTGTGAGATAATAAAAGCATTGGAGCAAAATTATCTGGAAAAGAAGTTTGGAAGGATTATTTATATCGGTGGCATAGTTTCCATTGACTAGCCGATGGTAGCCTGACGTTAAGAACATGACTTGAAAATGCGCGCAGAAGTTTAAAATAGAGAAATGAGAAACGAGAAATGAGAAGAAACGAGAATAGAGAAAAGGGGACAAGATAAAAGTATAAATAAAACTCCAAGGTAGAGGGAGCTTTTATGAAGATTACTGAATGCATCAACAACACCAACTTACATTACGTTTTTGACTAAAAGTATATTGTCTTCTCTAACCTTTACCACAACCTCTTAATTTTCACCTCCCTTTACTTTCTCTTTTTTGACTTGGCTTTCGTTTTGGGAGCTGATCTGTCACTCTTGGTCTTTTTATATGATCTCTTTTCCTCCTTTCTCTCTTCGTGAGCCTTCCTTTTTTTGGAATTCACCTTCTTTCCATGCTTGGTCAACAGCTGCATTACCGGGGTTCGTTGTGCCTGTTTCTTTTCTTGTTCTGATTGGAACCATGTCCTCTTAGGACGCGAGTGTATTTCCTTCTCGTGCTTCATTATATTGCTTGCTTTTTCCAATTGCATTTCCGCTTGCAAAATTTCTTTGGCCAGTTTTTCCTCTTCGAGAACCTCATCAATGGTGTCCTTTTTCGACTCAACGATGCTATTCAATTCCTCCACTTTTTTCCAGTCCACTGTCCTGGACACCGCTTTACCATTCTTCTGTTCTTCGAGCGATTTGATAGCATCCTTTACAATAGACCTGTCTTGATTGGATTCTCCAACAAACGTTATCGACCGACCTTCACGTCCAGCACGAGCGGTACGACCAACTCTATGCAAATAGATCTCATGGGTCTTGGGCATATCGAAGTTGATGACTATTTCAATCTTGGGGATATCCAAACCTCTGGCAGCCAAATCCGTACAGATAAGTACTGGCACGGCAAGAGACCTAAAATCCTTGACACTTTGCAACCGTTGTTCTTGAGTCAATGAGCCATGGAGTTCCAGAACCTTCATACCCAAAAGACCAAGAACAATTCTGAGTCTGTGGGCCATTTCTTTCCGGGAAACGAAAACAACAATTCTGTTTTGTTGCTGAGGGTCAACCAACCGCAAAAGGTGGTACAATAATGCTGGTTTCAAATGCTCACGTTTACGTATACGCACAAACTCTTGCACAAGTTTGGAGGCGGCTTGCTTGGGTGGGTTCACCATGATTCTTACGGGTTTGTCCAACGACAATTGGATCAAATCCTGGATTTTTGTGTTCATGGTAGCAGAAAAAAGCATGGTTTGTCTCTTGTGCTTGGGAATCAACTCGAGAATTTCCGTCAATTCCACTTGAAATCCTTCCTCCAACATTCTATCGGCTTCGTCCATCACGAGAACTTCCAAGTTTTCGATAGAAAACGAAGGAGAGTTTCGAATATGGTCAATTAAACGACCAGGAGTAGCCACAACGATATCTGGACGAGACTTGAGCTGCTGCTCTTGTTGCCTCAAATTGAGACCACCCACTGCCAAACCAAAGTTGAGGTTAGCGACGAATTGACCCAACTTCTTACCCACATCGCAAACTTGAATGGCCAATTCTCTGGTAGGAGTTAACACTATAACTCTTGTCGCCGAAACGGCAGCTGGTTTATAGATCAATCTCTCTATTATGGGAATGAGATATGCCGCCGTCTTACCGGAACCTGTTACGGCACCAGCAACTATATCCTTTCCCATCATTGCAATTGGAATAGATGCTGCTTGAATGGCAGAAGGCACAGTATATCCCAAGTTACCCACACCTTTAAGAAGTGGACGAGACAACTGAAGAGCCTGAAAGGAGGTAATCTTCTCTGTGGTCTTGGACTCTTCGTAAAACTCTGCAATGGCAGCAGCAGAGTCTTCGTCATTTTCTGAAATCTCTTGTTCTTGTTCGTCTTCCAGCTCTGCTTCATGCTCGTTTTCTTGTTCACTATTTTCTTCCTCTTCGTCGTCTTCTTGTTCGGCTCCCATACCAAATCCATCCATGGCCAAATCTTCATCGTCTTCGCCAGCATTAACTTCTTCTTCATCTTCAGCATTATCTTCATTTTCTTCTTCTTCCTCTTTTTGTTCTTCTTCTTCGCCATCTATCATGCCCAGAAGACCTCCCTTACTACGCAAAATGCCATCCAAGTCTACATCCTTGTGATTTGCAACGTCCTTTTGGTCCAAATCCCAGCCTGTAAACGCCGTCTCTTCGGCTTCCCCAAACACAAAATCAGGATTGAGATCTCCAGTCTTCTGCTCTGTGTCCGAGTCTCCACCATCACTCGCCTCGGAGTCACTGTCGATCGTCATCACGAAATCATCTCTGTGCTTCTTCGCCATGGTCGATGCGGTGAGATGCGATATGCGATGCTCATCGCGAAAACCTACACGACAGTACCGGTGCATTGGATGTATTCACTGAACTACTTATAGTGGAACTCACCGGTGACGTTGGCGAGCTCCTTGATATCATAGAATTCGTCATCGTCATCGTCACTATCATACTCGTATTCCAATTCTCCTCCAATGGCTTTGTGCTCCAAATCCAACAATTGGGTATTTTTTCTCATTTCTATCAATGCCTCAACCTGCTTCTCGGTGTCGTCCGATAGTCTTCCGGCCCACATTCCTTTCAACATCTTGAGACCATCCAACCAAACGTACTTACTGACTTGTGTATCGGTGTAGAACGAGAGCAAATGCCGACCCTTGGCTCCAATCAAAACGATATTTTCATGAGAAATGGTTCCTTTGACAGACACCAACATGCTGTTCTGTTTCTTATCCAGTTCACCAACATGCTCGCCTGCTTTCGACGCCTTGAAGTCAACAATGTCAGCCAACGGTATAGCTTGCTCTTCCATATCTTCGTAGGTTGGGTTCACCAACGATTTTTCCACAAACTCTTTGTAATAGACAAATTTTCTATTAGGCGCCAACATGATGAAGTAGTACTTGTTGCCCACTCCCAGATGACTCGAGTTACTTCTGAGCATTTGCTCTCCATACGACTCGGTGTACACCCACGATCCTTTGAGTAATTGTACCACTCGTTGTTCACATACAAAGTCCATGACTTCTCTTGCTAACACCAGGTCAAACTCCACAAGTCTACTCGCCCATTTTGATGAATGAGCGTCGCTGATCTTTTGGATCTGAACTTGGCGCAATGTTTCAAGGTCCTTTGTTGTGAGATCCAAGCATTCTTCCACAGACTTGTTGCCCTTACCCAAGTCTTCGTTCAACTGGCTAACCTGAGCCTCCAAGAGCTCCATGATACTATCGATATCCAGTGGATTTTCCAACCGGGACTTCGTCTCCTGCCATAAGATTAAGCAATTGTTCATTGTGTAGTAGATCATCAACTCCCAACTCAAAATGGAGGAGTAGATGTGGGGGTACTGGTCTTTCAGATGGAATATTTGTAACCACATGTCGGTGGCCTTTTGTATGAATAAGAAGAGTGGGAATGTTCTATTATGGTCGCTCATCATCAATTCTTCGTGAAACCGCTTCTTGAACGTGAAATTGGGGTCCTTGACAAAGATCTTCAAGTCCATGGCAAGCAAGATGGTAAAGTTTTGCACCACAAAGTTTCTGGGATCTTCGGTGAATCCGGCCTTGACGTACTCTTCAGTGGTGGCAGGAGTTCCGTACTCATTGAGGGATACCTCCAAAAAAATGAAGAGGTTATTAAGCATCACTTGATGCGACTTAATAGAAAGGTCGAATGTGGTGGCATTGAGGTACTCGTTGAGGCTGTAATAGGCGACTTTCAAGTGCGAGATCGAGTCAAGAATGGACTTGTCGTCAGTTTCAATCAAGTTGCCAACAGTACTGAAGAAGGTAACATGCTTCAAACGACCAGCAAGAGTAATGATACCATCGTAGCCACATAAAAGGGACTTGTTGATCAAATCGGTCACCAACTTGATCGAATTGTATGTGATCTTATTATCTTGCAAATAGAGTTTTTGGGTCATGATGTCAATGACGTCCAAATATTCAATCAACGATTCGTAGAGTGGTAGGTAGTTGTCTATCGAGTCTGTCTTGGACCGGAAAATGGACCCAGATATCAAAATTACCAGAATTTTCAAAATCGCCTTGTACGTTTCAGTAGACATATGGGCTGAAACGATGGAAAATAACGTGGAAAATACAGTGTGATCCAACACCTTGGAAAACTCATTGGATACAGATTCACTGCCCAAAATACAGTCCAAAAGCTTGGCCAAAACCACTATACTATTGACTTTTTCCTGTTTGTCTTTTCCAAGAATGTTGGTCTTGAGAACACTAGCGTAGGCCAAAGCGGTGCTGGCATCGAGTTTGGTCTTGGAGATATTATCTTGGTTAGTTTAGTTCATGTTACTGCCTAGAAAACACGTACTTTTGCTCAAAAGCTCATTGAGCTTGTGGTTGATCGTCCTTGACGACTCCGACATCGAAGTGATTTGTTCGTCTAATTCTCTCCCAAATGGGAAACGAGGGTGGATGTGCGGCGCAGAACAGCGCAGGCCTGTGTTTGGCGGCCGGTGTGCAGGCAAAGCTCTAGGCTCGATTTTTTTGCCTACTCCACTATTCTGAGTCAAGCCAATGCTTGCATAGCCAAAGGGGTTTATCAATTAATACTTGGAATTGCCATTGATCTCGCTTCCTGAAGCCGAATTGTATACAGAAAAGCTTCCAAAATCGAGTTTAAGTCTCGAAACCCCTAAGAAGAAACCGTCGCCTTATTTTTCTGGTTTTCTCCATCTTTGTATAATTTTGTCAAATTTACCGTTACATGTCTTTTCTACGCAAAGAGAAGAAACCTCGTGATTCCAGCTTGTCGGGTCCAAACAAGGAGTCCTCAGGTCCCGGAGAAGCCAATTTAACGGCCGACGATCATTCGGAAGACTACTTCAATACCCCAACCGGCTCAGCCAATTCTCCCAAAAATGGCAGTGGCCAGGAAGATTACAGCCCACGGTCATCGGTGGTAGCACTTCCCGCTGAAATCAACGAGATATCTCCGAAAAACGATGGTAATGCTCAGGTAAAAGATGACTACCATGGGTTCCACGCCAACCGGCGCCCATTGGGTGGCCACAATATCCCACCATTCTCACAGCCCATCAAGCCACGATTCAAGAAGAGAGGCACAAGACTTTTGGGCAAGTTGATCTACTCGAGTCGCAAGGACTCGGAACCTTCTGATCGTCTTCGGTTTGACTCGGATGAATCGGGCCACGATCTGATGGCTCTGACCTCGGCTAATCCTCCTCGTTCCACGTCCATGGCTTCTACCGGTTCTGGTAACCGTAAGAGCGCAAGCTCGGCCTCGTCGTCTCTGTCTAAACACAAGTTCCGCATTCCATCGTTGACAGAACGCCGACAATCCACCCAGGAGGAACCCACCACGACCCACCACGATTCCAATGCATTTGCTCTCGACATGAACTTGGACGAAATGCACGATATTTTAAAATCTCCTACAAAAACTCCAGAACCAGACGTCCTTCCGGAGCGGATCCAATACAAAAAAAACACCATCATCAAATTCTGTCGTCGACTCTCGAGTTGGCAATTCCGACGAAAAACCAGCTACTGGAACCTGGAAGGCTCCAGACAGTTGGGATGTCAAAGGTGACGATATTTTGGGACTGCCAGCACCTATGGTAGGTGAAGATCAACCCATTGCTGAGGAAGAAGATGATGATGATGTGGTACAAGAACAAACCACACCGCAGTCAGATGTGGCCGAAACACTGTCGAGCTTGCCTGTGCTTTACGGTAGCCACCAATATTCCCATGTCGTGCCTCCTCAATCAGACCCCAAAAACCTTACTAAGGGCCCAAATCATATTATTCGAGTTTTCAAAGAGGACAATACTTTCACCACCATCTTATGTCCTCTAGAGACCACCACTACAGAACTTATCACCATAGTTCAAAGGAAATTCTTTTTGGAGTCGGTAGCCAACTATCAGTTGAGTGTATATGTTGGCAACTGCGTGAAAGTCCTAGAATCTTTTGAAAAACCACTTAAAATTCAGATGGGTCTCCTCATGTTGTCAGGATACGTCGAAAATGACAACTTGCGTATTATTGGCCGAGAAGATCTTTCATTTATTTGCAAGTTTGTCGTTGAGAATATCAATTTGCGTAACTTTACTCATGAAGAAGAAGCCCTCAAGTCAAAGGACTACATTGACGTTGACATCTCGGGCTTAAAGCTCAAGAGTATACCCATCAAATTCCATCAGCATACTTATGAGATTGAAAAATTGAATGCTTCCGATAACCCAGCAATCTACATACCATTGGATTTCATTCAATCATGCAATAACTTGACCAGCATTATCTTTTCGGTTAATGGATGCTCTAAGTTTCCAATGAACTTTTTGGAGGCGACAAAGTTGACTTATCTTGATATGGAAAAGAATTTTTTGGACGAGTTGCCCGCAAAATTTGGTGTCCTTAGCAACCTCACAAAACTTCGTTTGAACTCGAACCAATTACGCTCGCTTCCCAAGTCATTTGGAAAGCTTGTGAATTTGAAGCAGTTGAATCTCTCATCCAACTACTTTAATGCGTACCCGGAACCAATCAGTGAGTTGGTCAACTTACAAGAGTTAGATCTTTCTTACAATGACTTGAGCGAGATTCCCGAATCCGTTTCCAAATTGGTAAATTTGGTGAAACTTAACCTTTGTACCAACAAATTGAGCAAAGCCTTGCCCCGACACTTCGAAGCTTTGAAATCCTTGAAGCGTTTGGACATAAGATATAACATGATTACAAATGTCGATGTTATTGGACGACTTCCCCACTTAGAAGTTGCCTATGCATCAAAAAACTATGTTTCTACGTTTAACGACAAGATGGAGAGCTTGCGCTTGCTTCATTTTGATCGTAATCCAATTACAAATTTGCAGTTTGAATATCTTCTGCCATTACTCACAGTTCTTGACTTGTCCAAGGCAAAAATCACTTCAATTCCCTCAGACTTTTTAACTAAAATCCCTAATGTTGAAAAGCTAGTGTTAGACAAAAACCATTTGGTCAACTTACCTCCTCAACTTGGAAGCTTGTCGAAACTTTCGCATTTATCACTTTATGGAAACAACTTGCAAGTTTTACCACCAAGCATCGGTGATTTGAAATCTTTACAATACCTCGACTTGCATTCGAACACTTTGGAGAGTTTGCCTGAAGAGATATGGAATTTGAGCTCTTTGAGCGTACTCAATATATCATCTAACGCTTTAAGCTCATTTCCCAAACCACCTTTGAGTGTTGCAAAGAAGATATCTTCTTCGGTCGATTTTCTGAATTATCGTGCAGTTGATCAAGAAGCGGAAAGCTCGACGGAGGATGACTCTAGGCGTCCTAGTTCATTGGCAGATTCATTGCTCGTTCTTACTGTGGCAGACAATAGGTTGAGTCAAGATTGCTTTGACTCCATTTCTTTCTTGATTGAACTCAAGTCTTTGAATGCATCCTACAATGACTTGCTTGAGATTCCTGAAGGGGCTTTAAGGCGTCTAAGCAAGCTCAACGATTTGTATTTGTCTGGAAATGAACTCACAAATCTTCCCGCTGATGATTTAGAAGCATTGGTCCACTTGAAATTACTCTTTCTTAACAACAACAAGTTGGCTTCATTGCCTGCAGAGTTGAGTAATCTCAAGCAATTAGCTCACTTGGATGTTGGTTCGAATCAACTCAAGTACAATATCTCGAATTGGCCCTATGATTGGAATTGGCATTCAAATACCAATCTCAAGTACCTCAACTTTTCAGGAAATAAGAGATTCGAAATCAAGCAAAGTCACATAAAGAACCCTGAAACAAAGGAGGATTTTGACAGTTTGTTGGTGTTGAAGAAGCTTAAGGTTCTCGGTCTCATTGATGTAACTTTGACAAGCACCTCTGTTCCTGATCAGAACATTGATATGCGAATCAGAACAACTGCGTCGGAGCTTGACAATATAGGCTATGGAGTTTCTGATTGCATGGGAGGCCGTGAGCATGTGTCAACGAGGGACATTTTCTTGCAAAAGTTCCGAGGAAACGAAAACGAAGTCTTAATTTGCTGCTTTGATGGCAAGCACGGTAAACCACATGTTGGTCACCGTATATCGTACTTGGCAAGGACTACATTTGTTCCTCGGTTTACCGAGGAATTGAACAAACTTAAGGCCAATGAATCAGTGAACGATGCCATTCGTCGTGCTTTTCTTCAGATGAACAAAGAGATAAACGGGGTTTTGATAGCGAAGAAGAGTAATCATTTCACTGGTACTCCCCTGATGAACTCGACATTCTCAGACCTCAACTTGAACGAAGACGGCGATGCTGGCTGCTGTATGTCTATCATTTACATCAAAAACAAAAAGTTGTACACTGCCAACGTTGGAGATGTTGAAACTTTATTGACAAGGAAGAACGGTACACATTTACTATTAACGAACAAGCATTATCCCACAAACAGACCAGAGTTTGAACGTATCAGAGCTGCAGGAGGATATGTTACCGGTGACGGAGCTCTCGATGGTAAATTACCAGTATCGCGAGGAATTGGTTTCTTCAATTTCTTACCTCATACTCACTCGGGACCCGACATAAAGGAAATCGACATTACCACTGCCGACGACATGATCGTCTTGGCGACAAAAATATTGTGGGATTATATTTCATATGAGCTTGCCGTGGATATTTTGCGACAAGAAAAAGAGGATCCGATGATTGCAGCACAAAAGCTTCGTGACTACGCCATATGTTACGGAGCAAGTGACAAGATTTCGGTGACAGTGATCACTTTGGGAGAGCAAAAGCCCAAGCTGAAGTTCGGCTCGAATGCCTTGTATCACAACTTGAGCCGAGAAGGTGATGTCTTCTCCAAGAGAAGAAGAGACAGAAGTCAAGTATTTGGCAGTGACTCTACTTCCAGAAGATTGGAGGCTGAAATCGAACCGCCAGTAGGTGAGGTGGCATTAGTTTTCACCGATATTAAGAGCTCCACCTTGTTGTGGGATGCCAATCCCGTGGCTATGAGGTCGGCGATCAAGATTCACAACGACAAAATGAGAAGACAATTGAGAATTGTTGGAGGGTACGAAGTCAAGACGGAAGGTGATGCTTTTATGGTTTCGTTTCCGTCTCCCACGTCTGCGCTTCTTTGGTGTTTCTACGTTCAGCAACAGCTTCTTGACGCAGATTGGCCCGCTGAAATCTTAGAGACCAAACAGTGTCGTGAAGTTGTTGATGCAAAGGGACATGTGATCTTCCGGGGATTGTCGGTGAGAATGGGTGTTCATTGGGGCTCTCCGGTATGTGAGCTTGATGTGGTCACCCGAAGAATGGACTATTTTGGTCCCATGGTGAACCGTGCTTCGCGGATCAGTGCAATTGCAGATGGTGGACAAATTGCCATGAGTTCAGATTTCCTTCGTGAGTTGAATACTCTTAACAAGATACATGATGACATAGCTGCCGGACGGACCACTATTTCAGATGCTTATCATGGAAACGTCAGAGCAGGTGAGATCATCGAACGAGAAATAGCATCTTTGCAAGTGACAGGAACTGCGTTCTACGAGTTGGGCGAGAGACGTTTGAAAGGATTGGAAACTCCAGACTTCGTCACGTTGGCGATTCCCAAAGACCTTGAAGAGCGGTTTACATTATTCCAAAACACACTCACACAAGAAGAAGAGAACAAGACAATGGGCAGGATTGTTGGAGCATTACCTGTTGACGCCATTTTTGGTTTACGTACCATTTCGCTCAAGTTGGAGTCTATATGCTCACGACTCAACAGTCAAAATATGGTCAATCCCGAAGGCCCTGAGACCCTCAACAACATTTCCGAGCGATTTGATGCTTCTGAAGAGGACGTGGTTCGTCTCTTTATGCATATTGTGACCCGGATCGAGCATTGTGTTGCTAGTCTTCAAATGAGACAGATTCTTGGCGGAAACGAAGGAATTGATTTCAAGAATCCGGAGACAATATTCTCTGTAATTGACCAATTGGCCAGCCGGCTCGAGCCGAATAAGGTGGGAAAGGCATCTGGATTCATCGAGGACGTATCGTAAGTTATGGGCATAATAAAAAGTAGCATCTTGGTAAAAGTGTTCCACATCTCCTGTATGTAGCTCTACATTCTACACAAGAAAAAAGTTGCAATTCTCACCATAACTACTCCATGTCCCGACCTCCACACCACCGCCATAACCTGTCAGCAACATCCATACCCTTTGTATCACCATACGGTTCAACTACATCGTTAGAGGATGAATCGCCTGAAGAAGTGGTAACGCCATCTATTCGAGAACGAAAGTTTGGACAAACCTTAGGACTGCGAACGACTTTCCAAGGTTCAATTGGATCAGAACCTACCAATGGATTGCCTGATTTGTTCCATTGGGGCAGGTGTTTCAGTACAAGATCGTCTCAGTACTTGAACCATGACTTTTCCGCCGACGAAAATAAGTTGGATCAACGAGATGACGACGGTTACGTCGGCTTTTACCACTATGCCAATGGACTTGATTTTACTTCAGGAATCTCGGCAATTGAGGCCTATATTTGCTCAATTGTGGGGATAAAACGTACAGAAGAGGTCTACAACTGGAAACGAGATATGACGAGTGAGTTCAGCTCGAAGAAAGAGATGGTGGTGACTTTTTGCCTGTACAACATATTTGCCAAAGCAGAACTTCGGACTCGGTACATTTTGTATCTCACGGGCTTTAATACCAAGAATCCCATAAACATAGACAAGAGTTTCCACATAATTCCAGATCTGCAGGGCAGTCGGATAAGGAAATCTTGCTCATTCACCGTTGACACTGTTCTGGAAATTCAACCTCTTTTCTGGCAAGAATTGACTGCATCGCTGATAATAAGGTTGTTTAATCACTTAGACAACCCAGCAAACCAATTGACAGGTCTCGTTAGTTTTCCCCACCATCTTCGATCAAACGAGGCGATTCAAAATGCCATCCGGACATTGATACCTTTTCTTCCCCGTGGATTGATGACTCCATGTCCAGCTACTTATGGGAAACCCACTGGATGTAATAACAAAGACAATAAGATCAACTTCTATAATAACAGCTTGACAGATGCATTAATAAGGTTGTGTCAATTTGAACCGAGCGGTGCTGTCGCTCAATTTGCAGCCGATCAAATTGCCATTCAGTACGGTCTGTCTGACGAAAACTGGAAGGTAATTGTACTAAGATTACTAAGTTTGCATAACAACTCGGTCCTGGAGAACCAATTCGTTATCGATCTCCATCAAAGCTTGACCGGTTCAGGCTTACTAACCACCACTGGTGCTCTTCTTTTACAAGAGCAAATCAGGTACTTGATCTCAAAAGGAAATTACGACACAGCTCTGCTCATGGCCCAGAAGGGAGTGGAGATCCTTCCATTAGATTTTGAGAGCTGGTATTCTCTCGTGGTGTGCTATATCTTGCAGAAAAAATTCAGCAAAGCGCTTCTCATCTTAAACAACATTCCATTAATTACCAACCAAAAGCAAGGACACTTGGATGATATCTGTGGTGTACGTGACTTCTTTTCCACCACTTTTATAGGGCGCCTAGCGACCCGCTCCGAACCCATATCAGAACAGACATTCAAGGCTTACTTTCCAACTCCTCAAGTGAAACTTTCAAGTTATTCGAGACTTTTGGCACAGAACCAAAAGAAGGGCGATCGCCTAGTTGAAGAAGGATCAATTAGCAAACTTTGGAATGACTATTTCTTGTTCAATCCCCAATCAAGGCACCCTTTCAATGGGTATCAATTCTACCAGTCGCCGCTCATGAACTGTTCCGCAAGAACACTATCCACTGTTGATTCCAATCTTACCAAGGTCACTGGTCCTGCTGCCTCGAAGATAGCATTGTCGGCACAATCAGCAGGTATTCCTTCGCTGTCTATTCTCAATTTCGAGACGATATCCACTTGGGGACGATGCTACGACTTACTTACTATGATGGTGGCTGTGGATGGATGGGATAACTTGGTCAGACGCAAAGAATCACTCTTCATCTCGTCGGCCCTCCTGAGTACCGATTTTGTAGTTGGTGAGCTGGAAGGCTCGAACCTCGTTGCCTGCTCACCATGGCTCGATAAGATGTTTTTTGTCTTGTACGAAGACTTGCGTACGCTTATGACGCTTTCACACCGCAATCGTGAGCAGCAGCACAGTGCTTTAGAATGGGAAATGATGGGATTACTTGGATGGTCCATAAAGTATAACTTGAAGGAGTCCATCAGTGCCTTAATTACGAGTGTCATTGCTACGTCTGCCAATGGAGATTTTGATTACTTTGCGACGGTCAAGCTTCTTGAAATCTACTACGAGTTGGTTTTGAGTGAAAACTCCATGGGCGACTCCTATACCCATGAAGTTTACTCGCGCAAGTTGATCTTGCAGCTGTATGGCAACGCTTATGAGGTATTCGTTTCTGACTTGGAAGAGAATTACCTTACTTTAGACTTTGTTCTACTCATCATACTCAAGTTGGTGAGCTGGAACTTGCGGTGGTACCAGTACATTCCAAATCATCTCATCACCAAAGTCATAAACGGATTGTGCAACAAGCACGATTCGGTGTATATACGAAGCAAGATGAGAGTGGTATTTGAGCAGAATAAGAAGAGCACAAAGGCTCGGGGAATGTTTTCCACTGCCTCCAAGGACAACTTTGAGTTTGTGGAAGACGACACCATTGTCGACTACTGCGAGCGTCTTATTAACTGGCTAGAAGACTTGAGACATACATAATCATTGCAACTTTTTCTTGGTGCCCAATACCTTCTTTCTCTGCTTGATCATGTAGGTGTACAACATGTAGAAACCAGGTGGGTAGGTGCAAATAATGGCGATGAGGGTCCATTTATACCAGTCGCCCAACACAGCACTGGCTTCGTTCAACGACAAGTAAATCATGGAAATTTCCGACGACACCCCAGTAGGATACAACACGTAGAAGGTGGTGTATCTCAACCACGTCAACCATTGAGGAACGGGACCCGCCAAGTTGGTAGCGTAGTACGAGTAACGAATAATTTCGGTGATGGACCAAGACAACGACAAGGTGATGTAACACCAATGGGAGTTAGCTGGCGAGTTGGGTAAAGCCTGGCATATTCCCCACACGATGAGCAACCTGGAAAAGACTTGGGTGGTTGTGGTGAAGATAGGAGACTTAACGTTTCCTACCAATGAGTTGTAGATTTCCACCACGGCCAAGGTTTGAATTGCGGTGGTAATTTTGTTGGTTTTGTCAAACAAAAGAGGCTGGCCAAGAGAGGCGCCCAAGAAGATGGTGTTGAAGAGCACAATGGTCCACAATGAAGCGGAGATGGAATTATAGGCTATGAGCCATTTGTTGGGGTGAGACATGAAAAGAAAATGAGAAATTCGCGATTGAAATTTCATTTATTGAGAATTGATTTTCGGTTCGTTTAATTTACCGCCGAGTATCTTCCTCCGCTGGCGCCACATGTAGGAGTATAGGGACAAGAACCCCGGAACGTACATAGTCAAACCAAATACCAAGAACCAGTAGTAGTTATCAAGGGCAACTACAAGCGACAGGTAAACCACAGTAGCTTCGCACACCAACCCCATGGGGTAAAGAACGATGAACAAGGAATAGCGAAGCCAAGTAAACCAGCGTGGGGCGTGGCCATTGACCAACTTGACAACGTAGTAGCTGTAGCGAGTCACTTCTGTGATCGCCCAAGAAAAACTAAGGCCCAAATAAGCAGGGTGGAAGTTTCCAGGTGCATACGGAAGAGTGAGAGTAATTCCATGGGTGATGAACAATCTGGCAGCAAATTGCAAGAGCACCGTAGTCAATGGCGAGGGAACCAAACCCAACACAGTATGGCCTGTTTCAAACACAGCATTGAAGAATTGAAGCAAAACAAGAAAATGGTGGGGTGGGGTATGCAGCAAGAGCGCTTCCATCACCGCTAATGGCATTGATTTCCCATAAAAAGATTGTTGGTTGTTGGTCAAGTATCCGTAGGCATCTTGGAACGCACGCCCAAGAACATAGGTCCATAATGCGGCAGATACACCGTTGTAGAGAACGAGGTACCGGTTCATAGCAAAAGAGCGACTTGCATGTGCGGCAGACAATAAGGCATACAGAACCGCATTCTGAAGCTTTTGAATTCGCAGCCAGAGTTCCAGTCGCAGGTTAGGATAGAAATCTATAATAAATCGATTGTATCTAAGAAGATTTCCATCGATGTTTGGGGATCGGATACCTATTCGAAAGACGCTATATCACCAATATAGTGTAGTGTGGATTTCACATAACTCACACAACACTACACCCACGGTGAAGGATATCATCACGTGATCGGTCCGTAATCTGGTCGCGGCTCATAAAGCGGTTGCAAAATTCGCATTTGTACTTGACTTCATTTGTGATCATGTCAACACCAACAATGCACGAACTGACACCTCCACAAGAAGTGGGAGAGCTGAATCCACTCCAACTGGAAGGAATGACTCCGCAACAAGCGGTAGAATGGCTTAGCCAACTTGAGAGAGAATTGAATCCACTCCAATTGGAAGGAATTACTCCACAACAAATGGTAGAAAGGTTTAGACAACTAAGGGAAGAGAATCGACAACGTAATGAAGAGTATCGACAACTAAGGGAAGAGAATCGACAACTAAGGGAAGTGATTGGAAGGGGAGTGTTTACACCTCGAATGGATGAACAGCCTTCTCGACCAATGGAGGAAATGGACATAGGAACTACGCCCGAAGCTAAGCCCAAAACACTGAAAAACCTGTGTTCAACCCTGTTTCCCCTTCTTTTTGCTCGGGTCGTGAGTACTGTGATCATTCTTATAGTTGCGGTGGAGTTACCCGAAGCTAAAGCGTTTAGAAAAATTTCGACAAAGTGCAGCTACTCTTTGGAACTGATTTGTGGGTATCTTACATTGCAACGGGCGCTTGGCGCATTCGCTTCCTATCGACGCAAAGACCCAGTCAAAGAACTTTTATGGAGCATTTTGACTCTTAGTTTGTCCGCACCGGTACATTATATCGCCTATGAGTGCTTTTCACGGCAAGAAAATCCAACTATATCTAAATGTTTGGTTTTATCGCTGATTATAATTGCTAGCGGCATTTCACCAGATACTGCTGAGTTCGTAAACGTTCGGACTTTTTGCGCATTGTGTGGCGGGGGCTTTTCATGGACTGTCGGGCAATTAACAGAATGGGCCGAGAAATTCATAAGATGGGCCAGGAATTGAGCTAAATATGTGGGTATCAATCATTTGCTCTCCTTAGCTTGAATGTGTTTAGCTCTATTAATATATATGATACCCACGTACTGTTTGTCACAAACAGCTTGTCAAATCATTCTAATACCCACGAGCTAAAATGCGAAGTGCAAGACATGTTCTGTCTGCCTTATCCTGGGTGTTTTGGATTGAACGTTAGTTTATAAACTTGATATTCTGGTATGGAAGTCATATCAACAGACTTATAAACTGGACACTTTTTACGGTGTGTCCCTTTTAGACTCTTGTTGATCTCTCAACTCTCAGACTTATTCAGTAAGCAAACACCGGAAAAATCAGACAACAGACAACTTTGACAACTTTTTTATTACCATTGACGCGAGGATTCTATTTAGTCTTGCATGATCGGGATCGGGATCCGATCATCTGGATCGTGCCTTCATTTTTAATCCTGGTGTACCGGTGTACTGATAAGACGAGAAAGAAAAAGACAAAGAAGGTCCAGAAAAAACTGAAAAGAGAATGAAAAAATGGAAAGTACAAGGATATAATTGAGTATAAAGACAGCAGAAGTAAGCTGGACTCCGCGATAGTCATTTTCAGGTGCATTTGACCTGCTATAAGAAGTACGACTTTTTTTCACGCTTTAGGTTTGGCAGATTATTTGTCCAATACGTTTACTTGAACCTGAACTTTGCAGCGCACCTCTGATAAGTTGATCACAATGGAAGAAAACGTGACTGAAGAAACTGATGTGGAAAGAATGGCTAAAGGAGAAAGGACCAAAACTCTGGATATTTTGTCCTGTATATTACTTTTTTTGACTATTTTCCCGTTAGGTTCGGGCTTTCTTCTTCCCTACATCTTTCAAACAAAAAATGATAATGTAAGGATTCCGGATTATATCTGGCTCAGTTCTGCAGCTTTTCATGTGATCAGTACTGCATTATGGACAGGCTTCACAATCGTTGACTTTCAAGATAAGGACTCAACAAGAGAGTCGAAAACTGGGGTTTGGTGGTGCTTGCTGTGTCTTGGTTTTTGCCTTACAATATCTGTATTTCTTCTCATTTGGTTCTGTCGGGATCGGTAATACAACTACGAATGTTCTTCGCTTTACATTATATACCAATGATATTAGCAGCTGGTCAGTGAAATTGAATATGTTTATCTTGATATTTGTACTTTACGTACTGTTAGTCTCAAACAGAACGACCTTCAAGTCTACGGCTACGTGATAGTTCATAGGATCATACCTCACAGAAAGACGCTATATCACCAATATAGTATCAGTGTATACCTATCGTTGAAAGGAAAAAAAGTACCCTACATTGACAAAAGTATGGAATTAGGGGGCAAGATTTGTTCTCGGTTCCAGTTCCTAAGGATTGGGGTCTTTAAGTGGGTACGAGTATTGAAATAGAAAGTATAAGGAAATAATTGAGAAGAGCATGAAACAGAAAGAATAAGGAAAATGAAGGAAGCGGAAAGTATAAGATATTGGGTAGAAAAGATAGCAGAGTCAGTTGTGCGATAGTAATTTTAAGATGTTTTGACCTGGTATAAAAAGCTTCCACTTTCTTTCACGACTCTTAGTTTGGCGTTTACTTAAACCTGAGCTTTGCAGCGCACCTCACCTCTGATAATTGGATCAAAATGGAAAAAAAAGTGACTGAAGAAACTGTGGGGGAAGGAATGACTGAAGAAACCGTGGGGGAAAATTCAACTGAAGAAGAAGGGGACAGAGGTATGCTAATTATGCTTTGTCTGTTACTTTTGTTTACTATTTTCCTGTTAGGTTTTGGCTGGTTTCTTCCCGTCACCTTTCGAAGAGAAAATGTTAATGTAAGGATTCCGGATTATATCTGGTTCGGTTCTGCAGCTTTTCATGTGATCATTACTGCAATATGGACACTCCCCGCAATCATGGCCTTTCAACTTAGGAACTTAAGATTTTTGGCTTATGTGTGCTTAGTCTTTATTGGTTTGTGCCTTACATCATTTGTATCGCTTTTCATTTGGTTTGTCTAGATCGGTAATAAAACTACACAGATGAAAGACCCTATATCACCAATATAGTATCAGTGTATTTCACATAACTCACACAACACTACACCCACGGTGAAGGATATCATGACGTGATCGGTTAATAATTTAACAATTGTTTGTACCCATAAATAGGAAGTTCACAATTTCCAGAAGAAGCCATATGTAACTTAATACCTTCAGAAGGTTATTTATTTAGACCGAACAGGAAACTTTGGTTGAGCAATGCTGATTCTTGCCGTATGTTCGTCTTTCCATATGCAGGTATTATAACTGCAAATTGATTAAATAGCACTATGCCAACAAACAAAATTCCATTTGAGTGTTGCAGCTGTTTATATTGCATCATGAAGTGTTATCCTGACCTGAAATACTTGTACCAGTTTACTTCTTTTATATAAGACTCAATATATCAGCGTCAGAAAGAGAGAGACAGCCTTAGTAATTTTGAATGATTTTCGGTATTTTTATTAATCAAAACACAAAAATCACAACACATAACAGATAAACCTATTTTAATGCGGCTAAAAACTCCTCCGTGGTGGTTAATTTTGCATATCCAAACGCCAAAGTAGCAAACACTGCAGCTGAAACTTGTTTTGCGGGGGTAGTAACTCCTCCATACTCCAAATCACGAGCAGCAACTGCATCAGTGATCACGGTTGCATTGTATCCCAATTCTGCAGCGGCTCTGGTAGTACCCTGTATGCATATGTGCGCCATGGCTCCCACAATAACCACGTCCTTAATCCCGTTATTATCGAGCTCTGATTTCAAATTTGTCTCAATGAACGAGTTGGGATGATTCTTGAAAATGACTAGTTCATCCGAGTTGGGTTTTACCTTCTCATGAATCTGAGACCCGGATGTATCTTTTCCGAAAAAGGGAGCATCCTTAGCCTCTCCAGTAAACTCATGGCGAACATGAATGATATGGAATTGGTCTGGTAACTTTCTTAATTCTTGCAAAAGCTTGGCTGAATTATCAGCTGCGCGATTGATATCAACTAACGGGTATAATCCACCCTCAAAATAGTCATTTTGAATGTCAATCAAGATGAAAGCAGTTTTAGGCATGTTGATTAAAGCAAGCTGATCCAGGTCAATTTATATGCTCAATTTCGGCGTTAAGGTGGTTCCACGCACTTATCGGCAACGGCTTTACTAATTGTAATGCAGATCACTTACGAGCTCAAGCAGGAAAGTGAGGGGTATGGTGCTTGGCGATGCATATAGATGCCTTCCTTTCAAAATATTGAAGACAAAAAAGTCACATCTTTAAAGGAATCACACAGTCGATACGATATGTGTTATAATCGGAATTGAACCTCCTCGTGAATAGAATCACCGTAATCTCTTTAATTCAAATTGAGAACTTGTCCATCATTATGAAGATTAATGACAGTCTAAGATGAAAGAAATCACTTACGTGACAGTTGGTTTAGGGATTCAAAGATAACTGACCTGACTTGTGGTAGCGAATTTGATTCAAGCTGCGGTGACTTTGTTAATCGATGATTGCGAGCTTATAATTCTTGCGAGCCACTTCAGAGATGTGCACGCGAATTTATGAGTTGAGAACCATCGCATTTACAATGCCGATCTGCGACTTGGAACTCGGCCCGCGAATTTAAAGGATTCAGGATACCGATTTTTTGACAATAAGGCATACACTAACTATTTACGCAGGGACAACCGCCAAAGTTCCCAAGCTTATTTTTCGCTTTTTCGTTCATTTTAGCTTCTTTGTTTGTTTTCACTTCTTATACTTGTCCAATATCGCAGCCAACGTGGTCTCGTCCCCAGCGATAAGCGACTGGTCCCAATCCACCACAAGAGGACTGCGAAATATGTCTTCCTCGGGTATATCTTTTTCCTCCACTGCCTTGTTGTAGGCGTCGTAAATCATGGCATATTCCTTCTCGCTGAACATCTTTATCCCCACCAGTCTCTCCTCCATTTTTTCCAAGTCGGTGCCCACGGGCAGTTTTTTGGTGACACTCCGAGGCTCTTCGTGGTGGATACTCTTCAGGTCATACATGAACGGGAAGCAATTGCGCAACACGGTTTTGCTGGTATCATCCTTCAAGCACGCCTGGGCGATGGTGAGAAACTGGTCGTACGTGGGCATCTTGTTGGTCATCAAATCAACAAGAAACAGGTCCTTGCTTTCTCCATAGTGATGATAAGCCTGTTCCAAATGATGGTATAAAGTGGCCCAGAGTCCGCAACTTGGGATTGTGGAAGATGGTGATGGTAGCAGGGGAGTTCTGAAGGGTTCTGAAAAGCGACATGATGCAATTGAAGAATGGGGCAAATAAGAAGGTGGAGCAATCGGCTCCGTAGTGCGGCCGCGCAGGCTTATCTCCATTGACCCGACGCAGTCCCAGCCATATTTCGCGCACTCAAATAATACTGTAAATACTCTTAGCAAATACAACCACTTCACATACAAGCACAGCATCACCATGTGCCGCTTCATGATATACAAGGGCCGTGACCCCATGGTGCTTTCTGATCTACTTACAAAACCTGCACATTCTATAATCAACCAATCCTTTGATTCTAGGTTACGTCTCGATATGAGAAACCCCATCAATGGTGATGGATTTGGTGTCGGATACTATACTTCCAAGCATGCTCCATGTATATTCAAGGCAATTACGCCCGCATGGAACAACGTGAACCTCAATAATCTTTCCCGGTGTACGGAATCCAGGTTGGTGTTTGGTCATGTCAGGGCATCGACTCAGGGTGTTTTGTCAGAGACAAACTGCCATCCGTTTTCGTACGGAAATATCATGTTTATGCATAACGGAGGAATTCTGTGCTTTGAGCAGATCAAAAAGAAACTCATCAGCTATATAGATGACGAATTCTTTCTTCATATTCAGGGTTCTACAGACTCCGAGTGCTGCTTTGCACTCTTCTTGCATGTCTTGAAACATATGGGTCACACTCCAGGCGCCAGTGAGGTGCCCCACGAAACACTTCGTGACGCCTTGTTACAGACAATCACAACTATCAAAGAGTGGCAGTTGGCTATCACCACAGAACCTTCCCTTCTTAACTTTGCTGTAACCGATGGGCTGCTGGTGGTGGTTAGTCGCTATGTCACCTCAAAGACCGACGAGGCTGCTTCGCTCCATTTTAGCACCGGTCTGCGCTTCTACGAGTACGAGCCTGGTCTCTTCAAGATGGAGCGTCTTAACAGATCTCAGGATGTGGTTTTTGTAGCAAGTGAACCACTCACGTTTGAGCGTGGAGACTGGATTTGCGTGCCTACAAACTCAATCATCACTATAAGCAAAAACAACACTGTCTTGATGCATCCCATAAGAGACGAATTTTACGGCGTGGAAGAGCGTGATTCCGGTTTGGCTCTCAGGAAGGGCCTCATGGGTGGAGTCCCCAAACCTCCGCACCAAGTCGATCTGGTGCTTCCACCATTGGAGAGAGAAGGTCGCAAGAGTACCATAAGTACATAATAACGAGAAAAAATGGAATATAGATTAAAAGCATCAACTAACCCTTGCTGGCTGCTCTAGTCAAATTGTTTGTGCCCTTGTCATTATCATCATGATCATCATCAAAGATAAGGTCCTCGTCATCCGACGATGAGCTCGAAGTCGAGCTCTCGCTCAACAACTCCACATCCTCCGTCTTGTTTAAATGACGTGGAACCCCATCATTGTCATAAAACGAATTCGACTTTTTGTATGAAAGTCCATCGTCGTTGGGATCTATATACGGATCTTCTTCTCCAGGAACTCCCAAGTCGGCAGTGGCGGTGTTGGTTAATTGCTCAGACATGTAGTTCGTGAAGTGATCATCATCGTCTTCCGACTCGGAATCGCCTTTGTTGGCGTCTTCTGACGCATCAAGATGTCCGATGTCATGGTCGGTGTTAGGGTCAAGAACAAGTCCTGGCTTGTAGTCATGAACAAAATCTGTCTCTTGTTCAAATGTATTGCTTGCATCATCATCATCATCTCCTCCACCCAAAATGGCATTGTACTTCTCCCTTGTATCGTACAAAACATGGTTAACATATTCTTCCCATACTTCGTCCTCAACCTTCTTGTCAATCAATTCGCTTAAAGTATTGACTGGGTATACTTGAATAAACTTGACAACTTCTTCGGCGATCAATGTCAAGTGACCCATGTAGCCCAAACGTAACCCTTTGTTGCTCTCTTCAAAATCGCTGCACAACTTCTGGCCCTCGATGATTTTGTCAGTAATTGCGCTGTGATCAAACAAATCAATGGCTAAGAATTTGTTGAACCCTATATCCATAGAGCCGTTCAATACCTGCTGAACAATATCAAATACAACATTATGCAAGAAGTTATTCCATGGGAACTTGAAGAACATTGCAAGGATACTCGAAATTATGCGAGTGTCGAGTAAAGATACTTTCAAAAAATCCCCAATTACAGGATTTTCTCTAATTTGTTCTTCAGTCAAATTAGCGTTGGCGTGTGGCTCGTTTTCGTCTGAATTTGCACCATGGAAAATTGAGTCTCCGTCACTTTGAGATCTGGAATTAAATGAGTCGATAGTGTCGTTCCCAAACTCCTCGTCACTATTATGGTTGGACTCTGATTCTTGCTTGTCTTCGGTGGGCAAGGCAATCACCTCATTGTACTTGAAGCTGATAGGATCGTATTCTTTCATTTTCATTCGAAGCTCGTCACGTTGTTTCACCACATTGTAACCCTTGTTATCGTTGAGTAGAGCCATGTTTGAACAATGCAACAATTCAGCAACTAGCTCGCAAATCTTGAATCTTTCGAATCCTAAGGGTTCGATTTCACCGAAAGGAGTTTTGAGTTTGGATGCTTCCCGGTTAGTAACTAGGAGCTTATTAAATTGGTCGATTTTACCACCAAATATCTGTAGCAAGTGGCCCAAATAAATAGGGTCACGACCAGTGGGAGGGTGACTTTCGAGCGTTATATATAACACAGGAAGTGCATCATAATCGGAATTATTCTTACGAATAATTTCTATGATGATACCCACACCATTGGCCAATGCATAGCCTCCTTTTAACATTATGGTACATAGCTTCTCCATTTGGTCGTATGATACAAGCTCACGAGTAAGTTCGTTGGGTCCGATTGTCGAGCTGTCAGTGGTGGAGTTTGCTGATATCGTGATTAAAGCTTTAAGAAAGTCTGCAGCCGACAGTTGTCTCACAAGCGCAAGCTCAGCATCATTGTCGTTGATGTCATCGATGTCAAGAGCATCTATCAAATGGGTTATGAGGTTCTGTTTTTGCAAAAAATCAATGATGCCAGTCGAGTTGTCGGGTTTATCGGTGGAAATGAGTTTGAGGAGGAAGTCCATAAGTGGAGGATTGGAGAGGTGACGAATGAACTTTTCCACCAATCGTGGTTGGTTTTCGATGAGATAGGTGACCATTTCGTCGCACTTCATGTCCAAAAGATGCTCCATAATCTTCATGAAATATGTCGACAAGTTGATGGAAAGAGGCTTGACGCTGTCGAGAACCGACCAAAGCTTATTGAGGTTGGCAGTAGAGTCCATGACAGTATCGGTGAGCGACCACACATCTGCACTCAATATCTCGGCCGCAAGCGCGGCGTGGCGGCTTCGGCGCTCCTCTTCTGTTTCTTCGTCCTGTTGTTTGTCTTCATTATCATCGTCATCGTCGTCGTCGCTCCTCATATCGTCATTAGTTTTGGCGTCATTTTTGGCTTGCGATTCATGTTTAGCATCCTTCTCGGTTTCCTCTGGTTGTTCCTTTATATCGAGTTCCGCAAGCTGATCTGAAACATCCAACTGACCCTCGTTGACCACCAATTCGACAAGTAGTTCGAGCACCTCATTTGTACGTAAAAACTCCAACAACATGGAATTGTTGGCAAGAAGTTCCTGGAGCAAGTCAGACTCGTCGAGAAGCTTGAGAAGCACTTCACGGGGCTTTCCCTTGCCGTGTTCATCGTCAGAAACATGGCTCTCGATCAAGGACGAGATGTTAGAAAGCGACGTGAAACCATTACTGAATTTCCAAAAGGACCCAGACATAATTATCGGGACGCCAGGCTGCGCTCAAAGAAAGGAGAGTCTCAGGAGAACCACAATTACCGGCGTATGGATAGGGGCCGTGTCCTAGTGTCTCCGTCCGTACCGCCGTCGAGGTTTTCGAGTGCGGTGCAGCAAAAAAATTTGAATCGTCGTGTGCGCACCGCTCTCACCACAATTTCCGTTAACTGTGCGAAAAGTTTGAATAAAGTTGAAGTGCCATGTTCAGATTTGGGGTAGCCAAAACGGCACTGCAGGCGTTTTCCAGGCCGCTTAACGCCATCAGAATGCTGTCCGTGGCCACCGCATCTCATAAATCACCCCTTCTGATTCTCAAGTTCAATTCTGCTGCCACAAATTTGTATGCCGTTTTCCGGCTCCACAATATGCCCTATTTGGTCACCAAGGGAGATCGAGTCGTGCTTCCTTTCAAACTCAAGGGTGCCGAGGTGGGCGACCAGCTACGCCTCAGTGACATAATCACGGTGGGATCACCAGAATACACATATAATGACAAAAAAGGTTTACCGAAAGAATGGGTTGATCTTCGAGCGAACGTGGTAGAAATCACCAAAGAACCATACTACGAAGTCTACCGGAAGAAACAGCGTTGTAGACGCCGTAAGACGTTTCCTGTGCAACCGTATCAGACAATCTTGATGATAAACGAATTAAAGTTGACGTGAATCGTCCACCTAATTGTACATAGATTTACCCTATAAAAGTTATTCCCGTCCAAGACTACTGCGTCGAGCATTGTACCTGATGTTCTGGGCTAACCGGGTGCGTTCAAACTTGAACTCTGGATCCTCCTCAATAAATGGATGCTGCAACAATTGGTGAGCTGTAGGCCGCTTCTCGGCATCGATGGTGAAACACTGGTTGATGAAGCTTTTGGCATGAGTTGAAATCAAATGGTCAATATCTCGCGGTATTGGCGGTGCCAGCTTGGTCTTTCCAATCTTGTAGATTGCACTTACAACTGCCTCGTTGGACCATGGCCGATGCCCGGCAAACATCTCCAAGACCACACACCCCAAAGACCACACATCCACCTTGGCACTATAACCCTTTTTCTTGTCCTCAACTATGCTGTCTATCACCTCTGGTGCCATCCAGAACACAGAACCTTGCATGGACATGTCTGCGTTATTTGTGTAAATATCTTTTGATCGCTTGGATATACCGAAATCTGATATTTTGCAGGTTCCGTCGATTTCCAAAAGCAAGTTATCTGCTTTCAAATCACGATGAAGAATCCCATTGGAGTGCAAGTATTCAAGCCCTCGCAACACTTGTCGGCAAATAAACCTAATAAGTGGTTCCTCAAAGCCACCATAGAATTTCATGCAAGAGGCTATCGAACCTCCTCCAACATACTCGAGGAACAAACTGTAGATTCGGCCCTGTCTTTCGAATCCCAAGTATTGCACAATGTTTTCATGGTCCAAGTCCTTCATCGTCTCCACTTCCTTATGAAGGGCATTTATACCGTCCAAATTGGTGGCTATTTTTGAAAGCACAACTTGCTTCACCGCTAGCATTTCTCCAGTAGTCACATTCAATGCCAAGTATACGGAACCAAAAGAACCACGGCCTATAAGCTCACCCTTAATCCAAGCAAACTCCTCAAATTCTCCATTATTGTTCTTAATCTTGGACACAAATCCTTTTTCAATTTCTGTCGATGTAACCTCAAATACTTTCTGTCCCCACATTTTTGTGTTTGATCGTGCAAGAGCATTACCACCTTTTGAGTCGTTTTCGACGTTCCTGTAGCCTCTCTTGGAGAGCCTCTTTCTCTCGAGCCGTTTCCTATGGGCCTCATTGGCAACAACCCGAATAGTTTTCATTCTCCTGATCGCGAGAGAGTTTCCTGAACCGGGCTCATCGTAATATACATCGTCGCTGTTATTCGTAGGAATGTCTGGAGACAAGTTAGCATTGGAAAATGTGCGTGAAATGGTCATTCGCTCTTTCATTGGGTCCTTGACTAGTGGAGAAACGGGATCTGCTTCAATGATAGGTTTGTCCAAATTGGTGTTCGGAAAGTATTTCTCAAGATTTCGGTACACTTCCTCAACAGGGGGCCGAACATCCATAGGAACATTGTCGACTTGTTTCCATGACTCATCAAATTGAAAGCTCTCGTCCTTAAGCATAACTCCCTTCTTAGTTCCGTCTGATTTTTGGTTGGCTTGGAAGCTCTTCATGAAAAATTCGTCACTTTCCATCGGCTTGACGAAGAACTCTTCTTCAGAATTTGTTTGTGAAATCTCGAGCAGCGGCACATCGTCGAAAGAGATTTCATTTTCTTTGAAAACGTCAATACTAGCTGGTGGTTTACGCAGTAACTTGGACGAATTCACACGCTTGCTTGCAGCTTTTCTGGGCAAAGAAAACGACCACTCACTCAGCATGGTAGAGTTACTGGACATCGAAGTATCGGACATTCCAGGCAGTAACTTCAAGCTTCCTTGTCTTACACCAAGATGATTGTGGCCGTTGAAGCTGCTCTTGTTCAGCAATGGTGGTGGGGGCGCTGCTCGCCGTGCAACAATGCTATTTTGTTTCTCCACTTCGACAGAAGAGTTATTATTGTCCTTTAGCGTTGAGACTGTTGTGGCCAAAACTGGTGATTTCAGCGTATCTGACACCGACGAGGAGTATATATTACGAATCAACTTTGGCGCTTTTGAGTCATAAGGGGACAATCTTCGCTTATCGAAATCAATTTCATGACCCTCTCTTCGCAAGACACGGAACGACGCTGGCAGCTTGGATTCCAGTGCGGAAGACAGAGGGACCAGTTTCGATGAAGTCGAATTATCAATGCTAATCTTGAGTGCTGGTGTTGTTCCTGAACTTTTTTCTCGTTTTTGAATTGGAAATGAGAGCTTCAAGGGTATATGTGGAGCATGCCCGTCGTTTCTCGTTGCTGCTTCGCTCTTCTGTGCTTCGTTAATCTTGGAGAGACGTTGCTGCTCATCTTTAAAATTCCAGTAATCAACTTGCCGGTCTGAACTAGTGCCCAACAAGTACTGGGGTGTTGCAGGATAGACTTTTTCATCATGATTTCCATGGATCTCAAACGAACGAGTATCTGACGATGTGGTTGAATAGGTGTTGGCGATGGACTCATCACCCACATCTTGCTTAACGAGAAGCATGAAGTTTCCCTTTTCTATAAAGTGAACCAATAGGTCTTCCGTTAGAGGTGGACCCTCTTCTGAGTCAATCTGAGTCAAGTGGTAAGTGATCTTTCCTATTGCTAAAACGTCGAGCGCCTTGTTCACCTTTTCCTTGATTGTTTCACTAGTTATTGCACCAGTAAGTTCAAAGTTCACCACCTTGAAATTTTCATTGTCACTGGTTACAAGAATAGACTTGTGGGTAGATTTTCTCAATGGTAAAAAGTCGCTCAAGTCTTCAGACGAATCTATTGGTGCTGAAGGTTCTTGTGGAGAGGGCTGACTGAAAAACGTCTGGGAAATGCGAGACACTGCAGATTTGACAGAGGTGCTCTGAGCTGTTTCAGTCAGGTTTTTTCGAGATGGAGGTGCAACATCTTCCTGATTTGCGCCAGATCTCACTGACTGGTAAGGTGGGGTTTCCTTGTAGATGCTTCTGGATGACATGTCTTTCCCGAATGAAGTGACCGTGGGGACTTGTGGAGTGGAGTTTGCGCCAAATCCCTGAGCCTGTTTAACAAATCCAGCAGCTCGGTCACCGCCGTACTTTTTTAAAGCGTTTATGAATTTGGATTTTTTGGATTGTCCGTCTTGTCCGTAGCCTTGCCAAGTGTGGGTTTTCTGGAGAGGTTCGCCCGCGGACCTCAATGCTTCTTCGTATAGCAAGGATGCACGTTTTGTGTTCTCTTTGTTAATTGAAAACGACCTAGGTTCACCTTCGACGGAGCTCTTACCATCGGAGGATGTTTTAGAGTGTTGCTTTCGAAATAGTTTGTATGTGATGTCTCGCTCACGGTTCTTACCTGATCCCGGTTCCACATACGAGTAGGGTCGCTGTTTGAGCGGAATCTGAGAATTGTTAGGCGATGAAGACGACGACGATGTTATTGAGTTTGAGCTGCTATGCTTCAAGAAAATGGGGGTAGATTTGCGGTTGTCAGCTTTGGGAGCAGGTATAAGCTGAGTTGGGGTACTCTCATACCTTAAATTTGATGGTGAATCGGGAAGTAGAGTCTCATCTTCTTCAACTGAATCCGCTTCACACTCAGCCTTGAGAAGGCCTATGAATCGGGAAACCGTATTGAGATCATTGTCCAAGTGCAAGAGTTTGCCAAATTGCTGCCATATCATGGAATTGGGTTCATAATTAGCAAGTTCGAGAAACCGATTGCCGGAAATTTCGTTGCGCCTAAAGGTGTCTTTCCACGATGAATTGAACCCATTGGAATCGAGCCATCGTATAACGTGCTGCATCTGCCACTTCCGTTTGGAGTAGTTATTGTTGTTTGACAGACCCATGGCATAGCGCACAAACCGCCTGTCTTTGCTCACAGTAGCTGTGGATGAAGTGGATATTGTGGAAGACTCAGAACTGTGTCTTGTATGCGGTTGAGGAATAATACTAGGTTGATACTTGTGCTTGATCGAGGGAATTTCGCCTATGGAATCCCCACCATTTCGAGTAATTTCCAGATCGTTATCGTCGCCTGGAGGGACCTCCAATGAGCTGTTACTGTAGGCGTAGCCACCAATGATCAGACCCAAAGGATTGGAGTTGAAACTTGTAGCTGACTTTGGCGGTGAGTAGGAGGTAGATATTGGGTTATCGAATGGTGTTTTCATGCTGGAATTGGAGTCCAGTCTCTGCTTGTAGTAGGGAAATTTCGATGGTTGAAATTGTCCTTCATCATGGTCTCCTATGGATGCATTGATCCCATCTTTTTCGTGACTTCCCATGCCATTGGCGGATTCTGGAAGTACCATGGCACCATCTCCAGGCGATTCCAACTCATGGACAGCAGACGATGCTGCCACGGCTCTTCCCGATCTAATCTGAGCCGATCTACGAACATCTCCATAAATCTCTCCATCAGAAACAATCCTCTTAGAAGGTACTGGAGTTGAGTATCCCATAAAGTGGAAGTCTGCCGTCTGTGTGTCATAGCTGACGGTACGACGATCCCCCATGTTGGCGCCAGAATTAGTATGACGTTACTATCAGTGGCTGTCAAGTGAAATCTATTTTAAACTTATAAGCCGCCGCCAGTGCACCCGCAGTGAAGCTGCTGCAACGGCTTCGCGCGCGAAGAGGTGAAATATACATACACAAGAACGGCATAGACCCAACCATTAAAACACACTAAAGTTCTTCAAATAATGACATGTCGCTGTTGCTAGCACTTGAATTGATAGTGCGCAGCATTGAGCACATCCAGTCCTGGTCAGGGACACCGCTGGATTTCGGAAACCTGATCTATGACGTGATGGTGCGTCTTCTTCGACTATTAAATTACAATGAAGAAGCACAAATTGAGCTTAGGTTTACTGTTAATCGTCAACAGCACGTAATTCTGGACTTTTTCGTGTTATATACGCCTTCTGGCAATCAAAACCAACTTGAAAAAATCGACCTAGTTGAACAGATCAAGAACTACAAGTACGAACATGTTGATAATCACACCCAGCTGTTGGTGCAATTGCTCAATGAAGTTGACCTGGACAGACTGGACATAGTTGCGAGTCTCGTGAACCTTTTTGAGTTTTTTGTCCATGTACATCGAACGGCTGAAGATGCCCTCATCGATTACTTGGCTCGATGTGTGGACTACGAGATCCAACACGCCTCAATTATGCGGTCCAATGCTGGAATGATTCTTGAGGAAGATGTGACAGAGCAGCTAATTGAAAAACTTGATCTGGTGGGCGACATCGCAAGACCTATTGCTGAAAACCACCGAGAAAATGCTATTCACACGGTCATGCCTCCTTCCTTAGATCTTCAATCTAATGATCCCGTGTTACTTGAATTTTACCAGTTCTTCCTAGAGATACTAACTTACAAGTATGAAGGAAAAAGTGGCACTGTTCGTGACTATAAGCGATACATACGGATCATGGTTAATCTCTACATGCGCTCACGAGCTGTTGGTTCCCTTGAACTCGACACTTTTGAAGTCAAAGAGGAAAAGGTGAACTTCTTATATGACTTCATGAACCAGGAAATTGTGAAAACTACTGACCGGTTGTTGGTTCGGGCCGCCAACAAGGCATTTGATGATCTCAAATTGCTACGCCAACAAAAACCGACCATCAACCAACCTCCTTCCAACATGCAAATCAGCGGTGAGGACTTTGTGCTTTCAAAGTCTGAGCGGACCGCAATCATATCCCACGTTCGTGAATTTATCCCAGATCTAAATGATTTCAATTTTTTCTTCGATCCCAATTTCCCAATACTTTTGCATACATACTTCGATCTCGTGTTCGTGGAAATGAAGGAAAGGGTTTCAGCAGGTGACTGTCTGTTTGTAAGCAGTCTCAAACGTTCAATTGACCAGATTGTAAGCTTCAACTATGGCGATGACCTCGTTGATATCAAGTCTGCAGTTATGCAGTTTTATGACCTTCATTCGCAACTTATTGAATCCCAGTCTACATTTCTAATGAGAGCGGCGTACATGATGTTTACACGATGCTTTTCCACGCTTCGTTCCCACTTCAAACTTTGGCATTTAAAGGCACTCAAGTTTGCTCATGATCGCCATGTTTTGCAGGAGAAATGGAAGATAAATACCCGAACTCGAAAAAAGTACCTCACCATCTGGATCGGAAGAACAACACAGAGACAAAAGGTTATGGCAGTAGCTTCATCGTACTCTGCGAGTCTGCTTGAAACATTAACTTTTCACAAGTGGCAGAATAAATTACAGTCAAACAACAAGAGATTACTCAAAGCAAATGATTTTGCATTAAAAAAATTCTTTGGAATTTGGACTTCAAAGTTCAATGTGACGAAAGAGCAGTTACTAGTGGCCCAAACGCACCATAAAAAGATCGCTTATAAGCCTGTGTTCAAGGCACTAGTTGAAAAGAAGGCCGCTATTGACACATCAATAGCTCTTGCCGATACTTTCGCTTCGGAAACAAAAGCCAAAGTTCACTTCTTGTTACTAAAATTAACCTTTGATCTGTGGGTTTCCAAGTTGAATGATTCATACTCAAGCCACACTTCTTCTGTCAAAAATAACTCTGAAGTGGTACTGCGACACATTGAACTGAACACCATGAGCTCCAAACTTAAGCATCTCCTCACTACTGAAAAGCAATTTGTCCTATCTAAATTCATGAGAAAAATTATCTTGAAACATCAGCTAAACAAGATTATGCAGTCGGTGTATATCAAGAACCTGAAGCATATCTTACGAGTGTTCTTCCAATTGTGGAGAAAGGTGAGAGTTATGAATGAAGTGTTAAATTCTTACAATGCTCGAAAGAGTCGATCGCTCAAGCGAGAATTCTGGAACTTGTGGGTAGGAGAGCTAGCTGTTAAAAGCGCACAACTTACGTTTAGGAGAGAGAGATTGTTGAAATGGGCGTTCAACACTTGGAAAGCAAATTTGACTTCAAGACAGAAAGATCAGGCTTCTTTGAAAAAGCCAGTGCTTACAGTGTTCCTCCAGAAGTGGAAGTTGAGCTTCCAGTTACTGCTTTGGAAGAAAGAAAAGGACCACGCTCAGATGAAGAATTTCCTTTCGGCTATGAGACGCAAGCAAGGACAAAATCAAGATAAAGCTGAATTAGCGCTTCAATTTCACGATGAAGCGTTAAGGAAAAGAGCTTTTGAAGCCTGGAAGATGAAGAATATTTCTGTTCGCCAACGGCTTCAAGACTCAGACACTTTTGTGCTTCGTAAATTTTCGTCCAAGTGGTTGTCCCAATACTCCAAAGTCCAAGATATGGTCTCTCTAGAAACGAAACTCGGTACTATTTCCGACAGACTAATCACCAAACTATATCTCAAATTATGGGTGCAAAAGCAACAAGAAAAGTACTCCTTGTACATCGATGAAAAGGTCAAATTCTTTGAGCGCCGTGTTCAAGGGCCATTGGTTGTATCCAGATTCTTTCGTCATTGGGTAGACCAATTGATAATTAGAAGGAACCAAGAGATGGAAATGGAGCAAAAATGCATTTCTTTTCAGCGTCATAGCGATACTTTAAAGTCATACTTACACCACTGGCGTGAGTCAGCATTGGCGATCGAGGAACTTGAAGATGATGCGATCGAATTCGAACTGAAAATGCTAATGAAGAAGGCTCTAGTAATTTGGTACGAACGGTATACAAGCAACGTGCAGTTGACAGACCTTAGCAACGATTTCAGGGATCAACGAGAATTTTCAAAGCTGAGAGAAGTCCTCAACGTCTGGTCCATGAAGGTGCTCAAATACGTTAAACGAAACGAGCAGAGTTGTACTTTGTTCATCGAAAAATGGGATCAAGCAAGAAAAAGAGATTTCTTTGATTTGTGGAGATCGAACCTACTAGCCAGCCGCAACGTCCGCGACGACGATGGTGATACTACAATGTCCAATCAGTCTCCTCTAGCGAGTAAGTCGACAAGAAATTTAACGGGAAGTCCTAGCTATCTCAATACGCCTCTCAAGAGGTCACCACCAAGAAACCTCAACACCTTTTCTTCCTCAAGATTAGAGTCAACGACTTTAAGAGTCAAATCTCAACGAATAAGTGCACTCAAGCGACGCTTTGAAAGTGCAAAGAGTAGCAGCGAAAGGGATGCTCGAGACTCTCGGCGAGTATCTGAGAGCTATCAGCAAAACTACGTCAGACTTCTGCCTCCAAAAGTCAGGAATTCTTACAGATCAATTCTGCCTCCAGAGCCGCCCAACTTCGACATTAAGCGAAACAAATACGCCGGCTGGGTCCGAATCCCATGGATGAAATGTCAATTATAGCTACTGCAAAGAAGCTCAGGCGGATCACGCCCATCTTCATTCCAACAGAAGATGACACAGAAAAGAGCCCCAATGTTATATTCTAGTTCGTATATACTCCCTCCAAATCGTCTATCTCGTTATTCAATTTTTCACCAACTTTATCAAAGTCCAAATCTTTGGTCTCTTCAACTTTTTCTTTTTGTTCAACGGATTCTTGGATTAGGTGGTTGCTTGACGCCTGTTGCGAATCTGGTTTTATCCTCTTGTAGACGTAGAGGTAATCCAGCCGAACAACCATAGCCTCAAGGAGGTGCTTTACAGTGTCAATTCGTCCATGTGTCAACTCGTTGAGAACCTGAAGCAAAAAGGCAGGAAGAACTGATTTGTCTTTTTGATTCTGCTGGACAAGAAAGAATAATGGACGCATGGAAATAGCTTCAAATTTTTTTGCTGAATAAATCATTGTCCAACTAGACCCGTCAAAGGATATTGAGCTCTCGTTGTAGACTCGATTGGACAATCGTTTTTCAGTTACAAGCAAAGAAAAACTGTCCCATAACTCCAGGAGTTTTTTTGCATCTTCTGTTTTGTCAAACTGAACTGATGGGCTGTGAACCTCCGTAAACTTGGTGATTCCCGTCATACAAGGTTCGACATCAAGATGGGCCACGCCAGGGTGTTCAAGCATATAATGATTAGCATATTGAATCACATCACCTCCAGGGTAATTGAAACTCGAGACAAAGCTCATCAAGAACGAAAGTAGAATGCTGGAGCAAATTCCAACAAAAAGCACGAATACGAGGAGTTTGCTGAGAAAACCTTTCGATGCTTGACGTTGAAAAGAAGCTAAAGCATTAGCTGCCAGCATCATAAAAACGGGAACGACATAGATGATGAACCTCCATTCTTTATGTGGCTGGAACGACATCACAAAGACGTAAGTCAAGCACGAAAGAGTCAAGATTCTCAACGAGTTTCTTGAAGGATGGGTTATGCTGGGAGTCTTTTTGCTGAATGGGTTTGTTCCGTCATCAGCTGGATCGCTCAAAAGTCCTGAGGGAAGTAAAAGGAGCACAATTGGCGGTTTGAAAAGTTTCCACAACAACTCAGTGAAGTATGCAGAGAATGGATGTGTTCCCCATTGAGCGGCTTTGCCTTGAATTACGTTGAAAAAAAATGCTTCCAACTCTGGAACACAAAGTCTACCCCAGAAGTACGAGTCAATGAAGAAGGAAGTGGCCAAGCCCACAAAGGCTCCTGAAAACAAGAGGAAAGTGCAGAACGAAAAGCTGTAATTGCCAAAGCCAAGCGACGACATGAGGGCTATTATACCACCCAAAATGCCTACTTCCAACCTCAAAACTACGCCCACGAAAGCCAACCACGTCAACCCAGTGATATCACCACTTATGAGCTTGCTGAATGCAAAGTTAACCACAGGTAGAGCAATGAAATTGGGAAGGGTTCGCGACGAGTAGAAGAGTAAATGAAACTGAGACAAAACCAAGAGTGTGAACCAAAACCCGGTAACTCCTCGTTTGTGTTTCCTCTCGATAAACACCACCTGGTTCAATTGATCTCTAAAACGAATCAACATCAACCCGTTTGCCAAACCTAGGATACCTCTTACAAGCATTTGCAATGTCAATTGCAGTGAATCTGTTTTCATTAGATCAATTCCAACGAGTGATAATGGAAATAAAATAACTTTGGCGATCGCTGCTATCACCAAGCTCCCCACAAATGACCGTGGGACGGCTCCTGGAAAAGAAATGTGGTCGTAGTTCTTCTCAACCACTTGGTATGGATAGAAGCCATAGTTCAAAATATCATGAATAGCTTGAATGTTGAAAGATTCCTCGACCTTGGTGTACGGAGCCATCCCCATGAAGAGGATTATTACCAAAAGGACGCAGGCATCGAGGATCCTGATCTTGGCCATGGTTGTGGAGAAGATATATTTTCGGTGCGGGTGCGAAAAATACAAATTGCGAAATTTGGTTCCGTACTCTCATGGAAGACATACCCGAACTAGTGACAGATTTGAAAGAAACAGAGGGAAAACAGTACTCCAGACCTTCTGCAAATGACAACTATGTGGCGAAAGAGCCAGAATTGCCGGTAGATACCGATAAGAAAATCCCAATAACTATCATCACTGGATATCTCGGATCGGGAAAGTCTACGCTTTTACAAAATATCGGTAAAAATTCCACGAAAAAACTCGCCATTATCCTTAATGAGTTCGGCGACTCTTCTGCAATCGAAAAGCTGGTCACCATTCAAAACTCGAACGATGCCGTTCAGGAATGGTTGGACCTAGGCAATGGGTGTCTTTGTTGCACCGTCAAAGATAATGGAGTTGTTGCCATAGAACAACTTATTGCGAGATCAAAAGGTTCCATAGATTACATTTTGTTGGAAACAACGGGCATAGCAGATCCTGCTCCGATTGCTAAGATGTTCTGGTTAGACGAAGGTCTCGCTTCTAATGTGTACATCGATTCTGTGATTACAGTTCTTGATTCAGAGAATATTTTGACTTGTTTGGATGATGTTGGTGGCCACTGGCACCGCCAAAACAACCACCTCAAGTCTGTTCAAAGTGTAAACCCCGACGATGTCACCGAAGAAGAACTTCGAATTGAGAAAAACCAGCTCGAAGAAGGAATTACTACCGCACACCTCCAAATAGCCTTGGCCGATGTTTTGCTCGTTAACAAAATGGATCTTATCAACGAAGAGAAACTAGCCGCAATCTGCTCTAGAGTCCGCAAGATCAATGCCTCGGCACCCATATACTCCACTCTGTTTGGAGACATAGACTTGGACAAGATTCTTGATAGGCATGCGTTTGAGGCTAGTTTGGACAAATTAACTACATCCTTGAGCTACACCACCGACGCTTCGTTCCACGACGACAGAATATCCACCATAACATTACTGTTTCCGTTCTTCACCACGGATAACTTTGGCGCTGTCGACATGTTTCTCAGGTACATTTTGTGGGAGAACAAAGCCAATGGAAAAGACATAGAGGTTCATAGAGTGAAGGGAATATTGGTTAAAGATGGAGAAACGAGAGACGTCCGAGTGATACAGGGTGTTCGTGACACCTACGACGTCATCAAGGGCGGCTCTTTGGCCGATGGAGTCAAAGAAAATAAGTTGGTTCTTATAGGAAAAGGATTAAATAAGCTGGATTTGGAGATTGAGCTTGATAGGTATATCTGACAAGTGGTAAAGTGCAAAATGAAAATTCAGTAGTATGACGAAAAGACAGAGTAAAACAGAAAAAGACAGAAAAAGAGAAAACAACTAACACAACACAGAACAGTCATATACCTAATAATATCAACTGTGGTCTTCCCCCACAGTCCCATTCTCGCATCCACACACCCGCACGTCAAGAAAATTCTGTCGCAGCTCGATTCTACAATGAGTGGTAACGAGCCACCTGCTTCGCCTAGCACCACAGGTGAAACTCCTAAGCCAAAGGTCAAGAAACAATGGAAGAGTCCGGCCTTGAGAATGATGGGGATTCCTCGTTTCTCTCTTCCATCTCGTAATTGGCTCATTTTCTGGACGGTCTTGGCAGGCATTGGTGGAGGAATCGCCTACGATAAATACGAACAAAAGCAGATCAGGGCAAAGTGGATGAAGCACGTCGAACACTTGAGCCAGGAGGCTTATCCCAATGACCGAATACCTCGAAAAATGTCAATTTTCATCGCTCCTCCTCCAGATAACTTTTTGGATGTGTCCATGCAATATTTCAGAAAATACGTCAAGCCTGTGTTGAACGCAGCCGCTGTAGATTACGAGGTGTACAGCGAGAACCGCCAGGGAGATATTCGTGCTAGCGTGGCTGAGAAGATTAGAGAATTGAGGAGAGAGAGAAGTGGTGTAGAGAATACTCAGAGTGACCAGAATAGTCGAAATAATTCCCCGAAAGATATGCTTGCTTCGTTTAAAAAGTTGACTGGTGGTGCTCCGAAGTCTGAGGACGACGAAGAAGTACTCGTAAAGCGCCTGGACTTATATAAAGTGAGAGACGTTCTTGGGTTCTATTATTTCAACGACACCATTTATCCTCACCGAGACGACGAGCTTGACCCGGAAAAAGCAGGTGGAGTCATTTGCATTGGCCGTGGTGCATTTAAGGAGTATATGGCGGGAGTCCACGAGGGTCTTTTGGGTCCTTTGGAGGCTCCCGAGCCAACAGTCGAAAAAGTTAGCGAATTCAAAAATGAAGATGGTAATTCTGATGCTACAGTGAGCACCGAAACGAAGGCTGAAGTTGCAGAAACTACAATCGACGAAGAGACTGGCGAGACGAAGGAGGAAACCAATCCAGTTCCCAAACCATTCATACGACCCGAGCAATATGCCGATGCTGAGTTGGCACCGGAACTCGATACCAGCAGACAAGTGTTGAACGACAAAAAGGTTCCTGTTCTCTTTGAACAGCCAGTTTATGTTTTCGCTTTACCAACAATTGTGGGGTTCACCAACACCCCTCGTAAGATATACCGATTTTTCAACCAGAGGTATGAAGCCGACGACTTTTGCAGAAGAACAGCCCAACTCGTAGACAACAAATCCAGGCCGTTTGAGTACAAGGACCAATTCATGGCTAAAGAGGAGGAGTCGGAGTGGCCTAAAAAATGGGTGCAAAAAGGAAAGGACAAGGGTTCTGAATGGGTTCAAGAATTGGTGGTGGACGATCGGATTGCCCAACGGTTCCGTGTATTCGAAGTTGACGAAAAGTAGGGACGACTTCACAACATTAAGTGTATGTAAATAGTGGAGATACTTAAGAGGGTCTTGCTTCCAGTTTGTACATGAAGTAAAACTTTAAATACAGATTAGGCTACTAATAAGTGAGCATAGCAGGCTAAGTCACCAAATACAAAGCCATCAGGTGAGATATCACTGGTCCAAATCAGAAGCTCATGAAATACGAAGCATAATTTTAGGTTGATTGTGGAAGTTAATAATATAGTTTACAGAGTTTAGTCCGTTTTAAGGCGAATTTAGTTGTACGAAGTTAATTGTGTAGGTAGTTTATAATGTCTCTAGTACGTCAGAGGTTTGCAAATCTCGTTTACTAGAGTTTATCATTTTTATCAGATCAAGCTTCAAAGAGAAGCAGATTTGCGATCAATTTACAGCATCTCCACTTCTGGTAATTCAGACAACTGTCTATCGGCTTTTGGCAGTTGCAAGCGCTGTGCTTAATCCACTTAATGACCAAAAACGTACAGAGATGAATTAACTATAAGGTGGAAATTATGCCTAAGAAAGTATCTATCACATTCACACAACATTTGCAAAAGTTTCTATTGTTTTGTACATACTTTCCCCGACTCGGACTTGTTCGCACCTAACGTTTTCGGCCCGCACCGAACGCCGCGCACACTCCGGGGCTCGGTCAGGCAAATGCGACAGTAGCGAGTGTGATTCGATACTGATTAGGTGAGGGTCCTGAGTCATCGATCTGGTGTCTGGATGTGCCTTGGTTGGGTGTGTTGTCGCCGTACGGAATCGGAGGAAAAATGGCTGGTGAGGCGGTATATGTGTAGTGAAAAGCGGTGGGAGCTGTCCGTGTTAACTTCACCATTATTCACCGACCCAATCACGAATTATTCCCATGGTCGTTTCGGCATCGAAATCGGCGCCTGCATACAGACCGGCGGACCTCGAGCAGAGCCGGTAGCGGCCCTGAGTGTGCTGCGCTCTCATTGGCTACTGATATCAGATTGCAGGAGAATTTTGCACGGTTGCAACCGCGTGCAACATGACCTTTAAAACTATAAATTCGCCAAGTCGCCATCGAATTTTTCATCCATAATGGTTTTGCCTCACGAGCCCGAATTTCAACAAGCTTACAACGAATTGGTTTCCGCTTTGGAGGAATCCACCTTGTTCCAAGAACACCCTCACTACAAGAAGGTGATTCCTGTTGTTTCAGTTCCCGAAAGAATTATTCAATTCAGAGTTTCATGGGAAAATGACAAGGGAGAAATCGAGGTGAACAATGGTTTCAGAGTCCAATTCAACTCGGCTCTTGGTCCTTACAAGGGAGGATTGAGATTCCACCCAACCGTCAACTTGTCGGTGTTGAAATTTTTGGGATTTGAACAAATTTTCAAAAATGCCTTGACCGGTCTCTCCATGGGTGGAGGTAAAGGTGGATGTGACTTCAACCCCAAGGGAAGAAGTGACGCTGAAATTAGAAGATTCTGTGTTGCTTTCATGAGACAATTGGCCAGATACATTGGTGCCGACAGAGATGTTCCTGCTGGAGACATTGGTGTTGGTGGTCGTGAAGTTGGTTACTTGTTCGGTGCCTACAAGCAAATGCAAAACAACTGGTCCGGTGTTTTGACCGGTAAGGGTTTGAGCTGGGGTGGTTCTTTGATCCGTCCTGAAGCCACCGGTTACGGTACTGTCTACTATGTGGAGAAGATGATTGAAAAGGCCACTGGTGGAAAGGAGACTTTCAAGGGTAAGCGTGTTGCCATTTCTGGTTCTGGTAACGTTGCCCAATACGCTGCTTTGAAGGTTATCGAATTGGGAGGAACTGTGGTTTCTTTGTCTGATTCTAAGGGAGCTCTCATTTCACAATCTGGTATTGTGCCTGAGCAGGTTGAGGCCATTGCTGCCGCTAAGCTCAAGTTCAAGTCATTGGAAGAAATCTGCAAAGAATCTGCTTCCATTTTCTCGGGCAAAACCGAGTACATTGCCGGTGTCCGTCCATGGACCAAGGTTGGTCAAGTTGACGTAGCATTGCCATGTGCCACCCAAAACGAAGTCAGCGGTGACGAAGCTAAGGCTTTGGTTGACGCTGGATGCAAGTACATTGCTGAAGGTTCCAATATGGGATCCACCGTCGAGGCTATCGACGTCTTCGAGGCCAACAGATCCAAGAATGTTTGGTATGCTCCAGGTAAGGCCGCCAACTGTGGTGGTGTTGCCGTTTCTGGTTTGGAAATGGCCCAAAACTCTCAAAGAGTTTCCTGGACTTCTGAACAAGTTGACGAAAAGTTAAAGAACATCATGTACACCTGTTTCGAGAACTGTTACAACACTGCTATCAAGTACTCTACCGAGAAGAGTGCTTCTGGCTTGCCATCTTTGTTGCAGGGTGCTAACATTGCTGGTTTCATCAAGGTTGCCGATGCCATGTTTGACCAGGGTGAGGTGTTTTAGATTGTATATTATGAAGTGTGAAGAAAATGATTAAAATGTGAAAAGTTAGAGTGTAGAAAATTTTCATTAGTGATATTAAGATTAGGCTCTGTTGCAAGCTTTTTTGCAACCTCTTTCCTGCACCCACCAAGTTATAATTTCCACCGGGTTGACCTAATCGGGATTCTAGTTTAATACGATATTGTTGAAGGTGATTATAGTTTAAAATGGCATCATAGTGCGCGGCAAGGTCCTCCCTCTTAACTACGTGGTCGGACCAATCCAATCGGGACGTTAGTTATTTGATATTGTAGGGACTTTGTATGAAATATACGCATGTGTGCAGTATAATTCCCTTGTGCTTCAGTGAAATGGCCCTTTAGGCTACGGAGCCATTTCCGGTCCGGTCCAGTTGACGAAGTGCAGCGTCGTTCCCTCTATCTGAGTCGTTTTCTCGTTCTGCGTCGTTTTTCTTTTCCGTGTCTTCTTCTCAGTCTTGCCTGGTTGATGAAAATCAGGTGAATTCACGAATTGAGTCAACTCCTCATCAATCCGTTGTTTGGTACCTTCAGAAAACAAATTTTTAGGCAGCCCGCGACGAACCACAACGTCCTTCATGTCCGACCACGATACAAACAAGTCCCCCAAACCTCTTATCTTATGACCTTTAAATAAACGATACTTTTCCACCACACTCAAGGAGGTATTTTCATCATCAAACATCTCACCTTTGTCTTCAATATATTGATAAAGGAGCTTGCGCCTCGATAAGTACTTCCGTTCTCCCTCTGACTTTGTCCAATTGGCGCTTTTCACAATTTGATGTTCCTTCATAAGTTCCATGATGGTACATACATTCTCTCCAAGACAAAGCGGGGCCACCTTTGGAGCTTTCTCGACTTTTTTGCGTTTCGGCTTATCGCTCAGCTTCAGCTTCCGCTTCGTCATACTTGTATCTTGAGACGCTTCATGAGCAGTTCCATGCTCCGCCGATGCATCTTCACCTTGTTCGTCAACAACGAGGCTGCCAAGTTCTTGCGAGGAATTAGGTGCCAATAGCGGTGACAGTGGCAGCAGCGGCGGCAGCAGCAGGCACGTTGAAAAAGTTGAAGTTGTCTTTCGTCGCTTGTTTTTCGGAGCGGGTTGATTATAATTTTCCCGCAACATCTGAATCACGTTCTCCATTCCAGCCTTGATAACTAAGTTGTCATTGTTCATTTAGTTCGTCATTTTCCATCTTTGTCAGTATTTCTTCCATCTTCGAGACTATATCTTTTTTTAAGCTTCTCCCTTCTTCATCAGCTTTGCTTAGTTTGCTTAACACCTTGGCGAGTCGTTGTGAGTGTCTTAGTTCAAGATCAAGTGTGCGTGTTGTGAAGACGTTTAGGATTTTTTGCAACCTTTCATCACGTTTAGCTTCGATGAACTTCGATGCACGCTCATCCAATTTGTCTGCAGAATCTTCCTCGGCTAGCGTAGAGAGTGGGTGTTCAGTTATGCTATCATCGTTTGAATAATTGGGATCTTGAGACTCTCGGTAAGACACCACACCTTTGTAGGAATTCTACACGCGTATGCTGAAACATTTGACATAAGTCTTTTGCAGCTATATGTCCACTATGGTGTTGACTTATACTGTGTTGCCTCTTCCGATGATGAATATATCATTTGTTGAGCGCAATTGGGGAATTATAAAGTTTCGTGTCACAAGGTATAAAGGTGAATTTGATTTAATGCGGTAAATTATTTTATTAAGAACTGTATGCTTATGTACAGTCCTTTTGTATCAAGAGATCGGAGTAGATAATAAATTAGCCGATTTTGAGAGCCTTTTGGACTTGTAGGGGAGTGTAGTGCCATAGGAGATAAGAAGAAAAGCTTGTACTAGTCAATTTTTCACATGAACCATTGGATCATTGGATCAATCTGATATTCATGGTTCGCATAATTTGAGATTTTGCAACAATTTGAAATTTTGCAGTTCAAGACGTATAATCAAAGAGGCACTAGCAAACTTACATACTTTTCCATAAACACGTACAGCTCCTCACTTTTTAAGGCTAAGGTACATTTTGCATTAGCGCCGTATCTGCAGTAACTTGGACCGCACCATTTCGCGGACTTTTATCAAATTCAATTGATCCATATGACCTCACTCTACAAGAGGAGTAGAGTAATTATTGTGTGCACCAATTGTAAGAAACGGAAAAAAAAGTGTGACCGCAAGGAGCCATGCTCGAGTTGTATCAGCAACAATTTGGACTGTGAATACACATATTTTAACCACAAGCCTTACACTCAAAGTGCCTATGTTCCTGCCGATCTCGGACAAAAAAATGAAAAAATTGGAAAAAGTGACCATCCGGCCACATATCCTTCCAGGTATGAATCACTAGTTGGAATAAATCCATATGCGGATCACTCAATTATAAATTTTTACTCCTCGAGTACACTGAATAGTCCTTTGTCTTGGGAGGCATTGATTGGGAAAGACAAATTTGTCAACAGCTTATGGTCAAGTCTATTCACAGCTGACGTGGAACCACTTCAAGTTGAAGAGAAGAAACAAAGTATAGATTCTTCATCTTTCCATTCAAGGTTGACCAACATTATTCCAGATCCTTTCACAACATCCCAATTGATAGATCGTTTCTTTTCATGGGTGTATACGTTCATTCCGTTTATGGACGAGGCCACCTTCAGGACGCGTACATCCTCAATTTTGGGCCAAGAACAGTCCACTGATTATGCATGGATAGGAATCTTGTTGATCATTTTGAGATTCGCTTCCTTATCTCAAGGCACAAATTGTTCTCATCTCGTCAAAACAGACGCAATTGATCTAGCTTGTGAGTGTCTAGTCAGATCTCACGATTCGGATGACAACTTTTCTGTCTTTGTCTTATCTTTCTTTCTCAAATTGTACCACAAATTTTCTCCTGAAGTTTCTGGAATACATGAAGGGGAAGCTACTCAGCGAGCCAATAGATCGTTGATTGTCCGTGCTAAATTACTTGGCTTGGAAAGGGGGAACTTTCAAGATTTCGGACCTGGAACAAAACTAATGCAACAAAAGATATGGCAGTTTTTGATTATGGCAGATATGTATCAAGGATATACATACGGCTATCAATTATCAATCGCTAATGGGGCCAGTCACATAAAGTTTGATGACCAGAAAAATCTACTTGACCAGAATTTCGACCAATTTGTGTTAGACATGTTTTTCCTGAGCTTAAAGTTCAACGATAAGTTGATTAATCTATTAAACTTGATTCTTAACCCAGATGGGTCAGCCACATCAGCAGTTTGCCAATCACTATCTAATTTCGAGATTATAATACTGAACGAAGCTGGGACGTTTGAAAATTGTCTACAAAATAGGGAATCCGATTTAAGACTATCACTTATAAAAAGACAATTTTCCATCAAAAACTATCTCGTTTTCGCTACTTTTCTTGTGTCGATCTTTTGGCACTTGTTCCTTCATTTCGAGGATCAAAATGTCAATCTTTCATATTACTACCTCGTCAAATCGACGACTTTAGTCAATGAACTACTCATATATTTGCCGACAGCATTATCCTGTGATGAATGTTTATTCGTTATTTGTCCATCCATTGAGAAGTTTATCAATAGAGCTAATCAAATACTTTTAGGTTTAGCTTTAAGATTTTCTCAATATAGACATAATTCTGTTCGAGACGATGCATACATAAAACGACTTGCTTCAATCGAAAAAAACTTTGTCAAGTGCATTCAATTTTCGTTCACGATTCTAGACAAGCTACCATCATACTATGTTAACGGTAAAAGGATCAAAAGCGTTCACTCGATCCTCTTGAACAAATTGGACAGTTTCGAATTTGCTTCAACTAGCAAAAAATTGCCTAGTCCGTTTGATGTGGTGCAATTAGAGGATATATTCATGAGAAGTCAGATCCCAGATTTTGTGGGATTGGACTTTCAAACTTTACAATTTGCCGACGAAGTCATGATGTTGAATTTTGATGTGAAGGATCGTATATTGGATTTTGACAAATACTTTCATGCTTAAGAGGCGAATTTCGACAGAGCTCTTAATTGAGGTCCTTTCCAATAAAACACAACTGGTATCAAGATCATCGCAGTCGCAATAAATCCCAAGACACTAGAGCCCCAACCTACTGGGTAATCTCTCAACGCAAGGTTTCTATATAAAGGCTTTGCAAATAGAGGTGCCACACCTGCAACAACCGACCTCCACAAGCAATTACTCGCAAAAGCTGAAGCCGAATAACGAGGAAATGACATCCCTAAATAATTGAGTAAGGTTTGAAAGATCACAAAGTTTGCCATGCCCGCTAGACAGGCTCCAACCAACGTCCCGAACCAATGAGCATGAGGAGTTGCGCACCATGAGAAGATGAAAATACCCATTGGTAAACATATTGCACCCACTATAGCCATTGGCAAAAATACTTCTGGGTATATCTGTTGGTTACGCAAAAGCTTCTTTGTGAACGCAAGGTAGATGAAAGTGACATAAACGAAAGACCCAATGATCACCCCAGCCAAAATACTTAGGAAGCATAGCCCTTCAATTATTGTGGAGAAACCAAAGACTTCTTTATAGACTATAGGGAAAGCTTCAAACCACAAATAAAGAACTGAGTAGATTAGTGCTGAGTACACATTGATCAAAAAAACCACTGGCTCCACGAGCGTGAGTTCAATAGGTCTCCAAAGATACTCTCGAAGAAATCCCTTGTCAATTTGATTTTTCATTTCGTCGCTTGTTCGAATATCATCATTTCCCGTCAACTTTCTCAATAACTTTGCCCTTTCATATTTTAGTTTTGGAGGGTAAGTTTCGGGTAAGAAAAGAGACAAAATAACAAAAGATGCACCTGAAAGTATCAATAAGAACCAGAAACAAAATCTCCAGTCTCTTTTAGTGCTCAAGACTGCACCTATTAACGGTCCCAATGACGGCCCACACAAGGAACAGATTGCCCATATACCAATTACAACTGGCATATAAGGAACAGCAATAATATCGCACACAGACGCAGCACCAGTTGCCAACACCGGAGAAGCAAAAATACCACTAAGAAATCTTAGAATGCAAAGCGATGCAATATTTTTGGCAATTGCGGTTGGAAGTTGAAGAATTGCGAAAAGGAAGAGGGTAATAATATAAACAGGATTCCGCCCGATTTTGTAGTGTTCTGTGATAGGGGATAAAAACAAAGGACCAATCCCATAAGCTATGACGAATAAAACCATAGGTAACAAGGCGACTTCTTCACTGATTGCAAAATCCTTCATGATTTGATCAATGCCTGGAGTGTAAATTGCCAGTCCAATGTAAACAGAAAGACTCAAGAATCCGATTTCAAGGCTGAATATTGCCTTAAGGTACACGAGCCAATTATGTGGATTATCAAGATTATCTTCATTATCCCATTCTTCTTGGATCAATTGATCATAAGAGTCATATTTCTCATTGTATGTTATCAAGTCTAAACCTAAATGGTTCAGGATTCTGTCATGGAAAAGGCAACCAATAAAGCTTTTTTTGACAAAGTGAGAAAGCATAAACATAGATACTCAAATTCAAGTCATTGTCTTTATATACTTTTCGCAACCATCGAAAATTTGCAACCTCGCCCAAATAGGCAAATCGCCGCCCTGCCTTGCAGATCCAGCAAACTTCTTGCGGCATATATAAAGCCCTGTTTCACTGCTCATATCTGTTTTTAATGCAATCGCAAAACAAATATTACAGCACAGGATTCCAAAAAGAGATCTCGAGTACTCATACTTGGAGAACCATAGACAACTGTATGGGATTTATGGTTCCCTACATTCGGGGAACAGAGTCTATACTTGATGTTGGCTGCGGGCCAGGAACCATTACAATTGACTGTGCCAGAAAATATCTCGAAGCCAAAGTTGTTGGAATTGATACGTTGGAAGAATTAGCCAATGTAGGAAAGAAAGTTGCAAGTGAGCAGGGGTTGAGTAATGTCAAGTTCGAAGTAGGGTCTGTGATGTCTCTACCATACGATGACGAATCGTTTGACATTGTCTATGTACACCAATTGTTGTTACATTTACCTGAGCCAATTGGTGCACTAAAAGAGATGACAAGAGTTGTTAAGCCAGGCGGGTTGATATTTGCAAGAGAAGCTGATTTGGATTCAACTATTGTGTACCCAATGGAGTACGAATCAATTAAATACTTTTTCAACCACTTTGCACTTGGAGAATCTACCGATACTACAGGCGGTAGAAAGCTTAAAGAATGGGCGCTTGAGTCTGGGACTGAGGCGAAAAATATAGTAATGTCGTCATCCACACAATACTATTCTTCGGTCGAGGAGAGAAAGCAACATAGACGTATGTATGCTGAAAGGTTACGGAAAAGCAAAGAAGGTGCTTTTGATAAGTACACGGTGAAACAAATTGAGGATTCCTGGGAGTTGTGGGAAAAAGACGAGAGATCATTGTTCGTGATGATCATGTCTGAGATTGTTATAAAAGTTTAATCAATTCTAAATTTCAAGAGCTTCTATACACTTTACCTCCAGTGAGACAGTGCTAGACTCAAAAAGAAACATACGAATAGATTGAGGAAAGTATCGTATATTCTAAACTAGTCAATATATTGGATAGAAGACATAGACATTAGATAGAGGAATATCGCATATTAGAAACTAGTAAAAATATACGATCGAAGAATTAGACTTTAGAGTAACTTCTCGAAGTCTAGATTGCCGTCTTAACACTCACGTGGAGGACGTGTAGAAGTCACCCTTCGCCAGTGTTACCACCCATAGTGACCCATAGTGACCCAGCTAAAAGTCTTTTGATCAACAAAACCTTGTGGTATTGGGGTTGCCAATACCACAACGAATTAGTAGGACTCAGAAGCTCCTTATATAGACCTCCTCGGAAAAGTTCTGAGGGTTTTTTTGGGATGCTACCATCGGACTTCCGATTGTACACCTTGGACGATCCCCTGTGTCGCTATAGGTCCTGTGTATTCCAACAGTCCCAATAACTTAAAGCTATGCTTATTAGGCGCTAGTACAATCTTAATCAAATTTTTTTTTTAGTGTATTCAATAACAATATTAATTCTTGTAATGTAAGTGATTGTAAATTAAATGTTAGACCTTTACTACTAAAAGAACCAATACTCATCTTATAGCTCGGAAAGGATGGGATGTAGAGTGAAGCATTTTCTTCATTTTGGCTCTTCAATTCGAGTCTAATCACATAGGCCTGTTCAGGTGGTTATCATGCAAGCGAAATGCTGTCAAGCAGATTCGCAGCCACAGAATTGCAACCCATCCCAATTAGGCAAATCGCCGCGGTTTCTTGCGGTGAGGATCCGCAACTAATTTGGTGAAACAAGGCTATATATACCACTATATTCGCATCTTAGATCCCTCAAAGAATTAGAATGCCAAACGACCAAGCATATTACAAGTCAGGATTTGACAAACTGGTGTCTGATACACACGCATGGCGCACAGTTTCTAATGCAGTTCCTTTCGTGATTCCTTATCTAAATAAGAAAGGAAGATTACTAGATGTGGGTCTGGGACCTGGCACAATTCTGAAAGATTTTGCTAATTATGTTGCGGAGGTGGTTGGGGTAGAACCAACTCAAGAGTTAGTTGATCTTGCAGCAAGCCAGCCAGATCTCCCCAAGCTGGTAACCTTCCAATATGGTCTGGCATACAATTTACCTTTTGAAGATAATAGTTTTGACTTTGTTCATGCTTCACAAGTTGTAGTTCATCTTGAGAAACCCATTGAAGCGCTAAAAGAAATGGAGCGAGTTTGTAAGCCCGGAGGCTATGTTTTTGTAAAGGACACAGACTTGAAACTGAAAGTGATATATCCAGAAAAGTATGCTTCTTTGTTGACGAACGCTGTGGATTCGAGAATCAAAAACCTGTCGACTCTGCCCATAGCCGGAAGACAGCTTAAAGAGAGAGCTCTAGCTGCAGGTTATAAGGTTGATAAGCTAAAATATTCGTCGCTGGTGTGGTGTATTAGTAGCTATGAGGAGCGACATGAATGGGCCGAAAGGTTTTGCTCCCGTTTAACTAAAACGAAAGAAAGTAACCTAGAAGGTGAACAGTTGGAAAATGTACTTCGTGCTTACCGCGAATGGCTGGAGGACGAAAGTGCATTGATGATCTTGATTCATGGGGAGCTAGTATATAGAGTCTAAAACAAAGGTGGATTTTTTTTATCATCCAACTCTACAATAAAAAACGAGCATATCTCATTCTCAACAAACTTTACCATCCTTACTGGACAACTTCCCTATTTCATCGAGTAGTATCTCTCTCATTTCACTTAAATCCTTGGTCTTGCAACTCCTGTTCCTGCATGCACCCACTTAAATTGTTCGCGCGCAAAGTATCTATATGGCCAACCTTCATATCAATGCCAACTTGCCGCTGTATATCCCTCTCCACCACGAGTTAGTGCGCGAGTTCGAGACCGCAGATTCCAACCACCTGCTGGTGCTTCAGGAAGTACAGAACGCGATCGACGACGTATCGGCCCAGGGAAAAGCTTATATAGACTTTGTACTTAGCGACGACAATCGGGCCCCAGTGCAGGTAAACCAGGATACCCTCAATACTTTACTCACCACATTGCGCCAGCATATAGTCAGCAAGTATGAGTTGGAGTGCTGGAAGCAGTCGGCCCACCAGGCTCGCGCAAGGATCAGAAATCAGCAAAGAAACGAGCCAGAATTGACGGTAGAAACCATGGACTTGTATCGCGAATATGGTGAAAAGCGCCAGTTTGCCGATGAAATAATTCACGATTACCAAGACGACAAAGAGTTGAAACAGCAAGAACGAACGATGGACCAAGTTGTAAACACTTATGACACATACGTGCAACTTCGAAACTTGGTTTACATTCTTCAAGACCCTTCCAATCCTCTTCCCACCGATGCCGATAACGAAGACGATGTAGCTGTTGCAGGTGGAAAGATTTCGTTGAGGGACCCCCTTTCCCTTGACTACTACGAGGAGCCGGTAATATCGCGGAAATGCATGCATGTGTTTTCCAGAGCCACCATTCACCAGTATCTCGCTGGATCATCTGGTCGTCTGGGTAAAAATTGTCCAGTCGATGGCTGCGAAGCAACGATCAGTTTCAACGACTTGAAACCCGATCTGATTCATGGGCGCTCCGCATGCAAAAGTGTTCACGGAAACGGCGGGGCGGGGAGCCAGAGAAAATATAGAAACGGATATAAAAATATTGATAGTAACTTCCGGTAATAAATAAGTAGTAAGGTTTCGCAGCCAAATATTCGCGCACGGTTTCTTCCTCATGTCAGTTAATCACCACGCCGTGGACGTTCCCGTCACCGATCTCGATGACGAGGACGATATTCTCTTTGAAGAAAGGCACAATATGCTCCACGACGTGTCGGATCTCGATTTTGAGCGTCCTGAACCCACTATTTCTTCAAAAATGAAAAACTGGTTTTCGAGACCGCCAGAAAACAGCTACGAAATGGTCAATTTTGACGACTTGGGATCTTCCGATAGCTTCGATTTAAACAAACAACCCGAACCCAAGATCTTGCGAACACGAAGAAGGCTTTTCCTTTCTTTTGGGTCACTTCTTCTCATTGGTGTGGTCGCAATAGTTTTCTACATTTTTGGAAAACTGTCCGGTTCAAACGTTTCCCATTCATTCAAGCGGATACTATCCAACTCTACCCATGACTTCTATCCCACCACCATTGTGGTATCTCTAGATGGGTTTCATCCTCATTACATCAACGAGAAGAGGACTCCTACTCTCCACAATATGATGATCAGTGATTACGGAGCTCCCTATATGACACCTTCATTTCCATCTTCCACGTTTCCTAACCACTGGACATTGATCACAGGCCTATACCCATCGGAGCACGGCATAGTTGGCAACACTTTTTACGATCCACAATTGCAAAAACAGTTTGTGAATACCGATCCTAAAAAAGGAGGCTTGGACCCTGATTTTTGGCAGGGCGGCGAGCCGGTGTGGAAAACAGCCCACAACTATGGTGTCAAGTCCGCAATACACATGTGGCCTGGAAGCGAGGTTCCTGGGGTTGGTATAAATGGTGGTCCGTTGCATGTAGATCGGTACAATGGAAGTGAACCATTAACTGCAAAAGTTGACCGGGTGATTTCCTGGATTGACAACGATATTGCCTCCAGGCCAGAGCTTATACTCGCGTATGTTCCAACCATTGATCTGGTGGGCCACAAGTACGGTATATCTGGTGAACATCTCGACAAGTCGCTTCAAGAAGTTGATAAATTCGTGCTGTCGCTTTCGAGTGAACTTGAAAAACGTAACCTCAACAACATTGTCAATTTGATAGTCCTTAGTGACCATGGTATGGCTCCGACGTCCAATGACCGTTTGTTGTATTTGGACGACGTTGTGGATTTGAACAAGATAGAACATGTTGACGGATGGCCCTTATACGGACTTCGGCCCAAATCCGACTACAGTGTGGAAGAAGCATACAAAGACATTAAGGCTGCGCTCAAAGGCAACGAGAACTTTCGTCTTTACAAAGTAGACGAGTTTCCCCCAGAATGGAACTTTGGTGCTGGCCATCGATTCAGCTATCGTCTTGCACCATTGTGGATTGTTCCGAACGTAGGATATGCTATTACCACACACAAGAACATGGAGGAGAACAACAATGACTACAGCCCCAAAGGTGTACATGGGTACAACAATACTGAGTTGTTGATGAGAGCATTATTTTTGGGTAAGGGCCCATACTTTGAAACGCTACTTCAAGCCGAGAAGAAAGTCAAACCGTTTCCTAATACGGAGGTATACAACATGATATGCGAGTCTTTGTTCATATCGCCAGCGCCAAACAATGGGTCCTCTTCTTTTATGGCGAAGAATAGTCTTCCTACAGATTGGAGAGATATGCTAGACTACCCCAGTTTACCCTTTGAGATTGAGCATATTGTGAATAATTCTACTTATGACATGCTTTACAGAAGTGTCGAGCAACAGGAAACAAACCAATCGCCTGTGGAGCATGGAGAAATCCACGATCCAACTACCTTAGTAACAACCACCAAGCTGGCTGACCACAAAAATGAGCACGAACACACCGTCACTGTCACCGCATCTCCCAATCCTAAACCGACAGAATCGAAACCTCCCTCCTACTGGCGTCCATCTTTCAATATTGGAGAGGGACTCAAGCATTTGGGCCATGAAATCGAGCAAGGCGTGGGCAGTGTGGTGGAGGAGATTGAGGATACGTTGGGAGGGTTGTTTAGCGACGACAGAAACTTATAAGCAGGCACCAAGAAAAAGGGAGAGAGGGAATACTATTACGAATTGTATGATGTACATTGAAAAACATTTACCATGTCTCGTAGGGATCTTTATCGCACTGGCTGATGGAGATTGTAGCCGAAGGAAGTTCCAGTTGCAATTGAGTTTTAAGATCAGCAAGAAAAGCACGCTCGGTATTGGAGTGGTTGCATGCAATTACTGAAGAGCCTTGTTCCTTAAAGTACAATGCTTCGTGATGAGAAAGCTCGCCGGTAAAGTAAAGGTCTGCTTCCACTCCGCGGAAAACCGATCCTCCGGAACCGGCGCAGATAGCGACGGCTGAAATTTTATGGTTTTTGTCTTTTCCAGCCCCTAAAGCAACCTGAACATACTTCAATCCAAGACTCTTTTTCACGTTTTCCACCAATTGTTCTAAACCAACCGGCGACTCAAATCGAATGAGTCTTCCCATGCCACATTCTGGGTCTTGAGAATCTGGCTGTATGATATCTTTCGAGGCTAATTGAGATCCCAGAGAGATACCACGGGCCAAAAAGTCATTGACTCCTCCTTTGGCACTGTCAACAGCCGTATGAGGCGAATAAACACTGATTTTATTTTGGATAAGTTGGATGAGCGAACGTTGCTGAGGGTCTTGTGGGGTAATAGATTTCAAGCCACGAAAGATAAAAGGGTGGTATGCCATGATTATATTGGTTTTGTTCTGGATTGCTTCCTCTGCTACTGCTCGAGTAAGGTCAATGGTGAGTAAAACTCGAATTTCATTGCAATCATCGTCGGAACTGGAATCGACTAGGAGCCCAGTATTGTCCCAAGATTTATCAGCAAGTCTGATTGGGTAGAACTTTTGGACTGAGTTAGCTTATGTATGTGTAAAAGCAAAAAAAAAGAACATACTGGCATTGACAAACGTCTTTACTGCTTGCTTCGACATGTCAAGGAAAAAGTTAGGTGAAATGAAAAAAAGAATGCGCAAACCCGGAATCGAACCGGGGGCCCATCGATGGCAACGATGGATTTTACCACTAAACCATTTGCGCAGGAGTAGTTCTTGCCTCCTGCCAGAATTGAACTAGCGACCTTTGCATTACAAGTGCAACGCTCTACCACTAAGCTAAGGAGGCACAACTGTTAGAGAAACTGGCAAACACCTTTAACATTGCAGTGCATAATATCCTTGCGTTTTGACACTTGCATGCATATATGCATATGTTGCATACGTCATATCTGAACTCAATGTCGGTGGGATCAATTGAGTGGAATATTGTTGCAGAATCCACCTCCTCTTCCTCGTAGCATCCTTGGGCAAACTCTCGGGAATATTACCGTATTACTCATCTGTACTCTGCATACAGCTTGGTAAGTGCACATTATAGATGAGATGGGGTAATTTGCAACCCCTTTGAAATTATCGATAAAACCTACAAAAAAGTTTATGCTGTTGAGGAATAGCTTGGAAGAACTGCTCTTGACGTCAGAAACCGCTGATGAGGCCAACATTCCATCGCCCATCAACAAATCTACTCGGATAGATGTGGGCGCAAATTTCTCGGAACTTACCCCGGAAAAATACACAATTGAATACGAAAACGAAACGCTCTTCATTGATTCGCTTGATTGGAGGCAAAGTAATCTCCTCAAGGCACAGATCGTCACTTCTTATGCGTGCTACATTATTTTTGGCATGGCGGAGCAAACCGTCGGTGTCTTGATTCCCAAATTTCAAGCCTATTATGAGGTTGATGATATGCAGACAAGTTTCATATTTTTAGCAGTTGTGTTGGGATACATTATCTCTGCTGTTTTGAGTGAAACAACCCATCAGAGAGTCGGAGTGAAAGGTGTTCTTATGGCTGGAGGAATTTGCATGGTTTGCGGGTACTCGATGATTTCGTTAAAACCACCATTTTTTCTTCTTGTATGCTTCTACGTTTTAAACGGATTGGCATTGGGCGGCCTTGATGCAGGCATCAATACATGGATGGGAGGATTAAAGGATTCAAATCCAATTTTGGGCATTTTGCATGGCTGCTATGGAATTGGGTGCATGATATCTCCACCTTTGATTTCTCATTTACTCTCCAGAAAACACAACCCATGGCAATGGAACTACTACTACTATGTATTGGCGTTGTTGGCTGTTTTTTCACTTGTAACCGTTGCCGTGACATTTAGATTTGAGACAGCAAAAAAGTTCAGGTACCAAACTGTCATGAAAGCGAGTGCGAGAGCCAAGCAAGAAAATGATGTGGAGTTACAGCTGCTTGATAACGAAGAAGAAGAAACACCAGTGGAAGACCATGCTGTTCCGTTTCTGGAAGTGGTCAAATCAAAACTTGTTTGGACTTTTGCAATCATCTTATTCATGTACGTTGGTGGAGAGGTTGCGTTCGGGTCTTGGTTAATATCTTTCTTGATGAGAATCAAAAAGCTCACGTACAAGAAATCGTCGTACATGGCTACCAGCTTCTGGACAGGACTCACGGTGGGAAGAATGTGTTTGGGGTTTGTCACCGAGATGTTCTTTGCTAATGAATTGACAGCTAATCTAGTCTATATCGGAGGCTCGTTTGGCGGATTGTTACTTTTCTGGCTCTTGGCGTTCACCAACGCAATCCCACTACTATTCTTGATCGTTTTCCTTACCGGGATATCCATTGGACCAATCTTTCCCACCACAATCGTGGCTGCGATTAACATTCTTCCGGTGAAATTTCACACTGCCGGAGTGGGTTTTATCTGCGCTTTTGGAGGCGGTGGCGGCGCAGCCATACCCTTCTTGATCGGAACCATTGCTGAGTCGAGTGCTTCGGGAATGAGGATATTTCCTCTTGTAATTTGCATTCTGTATGGGCTCTTATTAATAGGGTGGGGAATCATTACCAAGAGATATAATCATTAAATAGCACTTTATAGATCAAAAACAGGTCTCAGTTTCCACCCTGCGCTTTCCATTCCTCGGGAGTGAATCCCTTTTGTGTAAAAGCATGAATTGATGCTATTTCTTCTTTAAGAGCACTGTTGACTAATCGGTGTCTGGCCAATTTGTTCTTGCCAACGAAGAGCGGAGACACTATAATGACGGCAAATGCTTGACCACAGCCGCCAGACATATCTTCTACTTGAACCAAAGTTGCCTCAAGCTTGTCCTCAATGAGACTTTTCAAGGTGTCCGCAGTTAAGCTCATTGTACAAAGAAGAAATTCGTCACATTCGCGAATAATTTTATTCACTAGACTTACGCTATACTAATACAATTAAGATTCATGAGAAGTTTCGCCATATGACTCGGGCAATGCCTTTGAAAGCCCACGAGACACAGTATTGGATCTAACTTCCAGGTTGGAGTACGTCACAGGTTGCGATAATTGAACTGCAAAATTTTTGAAAAAACCACTGTTGTCTTTGCTCACCTTTTCAAGTCTGCTCATCACCTCCTTGGTGGTAATGTTGTTGGACTTGGTGTTGATTTCACTCTTCTCAAAAAACTGCCACAAGTCGTCAGGAATTATACTCATTTCCTCGTGCTGCTCAATCAACTGATTCACAACCTCAATAGCCAAAAAGTACGTTTCTCCTGGAGCTGAAGGGTCTGTTTGCTGACTTTGCCTCGAAACAAGGACATTGGGCGACACAACCGTGGCAAGGTTATGAATGTCCATTTTTGATCCTGTTTCTTCATCAATCTCAGCAAACGAGGCTACCCAGCTGAAAAAGTAGAGCAATACCTCCAACAAATTTCGATGGCTTCGAGGAAGCATACAGTAGGTCAATTGTAAGAGCCTTTTACGTAACACCAAGTCCTGTTCTCGCTGTGACTGGATCCACAAGTCGTGCAAGTTGTAAGTCAAAAGTGGATTGGGCAATTCTCGAATCCATTTTTTCATCAACGCAGCTAATTGCACCGCCGACTGTTGCGAAAAGTCCGGGGACTTGAGAGGATTCTTGTTGATTTGGTCCGTCAAATCTTTCAACTTCTTAATGTTACCATTAAGCCGAAAGATACCTTCAACAGACATATCTTTTTGTCTCATTGCAGTGATTATGTCGTCAACAACAATGGGGATTCGAAGTTTGGCCGGGCCCACCCCCAAGTCAGAATCGACGCCATATTTCTTGGTTAATTCTTGCAAATCAACACCGAAAACTGCCATATTGCGATCTTTCTTTCCCTCACCTCCTCCAATCTTCAATTTATCCCAGAAGGTAGGTGCTTTGCGGGTCTGAATTAAGCTCAAAAGCTCTTCCTTATTGTACTTGTTGTTCAGGATTTGAACGAGTGCCTCAATTGCTATGTGTCTCAAAACGAAATGCTCGGATTTTGATAACTCAGAATAATATTTGTTCCTCTTTGGGGGAGCAGAAGACTCTGATGTCTTCGCTCCTGATAGCGCCGCAGTACCACTCAAGGATACTGTTCTCACCGAGTTCATAGGTTTTTGCTTCTCATACAATGAATTATGATGTCTGTAAGCGTTAGGTCTCTGCTCTCTGGCTTGTTCGGCAGCCACTATTCTTGGGATATCATCAAGCGTCAAAGACTTCTCATTCTTCAACAAATCGCTAGTTCTGTCTAGATGACTATTGGTGAGATTTCTTTGAGGTTCATCTCGAATTCGTAACGATTTCTTTCGACTCACGTTGAAGTGATCACTTTCTACCTGTTGTGTAACGAAAGACAATTGCGAAGAGAAACTCGATTTTCTCGCCCCTGGTGTCTTCGATCCCTCCTCATCAACTATGTTTTCATTACTTTGATCTTCCTCCTTGGCTTCGTCGGCATCAGGGGTTTCCAACACGACCGATTTACGAGCCTTTTGCTTCACTGAGTTCGATAGCTTTTGACTTTGGCGCTTCGTACGTAATCTTGTGACATCATTTAAAGTCTTAGAATAATCTTGCTCTGCCGCATCTCTCACGGCACGCTCTTCGGCAATTGTCGCCATCTCATTTTGAGGAAGGGATTCCTGAGCATCAACGCTCATGATTGCCCTGGAACGCGAGAGTGCTATCTTGAGGAGAAAGATTAACTGCGAAAGGTTCGATACTTTTTCAAATCCGGGAAGAGAATCGGGTGTAGCGCAGGTTGCACAGAATATCTTCCCGTCCTTGAAAGTGGAACTCTTGATATCATCAACCAAAGAAGTTTTGCACTGTGAACAGTTGAAGCAGCTCAAGTGCCAGCGATGACTATTGTATCTGATGCAAGCCTTCTCAATGCTCTTGTTACACTCAGTACATGCATCCGATGCATTTGGTGCAACAGCTAGTCTTTTATCAATCGCTTCGACATTACTCTTGATCGAATCAGCTTCGATAATTGTGAACTCTTCGTAAAGCTTTGTGCGTGCAAAAAAGGTAGTCGTTGCCGTGGCTGTGCCTCGGAACTGATTCACCTTCAATGAGTTACTAAGACCAATTCTTATAAGAAGCTTGAGATAATGAGCACAGCCAGTGATCACAGACAAAATCTCTGTAGACATTGGACCAGATTCTGCAATCTGCTTGGACTTTCGCAAGAGTGCCAAGTAGCTCATAATTTTCCCCGAAATGTTACGAGGCTCCCTTTTCAACACTTGAAAGGGAGATTTGATTGGTGCTTCAATGTCTGAAATCATGGTCTCCTCCATAAGATCATTGTCAATTGAATCGCACATTCCCTGGACATAATCGATAGCACCGAACAACACATCCAAGTATATAATCAACTTTCCAGTAGCTAGCAAACCACCACCCTGATTACCTGTGCATGCGTTGAGCAACATGTCCGAAATACATGCCGCAGTAGCTTCTTCGTAACCAGAAAGTGTGAGCCAACATGTCATAACTGTTGATTCAATTTGGTTTTCAATATGAAGTAATGAATCTTGCAGAATATTCGATTCTTTCAAGTTGCTCAAGTCAAGCTGTGAAATACCTAGTTGTTTTTCCAATCCCACAGAATCAGCTGTTATACACACATTCCAAAACTTGTGAACCATGTAACATTCAGGATGCCACTGTTGGTTACGCCCACCTCTGAAAAGCTCAACAAACTGTTTGACGATAGACGAGTGACACCCTTCGCAATGAGAGGCATACATTTTCGAAAAGTGGTAGTGACAATAAATGCTCCCAGAATGTTCATAGTAACTTTCATCAGACTCGAATACACGCTGACATACCACACACTTGAAGTGTTCAAGATGGTATTTGTTGCCAAGTGCAGTGATGTAGGGACCACGGAGAGCTCTGTTACAATTAAAACAAAGCAAGTCCAATTTTTTGAAGTAATCGTACTCACATAGGGGCACTTGAAACTTATTGCCAGAAGCGTCAGTGGTCTCATACGGGAAGAATTTGGAAGCACACTGCTTACCACATTCAGCGCACGTAAAGCAATGAACATGGAAAGCATGCGATAATGCACGCACGAATTGTCCTGTTATATCCTGTTTACATACGTGACAAACCTTGCGCTTTTTTCGAGGTGAAGAGCCGGAGGCAGGAGCAGATACCTTGGACGAGTTGGTGATATCGCGTGATTGAGAAAATGGTTGTGATTGGGGTTGAGACGGGGCCCTGAGTGAGTGAGCCCTGGTTGAGTGATGAAGGAGGTTGCGACTGAGGTTGCAATTGAGGTTGTTTCTGATATTGAGATTGAGGCGGTGGAAACTGAAATGATTGTGATGGTTGAGATGGTATTGCTGGGAAGCTTCCAGGGACCAAAGGCTCAGTTTGGGACGACTGAGGCACATTGGAAGGAGAAGCCACGGAGTGACGATTGAAAGGCAGTCCGGTTCGTTTGGGATTAGCATGCGCAGCCGGCGGGTATGAAGGCATAGGAGGTATTAGAGTGGTCCAATTAGCGGAGTCTTCATGGCGGAAGCTGCTGGTATGACTATGACTCCTTGAATGCGAGCGCGGCAGATTTGTGCCTTGAAACTGAGGAACCGGCGACTGTGGCACCTGGTGGGCCGACGCAGACGGTTTATCAAAGCCCGACGAAGACACAAACGTCGAAGACTGTTGATTAGAGGGGCCCAGTTGAAGTTTTCTGGAGCGGGACATTAGGATAAATGAGTGAATAATAGTTGGATAATATAGCGGAGTTTCAAGTAGATATCATTAATATGGCCAAAGTGGGCTTATAAGATACGAATCAAGCCAATTTGATTAAAAATCACCGGTTTTTGATTTGAAAACGTCGACGCGGTAAACACCGTCGTCCACCAGCGCAAAACGCAGGAGAGGTTTCGGAGTGACAAGTGGTTTCAGAAGCACTGGTAGCGTCCCTGAGTGATTAAAAGTCCTCCGAAAAAGTTGGGGCAACGTGAAAGCAGATGCCAGGTCGCTGTGGATTTGTAAACGGTGATGTTGTTTTTAACGAGCCGTTTGTGAGCATTAAGCGAAATAAGCGCTGACATAAGCGGCCAAAAATACTATAAAAAGACTCGGTGTAAATACCAGACTAAAGTGCGCGGGAGAGGTTAGGGGCGATGATATCATTGACAGGCTGACAATCTACAATTCGGCTATTTTGACTTTGCACTTCTAACATTGTACTATTCATCGTGTACAATTTCTCTATACAAATTACTCTCACACACCTTTTCAGGTGTTTTTTGTAAGATCCTCCATGCTGCACTCGCGGAGGCCCTGCCCCGGAACACGGCGCCAGTACCGGCGCGAACTTCCAAAGAGCACCTGGCGACTTTGTTTCCACACCTGAAGCAAAATATCTTTTCGCGGCAACAACTGTGGAAATACTATTTGCAATGGTTTTTCTTCTGTATCGTCTTTTTGCGACCGTCTTAGTATGCACATGTAGAATATTACTTGGCCGTAACCATGAAAGCCCTCATTTATTACGATATCAATGATATCTTTCAGGGCAATGAACATGCTCTTGTCACTCTTATTGGTGAATCGCCATCCCAGAACCGAATCCAACTGGATCCCAACGTCTCGAATCACCAACATGGAGTCTTCCGGTTGTCGTTTACACATCAAAAATGCCAAAATCAAGATCAATCCCAACAACACCAAAAAACGTGGTTCGTTGATTGGAACGTTTTGAAACCTCTGTGCCACCAATGACCATACAAATGTGCTTTCGGGGTAGTTCAGGCGGCCCCAGATCCCCTGGAATCCTCCCATGCTGAAAAATTCATGTGCTATGATCGCTACGATTGCAACCGAAATCGCAGATGCCAATGATAATTGTATATATCGAAAAAGTCCGGGCCGAGGCTTTACGGTAAACTTGATGAGCCCACTGTCGGAATCCTGAGGCATCGGAGTCACCTCCAACACGTAGTCCTTGGGCGAAGACATGGTATGAATATCAAAGTGATAAAGGTTGACTCAGAGAACGAGTCAACACGTGATGTTGCGAGACCTTGCACAGAGGACGAAATGGGAAATGGAGAAAATAAGAAGATGGGATGAAGAAGTGAAACTAACTTTAGTGTAGGCAATTGAGTCTGAGGAATTGATCTACTGCTCGGCTCTTTCGGTTTGTTTGATCCATTTTTTTTTTGAATGTATTTGATACTGATAGTTGCAAAATTCATTAAAGTGCAGATACTGGAAAGATCTCAAGTTATTGAAGAAATTCGCCAAACTTAGGACACGCACTTGTTAAAAAATGCCGAAAATTGTTTTCTTCCTCCATTTAGATTTCTGATGCTTGTGAAATTTTCGCACCACTATTGCTGCAAATTTTCAGTATCGCTTCTACTTTTACCATATTGGTACAGTATTGTCAATATTCCACACTTAACAAACTACTCACGAAAGTGTACTTTACATATAAACGTCGTATTCTATTCGTACTATTGTCACTTTAACCTGATAAGTTCGCGGTAAAATTTGGCTGCGAATTGAGCAGTGAACAATGAAATAAATGTCATTCTTGGTGATCAGAATTAATACTCGATAAGCCATATGGCCACACCTTCATCAATGCCAAACCTAAAGTTTTGACTTATAATTTGCTCAATGTCCTTTATTGCGGTTCCATTAAACAGACACCACAAATTTCTGCTTGTCTATTCCTCCTCGCGCTTCTTATCGTCTATCAGACCCACCACCATCTCATTCTTTCGAAGTTCCTTCAACTTTTCTGCTCTTGTCATTGGCTTGGATCCAGTTCTTATCTCTATTTCTCGGCGACGATTCGCCTCGGCATCCTCCTTGAGTGCCCTTTCTCTTTCCAGCTTGATCAATGCCATATGCTCCTCATGAGTCACCCGCACCTGGCGGAGTTGTTCATTGTAGTATTCCAACGATTCTATCTTGTTATTTGACTGCAAGCAGTACTTTTCGAAATCCACAGGAAGTTTCCTTTTGAGTGCCAATTCGACAATCTCGGGATACTTCTTCTCCTCCAAGTTAAACTTCAGTTTGATCTGCTTCCTTGTTCTATACGGGAAGAGCTGTGCAATGAAAGTAAAGTCAGTACCCCAGGTGCTGAGCGCATTATAAAACTGAATTGCCTCGTCCGGTGTCCATCGGTCGGTGTGTTTTCGTCTGGAATATGTAGAAGATGTCACAGGGTTCTCAAATGGATTGGACTCTTCTCTTGACATAGTCAGGTTGGTTGTATTACGATGTCTGTTGACTATGGTGGAGTCTTCGTCCACGCCCAATTTACCAGATTTGTCAAGTTTGAGTCGTAAACCTGAAGATTGTGATGCTGGTTCGTCGTGGTTGAGAAGCTCATTTTGGGCCTTTTTCCTCTGTGATTCTTCGGTCTTGAGCTTCACGGTGTCCGCATCATTCAATGCCCGACGCTCCAACCGTGCCTGAAGCCTTTCCAGCCTCCTTTGTTTCCGCTCATTACGAATCCGCTTCTGAGCCGCTTTTACCAAATTAAAGTTTTCACTTATTTGACCAATCTCCAATGTTGGCTTACACAAATCAGCCATCGTTATATCACTCACGTCCAACTGAACTCGCTCCAAAAGAGGAATGTCCTCCTCGCGAATCATACGAGGAAGTTGTTTGATGCTGGTTATTCTTGTCTCAAGGTTCTTGGGAGCTACAGGTATCTTCTCTGGACCATCGTACTCGCCATCTTCTTCATCTTCCGGCACGCCTTCTGAAACAGACTCTGTGAACTCGGCCTCCGAAGCATTACCATTTACTCTGAATTTGCGTAGTTTGTTGGTTTTCGGATCAATTCCCATCACATATTTCTTACCAGTTTCGAGAGCAATTTCTGCCACTTTCTCGACATTTGGACCAGGTTCAGCCACCACTGTAGCACCACCACTCCGCAACATCGGTGTCTTCAAAACGGTAGGCCGCTGAGCCACCAGAGACCTTCTTCTCTTGGTAGGCTTGGCTACCGGGATAGAAATTCGCATCGGAGGAGCATTTTCTTCAGTTACATTTGAGGCGGTTGGACCCGCTGAGATCGACCCTAGCCTCTGCCGGACCACTGGAGGCGTAATACCCGATAGACGTCTTTGGGAAGCAACCAGTGATTGTCTTCTTGTGATTGTAGGTTCGTTAAATATATCGTTTTCGCCATAGTCTTCCTCTATATCGCTTTCGCCTTCCCCAGTAGCTTTTGTGGGCTCGGATACTACACCTTTAGACGAATCCTGAGGGTCTAGCGCCTCTTCTTCCGCAACCACGGCACTTTCAGATAATTGACCGATGCGAAATTTGACAGTATCTTCACTAGCAGGTTTTGCCTGTGTTGCTGGAGGAGTTAACGGGGTAGTCAGCGTGACCGATTTACGCCGCAAAGCATTTTTTTTGATTTTCGGAGCGAAAAGTGACTTCTTTACAACACTACTCATGGTGTTATCTCATCGAATACAATTAAACCCGTACAATGCACAGAACACATCCAGTGCACCAATTACCTAATACAAACTACTATGCAACAAGCGCTTCGATGAGCATCTCAATGAGGGCCCAGTTGCAGAATACATGGAACCTTCCCAGTGGGGAATGGGCGCTTTCGTTGCTAGATATGGATGGCAAGTTTGTAGTTTCTTCCAGTTCCGGGAAATTGTACATTTTTGATGTTTCGAATACTCAATCTGAACCGGTAGTAATTGCAGCCCATGATAGCAGTATCAATGCCATTGTCAAAATAGATAATCTTCATATTGCATCGTGTTCTGGCGATGGAATCAAGGTGTGGGACATATCGTCTCCCCAATTGCCTTTTGAAGACGCTAACAAACGCTAAAAAATTCGCCGTTTCTTTCATTGACTTATGCCAACCATCGTCTAGCTGGTGGAACTGAATTGGGCAGGTCAAGATGCCGAAGTTCATATTTGGGACTTGAAAAAAGACAGTATAGAGCCAGTACGCTCATTTATCGACTCACATCATGACGATGTAACATACCTTGAATTTCATCCTTCTTTATCACAATACTTAATGTCTGGTTCAACCGACGGTTACGTTAACATTTACGATCTTTCCCAAGAAGACGAAGAGGATGCTCTTCACCAGGTTATCAATTTTGCATCGGTGCATTCGTGTCAGTTTATTCAGGAACGACGGATAGCAGTTTTATCTCATATGGAAACTTTGGGATATTTTGAGTTGAACAACCAAGACTATGAAAATGCCGAGGAACCACAACCCAAAATCATTGGAGATGTTCGTACGATATGGTCGGACTGTGAATATGTGATCAAGGCAAGTCCACATTGTGGATATGTTGCTTATGGTGCCAATTCTCAGAGAAAATTAACTATACTTCCTTTTGACTGCGAAGCCGAACTGGTAGATCAAACCCAACCATGCTGGTTTCCTGGAGCCCACGATGAAGAAGTGGTCAGGGACGTTCTTGCATTAAATACAAACACAATTTTGACTTGTGGTGAGGACGGTGCCATCAGAAGTTGGGTGATGCCATGGGAATTGAAGTACAAACCTGTGGTTACAGAAACTGTCAAAGAAGTACCAGCTAAAAAGGAATCCCACAAAACTGAAAAATCAAAGGAGGAAAAGAAGAAGAAAAAGAAGAAGGAGAAGAAACAGAGAAAGAAGGATGTAAAGTTTAAACCATACTGAAGAAAAGAGAAGAACTCATAAACTTTTGAGAACTCAAGAACTGTACCTAGAAAGCCAGCTAAGAACTTTGAAGCTCAAATCGAAGGAACTAGGAACTCAAAATGTCAGGATCGTCAAAGTGAGAAATGATGACAATTAGAGCTTTTAGCTTTATGAAGAGGTCGAGAACACCAAAGGAATAGGAATGAACAATGAGAGAAGAACTCAACTGTAAATATTAATTGCTCTAATAAGATTCTAATTATGCTAGGAATTTTTTACTCTTGTTCATTTCCTTCAACTTCTTGTCCCCTTCACCACTACTGGAACCATACCACCAGTGGGAACCGTGAATTTGCGGTGGCCCACCACGGTAATGAATGCTCTTATCATGCCCGCATGCGATGTGATTGAGACATACTCATCTTTAAAGGTATCAAATAAATTTTGCAAGAAGCGGTTGGCTCGAAGAAATTGCTCATAATACTCTTCTCTGCGCTGGAATGAATCGAAAAGTTGGTCTTTCTCGGTGAAATTGTCCTCAAATGTAAAACTTGGAAACCGGTTCTGGATCTCCAGTTTCTTGCTTCTTTTATGACATAAATGCAACCCAATTGTTTCACGAACAAGCTCCGAGACAATTGGTGGGGATATTTCAATTCCTCTCCATGTTTCCTCAAGCGTACGACAAGATCTTTGAAGAGGAGACACAAAATGGACGGTAGGAATAGGAGCGTTCATTTGAAGCTGGTGACCCCAAGCGTCTCGATTTTCTTGCGCTTGCTTGACTCCCAATTCTGTAAGATGTGGGTCAGGTCCCCAGGTGATTTCGCCATCGTATCCCAAAAATCTCCATTTATCATGCCATTCTTGTGCCAGATATTTGGCACTTGCAATATTGTGCCAACCTTGGCCATGCCTAGCTAGAAAAAGCACTTTGTAACAAGTATTTTCGTTTGATTTAGCATTGAGCTCATGCACCTTGGACCGTATTTCCTCCCACGTCATTTTCCGCCCGAAATCTTGCTTCGTATACTCAAAAGCCATGTCATCGGTTTCATCGTCGGACTGCTTGAAAAATCCATCAACCAGCTCAAATGTCCAGGAAAACCCTCCACAATTTTTCTGCTTTTCTAGAGCCTCCGCATACACAACGTCAGCTTCCGGGTACCCATGCGCATCATGCCAATCTCTGGCATCCGCCGTTAAAAGGGTAGACATGAATTTCCATCGACATCGACCTGCATATGCCACTACCCGTCTATTGAGAAAAATACGTATGCGCCATGCACCTAAAGAATGTGCATATGCACGAACTGCATAGGCCCCACCTATAATGAGCAAGTAACGGCTTGTTGTTGGGGCTGCTAGCGGCAAAAGTTGCATTTATGGGCATGCTCATGGTGTAAATCAATGTAGATAGTTGCAAATCAAGCCAAAAAATACTTTTGTAGCCCATAAATTGGTCCTGATGCCCATCGAAAAAGACGCATGCGAGACGCATATATCTGTCAGAGAAGCAGCTGGCGCATGGGTAAAGGCCATATTGCAAAAGCCTTTTTTGAGTAACTATTACCAGGGAGCTGATTACCACTATCTACTCGATCGTATCTCTCGTTCAATACCCCGCCCCTGCATCAAAGTTGCTCGCATGTCCACGCCAGGCTATATTTACCGTTTCGCTTGGCAGGCAGCGGCATGCGGTGTACCGGTGTCCGCTGTGGCTTCCTTCAGATTATCCGGAAATGAGATCTTCATTAGTTTATTTCTATATTGTTCAATTTTCTCTCAAAACAATAGAGGTGCCCACGAAGTCGTGAACAACATGTCTCAATTTGAGGACACACCCCAGGCACCAGGTGCCATGAAATTGGAGGATACAAGCTCACGACAAACTCCAGAGCTCGATGGGAAACACCCGTTGGAAAATCACGACGGAGACACGAATGGCGCAGAAAACAAGAGAATCAAGCTAGAAGAGCATACAGAATCCAAAAATGGCCCCACAAAAGCGGAGCCGATGTCGGTAGCCCTGAAAGAAAATGGGGGCATGGTGGTGGTGCCGCCAGCACAACCGCAACTTTTCTACGTACCATTGAAAACCGGGTTAGTTTACGACGTACGAATGAGATACCACGCCAAGATCTTCACGTCGTACTTTGAGTACATTGATCCTCACCCGGAAGACCCTCGAAGAATTTATCGAATCTACAAAAAGTTGGCCGAAACCGGTTTAATTCACGATACTTCATTGTCTGGAAGCGACCATTTGGGACCCTACATGACCAAAATTCCCGTAAGAGAAGCCACTGCTGAAGAGATTCTCGAAGTGCATTCAAAAGAGCATTTGCTGTATATTCAATCGACTGAAAAAATGTCGCGAGACCAATTACTCGAAGAAACGGAAAAAGGTGACTCTATCTACGTCAATAACGACTCCTACTTGTCTGCCAAGCTCTCGTGCGGAGGAGCAATTGAGGCTTGTAAGGCAGTTGTTGAAGGAACAGTGAAAAATTCAATGGCTATTGTTCGGCCACCGGGCCATCATGCTGAGCCAGATACCCCTGGAGGTTTCTGTTTGTTCAGTAACGTAGCGGTGGCCGCCAAGAACATTCTCAAGAACTACCCTGAGTCTGTGCGAAGAATAGTGATTATCGACTGGGATATTCATCATGGAAATGGTACGCAAAAAGCATTCTACAACGATCCCAGAGTTCTCTATATCTCACTTCATCGCTACGAAAACGGCAGATTTTATCCAGGAACGAAATACGGCCATTATAGCAATGTTGGTGAGGGTCCTGGTGAAGGTTACTCGGTAAATATCCCCTGGAACTGCCCGGGAAAAGGAGATGGAGATTACGTCTATGCATTCAACAAAATCATATTACCTGTGATCAACGAGTTCAACCCGGACTTGTTGATTGTCAGCTCGGGTTTTGACGCTGCTGATGGTGATATCATTGGCGGATGCCATGTCACTCCTGTAGGATACGGGTATATGACCCATTTATTGAAAGGAATTGCCCGAGGAAACCTTGCAGTCATATTGGAAGGAGGCTACAATTTGGATTCCATCACAAATGGTGCTCTAGCCGTAACCAAAGTGCTTCTAGGAGAACCTCCAGAGAACACCATTTCTGCGCTTCCGCTGTCTGACACCATTGAAACCGTTGACGAGGTCATGAAGGCATTGGCACAATACTGGAAATGCATGAGGATAGGAATGCCCAAACAGTCCTTTGAAGATGTCTTTGACCTCTCCACCAATACCAATGCATACAAGCTCACTAATATCGCCGATACCATCCGATCGCACCAGGCCAACGAGCTCTTTGAAAAGTACAATTTTGTCAACTTGCCAATTGTCACAGCAGCTACCGCAGATACGAAGAGTTCCTATTTCACAGATATGCCTTCTCGCAAAGACGATCTCATTCTTGCAAGTCCTGATATATATAATGCCGAGACGTTGGTTGTCACCATTCACGATCCACACGAAATCTGGGCTAATATCGAACCCAATTCTGGAACCATTGACGGAGGCTCTTCGGTTGTTCTTGAGCATCCAATGGTGCAAATAATGGAAAAGGTCAAGTCTGAATTAGCAGAAAGCTCGGAACCATCTAATGAAAAATTGGGTTTCATGGATATCGAAATTCCATCCTTGGCTCTTCCCTCGAAGCCCATCGGCTCTTTGGCTAACCCTTCTGTATCAACCTACAGCCCTACCATTTTCTCACAGGAGTTGCTTCTCTACGTTTGGGACAACTACATCACTTATTTTTCAAACATCAAGAAAATCGTTTTCGTTGGATTTGGCGATGCGTACCAAGCAATTGTCCATCTTTATTCGAAAAGGCCACCACAAGAAATCAAAGAGGTCGTTAAAGGAACCATAGCATTTGCAGCAAAATCTCCATTGAAGCCATTGGTATCAGTCATGGACGAATCAATGGTAGATTGGTATTACCAAAATTCTGTGGTGTTCACCAGCCATCTCAATTCTTGCTGGACTTCCACTGGTTCTGGCAGAGCTGCAGACTCGGCAGACGAAAACAAAAGACCAAGAAGAAAGTTTGGTAGGGTCTTGAAGTCAGGAAGTGATAACTTGTGGGATGTCATTAGTGACAAGTTCAACGAAGGAATAGACTTTGTCTTGGATTCTATAGAGGACTTGAGTGGGACGGAGGAGTCTTCGTAGTTGTATATTGTGCTAATGAAAGGTAATGGTTGCAGGATTGTAGTATGAGTATTCTGACATCGCTTGTAGATTTACAGTAGTCTCATACGTAGCTTGGGAACCGCTTTGCAAACTGCTTTTCGAGATCATCGATATCCGGAACCAAACTGTCGTCGCTAGAAACGCTGGTTCTTTTGTGTTTCTCCTGCAAAAAAGAAGGCTTTTTGGGCTTCGGAGGAGGTTTCTTGGCTGGTTTCTTAGGAGGCATTGCCGGTTCAGTTTTTTTTGAGCTTTCGTACGATAGACTCTTGGGGACTTTAGGAGGCTGGATCGTTCGTCTAGTGATGGTATGGTTTTTCTTGACGATAGGGTTTGAAACCGTTGCTTCCGCACGATTTATGGCATCAATATCATCCAGATCAATAAAGTCTTTCGTGTCTGTGAATCTGCCGTATCCTTCGGCAGTTTTCTTCACCTTGTGGTCATTGGAGCCGTTGAGAAGTCTGGCCATTCTTTTCTGTATCAGCAAGCTAGATTCTTCCAGTTCAGGTTCCTCAGGACTAGTACTTGCACGTCTGAAAGAACCCCCAGTCAATACCTTTTTCATAGTTCCAAACGCACTGCGCTTTTCCGTAGAACCATTGTAACCCGTCGAATGAGTGCTACTGCTTCCGGTACTGATTCTTCTGATTCCCTCTTTCCACGACTGGCGGAAACTGCCTCCAGTATTTTGTCGCAGGCCCAAACTTTTGGCGTTTTCTTCTTCCTTGCTCCGGAGGAAATCTAGTGTACCAGGACCGTCGTTTATATGGGAATTTGTAGAATCGCCCAATTGTGAGTGCACGAATGATTTGAGCAGGGTAGCAGAAGTGGAGTCAATGTAGCTCAAAGGACGAGAGCTTGAGGATGATTTGGCAACGCTAGCCGAAATATAGGTAGAATGGGGACGGGGAAGTGCTTTGGTCTCAAGATCACTTTTTGTAGTGAGAAGCTTGGATTTGTCAATTGATGCAAATGGATCCTTTGGTTTTTCCTTTTTGACAGGAATTTGGTCCGGTTGTGGTTCTGTAGTATGAGTCACCAACGAGGGTTCCAGTCTTGAAAACTTGTCCTTCATTGTGTAAGGCAAGACGTTGGGTACTGGCTCGTTCTTCATCGCGCAAACTTCTTGAAGCAATTGCACTGCGTTAGGTCTGCGCCGGGGGTCTTCCCGCAAGCAGCATTTGATCATGTTCTTGAGACGAGGCAGAAATATCAGGCCCGGTTGGTCGTGGGGAATCTTGAGGGTAGTGGAAGAATGAAGAATCAGACGTTCCAAGTCAGCCATGCTAGCATGGCCCGGCAGCTCAAAAGGCGTTGTATAGTAGCACAATTTGTAAAGAAAGCACCCCAAGGCCCATATATCCAGCTTATCATCGATGGGAAAACCCCGTGAAAGATCTATCATCTCGGGAGCCCGGTACTGGGGAGTGGTATAATGCATTATATCGTCATGAAGAAGCTGGAGTTCCTGAGGAGTCTGTGGCACCGGAGCGTATGGCACGGCCAGCCCAAAGTCACACAACTTGTAGGAGCCATTGGAATCAATGAGAACGTTTTCAATCTTGATATCACGGTGTAGCAATGGCGGACGTAGGTGATGGCACATTGCAACTCCAACGGTAACGTCTCTCATGATGGTGAGGATTTCCGGCTCGGTGAGTTTGTACGAGAGTCGAGAGTTCATAAAGTCAATGAGTCCATTGCGAGAACAGTATTCCATTAGTAGAAACACTTCATACTGCTGCGCCGACGTCGGGGCCCCAACTTGCCCAGCTGACACCAACCGAGAAGCATGGGAATCAATGTATGAGACGATGTGGTCATTGCCCTTGAGACGCTTCATGGCGTCGACTTCTTGGCGTAGAAGATTGAGTTGAAGCTTGTTGGGAACTACCACTCGCTTCAAGCATGCTACGGTTTGGCCCCGAAAAGGCGGGTTGATTTCACAAGTATAAACGTGTGCAAAACCGCCCTGGGAAATATATTTGATTATGGTCACGGAGTGGGAGCCAACAGTGAGCCGTTTGCCCGGCGGATATGCATTTGGGGGTACTGGACCCATGGGGGAGGTGGTTGGTGAAAGAAACGGCCGCGATACCGGGGTTGAGCGTGGGTGCACGGGTGCGCATCAAACAAAAGATGCAAACCGATTTACTTTAATAAGAAGCCGATTAAAAAAGCTAGGAGTGATTTTGATGAAATTGTACTTTGAGGCTGAAAAGTACCTTTCCGCCAAGGGAGGAGGGCTAAATACCCAAATATTCAACAACAAACACCTTTCCTCCTCTCCAAAACATATCTATGCTCTTGTATATTCTACGATGAGATACAAGCCGTATCTCGAAGAGGTGATCAAAAAGAGCAAAATACGACAATCTTCTAAGCTTAAGAAACTCAAAGTGAGCGATTCACTTCTCTTGTTGCTAGTTCATGACTTGCTTTTCTCTCCTCGTGGAAGAATCGAGCTGGGAAAGCATCCTATTAAAGATGCGGTTCTCGAGAATAAAACCCGACTTCAGGCCGAACTTATCAAGCTTAAGCTTCGATACAAGGTCAAAACACTCGCAGACCTTCCCAACACGGTGGAGCAGGACGAAACACCCATACGATGGATACGTATCAACACAATTGTGGCATCTGAGGAAGAGGTGATGAGAGAAGACTTTTTTGAAAAATTGAAGTTTGTGGACTCTACAGATGAAATTGCAAGTGGCAAGATATACAGAGACACGATAGTCACAAACTTGTACGGTATACATCCGTCAGAAAAGATTACTAATACTGAAGCTTACAAAAATGGCAAGATCATTATTCAAGACCGAGCATCCTGTTTTCCCGCCCAAATCCTCAATGGCGACCCAGAAAACCAGCACGAGGTGGTAATAGACGCCTGTGCTGCTCCTGGCAACAAGACTACTCATTTGGCGTCTTTTCTTCCTAAAAATGGAGTAGTACATGCATTTGAACGAGACGATAAAAGAGTCAAGACATTGAAGATGATGACGTCCAAGGCATTGGGACCCAATAAGGATCTCATTCAAATCACCCACGCCGACTTTATGACGATTATACCCAGTGATTTTCCCAAAGTTACAGGAATAGTTGTGGATCCATCGTGTAGTGGCTCAGGTATATTTGGACGAGCGTTGGAAGATGCACAACTGGAACAAGACCGAGAAACCATAGATACTGAAAGACTCACGAAATTGGCCAGTTTCCAGTTTAAAATCGTCAAGCATACTATGAAGTTTCCCGGTGCAAGAAAAATCGTGTATTCAACATGTTCGATCCACCCTCATGAAAACGAACGAGTAGTAATGGATTTACTTGCAGACCCTGAGGTGAAGGAGCAGGGCTGGAAACTTGCACCCAAGGAGCAAGTGCTTCCCAACTGGCACAGAAGAGGCTGGAAAGACGAATTTGTTAGCATGAGCCGAGACCCACAAGTATGCGAACAATTAGCAGGAGGATGTGTTCGGGCGGTTCCAAAGGAAGATGGCGGCATTGGATTTTTCGCAGCATGTTTTATCAGGTAGCTAAATCTATTTACAACCTTCTGATGATATCATCGATCACCTCTTGAGTGGAAGACGAGCCTCCCAAGTCTGGAGTCTTGATTTTGTTTTCGGCCAAATTGGCATCCACAGCCTCGTAGATGCAAGCAGCAGGCTCAGCGTAGCCCATGAACTCCAACATCAACGCTGTGGATCTGATGGTAGCCACTGGGTTGGAGATACCTTTTCCTTCAATATCTGGAGCAGAACCATGACAAGGTTCACCAATAGCAAAGTTGTCTCCAACGTTAGCTGAAGGTACAACTCCCAAAGATCCTACAAGAGCAGCAGCTCCGTCACTCAAGATATCACCGTACAAATTTGGAGCCACCACCACATCGAAAACCTCGGGTTCTCTGAACATACGGTACACCATCGAGTCCACGATTTGTTCCTTGTACTCCACAGCACTGTATTCGGCAGCATTGGCGTCGTAAACACGGCGACAGGTTTCTCTGAACAAACCATCAGACTGAGAAAGCACATTAGACTTGTGAGTTACCGTGACTGAAAGGAGAAGTATGGAGCGATTTGAGAGCAGTTGAAGCATCTCTAATGGCTTGTCTTTGCAATGCAATGTCGTAAGCCATCTTGGCAATTCTCGTGGTGGCTGTCTCAGAAATTCTTTTAATGGCCTCAGCTACCTTGGAAACCGTCTTCTTTCTTGTATGTCTTCTCTTCCTTGACATACAAATCTTCGGTATTTTCTCTGACAATAACCATATCAACTGGTCTGTCAATGCCCTCCACGGACTTGACAGGACGAACATTGGCATACAATCCCATCTTCTTTCTCAAAGCAACAATTGGAGAAGAGTAACCTTCGACCTTGACGGAAGGTGAAGAAACAGCACCAAACAAAGCACCATCACATTCCTTCTGTAAAACCTCAACGGTTCTGTCGGGCAATGCCGTTCCAGTCTTCTTGAAAAGCTCGAATCCAGCTTCCAAATTGACGAAATCAAACTTTAATTCGAACTTTGAAGGAAGGTTCTCAAGCACAGCTTTACCGGCTGGAATCACCTCTCTTCCAATACCATCGCCCGGAATAAGACCAATCTTCAATGTCTTGGACGCGAGCGCGGCAGAGGAGTGGGAAAAATTGCGTCTAAATGCAGTGGCAGCAGACATGGAAATAGTGGTGATTCTTGAACTATGACTCAACCGAACCGGCACCGGTACTCGCTGGTGTACGGGTCTTTTCACACGCTAGTCGCTAAAGCTAGTAGGCTACGGTACGATACTGTTGTACTATGATGTCATTCTATTTACAGTCATTACTCTCCCTTCACCAATCCCACCTTGGCTGGTCTCAACACCCGTGCATTCAATGTGTAGCCAGGCTGTTGAACATGGAAAACTGTTCCTGGTTCCTTGTCGGGTTGAGGAATCTCAAAGGTGGCTTCGTGCATATTTGGGTCAAATTGCTCGCCCATAGGGTCGATTTTCTCAATGCCGTGCTTGGCCAATGTCTTCTCGAAAACATTGCGGGTCATATCTACACCCTCATACAAGTTTTTCACCTCATTGTTTGCAGCCAATGTATCCTCCTTGACGGCATTGAGTGCCAAGCTGAAGTTGTCCAACGACTCCAACAAGTCCTTGGCAAACTTTTGCAACGCAAAGTCTCTTGCCTTCTGAACCTCCTTCTTGGTAGACTCTTGTAAGTTGCGGAAATCAGCCACGGCTCTGGCATAGTGATTTTTCATATCAGCAAGTTCTTTGTCCTTTTGTGTCAACTTTCCTTGCAATTCCTGGATCTGCTGTTGTTCTTCAGACAAAGGTTCGGCATTTTCCTCGTTTTCGGCCACAGTTTCCTCTTCTTTTTTTGGTTCGTTCTCTTCGGGTTTAGGAGCCTGGGACGATGAAAATCTCACCATCATGGGACTTTTTTGTCCCCATACAATAGGACGGGCCATACGCAACCCAAGGGGTGCTTGGCGTGCTCCAACAGCTCTTCTAACTCCTTGGAATACTGCTCTTTGCATACTAAGTTCTTTTCGCCGTTCGGTGAAAAAAATCCATCGACCCCGGCTTATATAAGCGCAACATGAAATCTTCGATCTTTGGCTGCGAAATACGGCTTAATATATACAAGTAGCAACAACAGGTTCATATTTAATTAAGATTGTTAGTTCCTTGAACGGCGTTTCTACCACAGCGATGGACCAAAGGTCTCACCTGGCTTAAGCATGGTTCTGATAGCCAAGTTATTCGAGTCCAAAGTTCCAGCCACCACACTATTTCCCCACCAGCTAGGGAACTGAGCATTGGTCAAATACAAGCACAAAAACACCATCAAAAGTGCCCATGCCAACCCAATGTCCAATCCAGCGGACAATGAGTAATTATACTTACTCCACCAGTGAAACCATCTTTTCTTGATAAAGTAGTTGAAGGTGAGCCCGACCACACAGTACGAGGCGTAATTGTATGCGGTAGCAGGAGGAATGTAACCTGTAGCCGAGAAGAAAACGGGCCAATTGACGTGCTTAACCAAACTATTGGGCCATTTTTTCAAAATCAACCAGTTGATGACGGGAAGAATGGCACCAATAAGGAAGAAGAACAATAAGCCGTAGTAAATTTGGCCTTGAGAAAATTGACGCTGAGGGCCAATGACTCCCCAAATAATACTGGCGGTGAAGAACACTCCACCATTAGGACAAGTGTAATGGTCCTTTTGAGTTGGCGAACACAAGTCTTCGATGGAACCATAAGCCCATCTCAACACTGCAATTTGCACCAATGAACCCCAGATGGTAGCGATGAATTGAGCAGAGAACAAAAGACGAGGGCTGATTTTCATATAGTGGCCCAACTTCATGTCGGAGACAAATGTGACGGCTTGGTTGTTGGTGATGTAGCCAAACGTCTTGAAGAACATCATGGCCAATGGTTTACCAGGAAGCATGTAACCGATGATAAATTCCGTCACCACGTTCAACCCCACGGCGATGTTGGTGATGGCATAAATTACACCCACGGGAATCAAGAAAACAATGGCAATAAGCAAGGCAATTATCAAACACCATACTGGCATTTGGGTGTCCCAAGCACGAACAGTAGCGATGGACAACCCAAAGAACACCAAGAAAACAGCGCCAAACCACCAGGTTGGAACATCTTTGTAATTTTGTTTCATGAGACGAGTATGAACATCGGGCTTATCTTTCATCTTGATTTGGTTAATGATATCTTTGCCGTGGAACAAGATGGTGTGAACAATGGTGGATGTCATCGATGCAAACGACAAGCCGTAACTGATAGCAAATGTGGTGGAAAGGAACAATGGAGAGTAAGCTTCGTAAGCTTTCTTGTTGAAACCCAAATCCTTGGAGACGATTCTCAGCACATTGTATGATTGTTGAGTATTGTCAAACGACCCAGAACTGGAAATGGGCAAGTACTGGGCGTACCAGGTGTTGGAGTAGTGGATAGCAGGCACTATAATCCAGAAGATGAGAACGATAGAAATGGCAATGGTGAAAATGACTGGAGCTGGAGGAATTAAAGGTGATCCAATATAGGCAGCAATTTGGTTCCAGTCCAAACTGAAGCAGTTCGGGAACAATCCCAAACCAGTTTGAGCACCAAAGATCTGGTTGACGATGACGTTCTTTGGTTTGATCCAGGTGATCCAGGCAAAGTACGATAGCGCCTGGAAAATGAAACCGGGGAAAAAGTACCAGCAGAAACTGGAGGTGAAAATCACAGCAAAGAAAGCCATTCTACTGATTTTCCACCCGTTGGCGGGAACGTTCTTGTTGATGTGCATGTTGGTCAAAAACGTAGCGGTGATCAACTGCTGAGGGTAAATCATGGAAGAAGGGTAAATCAAGATTTTTCTCATGATTCCGGCAAGAGCAAAGCCAATACACTGGGTACTCCAGATAGCCACAAGATCAAAACCCCAGCCAAAGTCTTGCTTGTAGTAAACATTCTGAGCAAGCAAAATGTCGGTAGCGTAGGCAGCACCACTAGCACCAAACGAGACGTTACCCATGATGGTGATAAGAGCATGTTCCTTAAGATTGAATGGACCGGGGTTCAACTCGAGGCCAAAAATCTTGATGTTGGGAAGAAACCGAGCCCATGCCGTGCCGATGGGCCAGGCCAAGATGGAGGTGACATAGGTTGAAAGTTGGGCCTGAGGACTGTGGAGCGAAAATAACAAGTTTAATCCACAACCAATGGTGGTTAAAATCATGCCGATAACCCACATCCGGATAGTATTTTGCGGAACAGAAGGGTCGTCGGTCGAGGGTACCGCTGCTCTGACCTCGGGGTATGGCGAGTCGTCTTCGACTATGGGCGCCGCATAGACGTCTTCAAGAATGGTATTTTCAAGTTTCGAGTCCATAGGGTCGAATTCCTGCGACCTAACCGTGGTGAGCTTGATGGACTGGCCTGGTGAAAGGGGGATATCATCAGAATCTCCCACCTTTTCCTCGACAACATGGTGCTTTTCTTTGCCCTTGTCAAAGGCACTTCTAAGTCTGTCCATGTGGAATCTTGCAAAAATTATTAGGTAGGGAAAGCCACCTTATATCGCGATGATAGCCACGGCAGATATGGTGCCGTGCTACCACAATCGGGCAAGTACGCACGGCATCAGATGCATAGGCCCCGCAGCCATTGACGCACTATTGTTCGGCCAATTATCGAAGCCTTCATGCATCTTTCCCGCATACAGTGACCGCATCCAGCATGGAAGCGTTGTCCTCGCGGTGGTACGGCGCTGGGTTTATGCACCTATCATTTCTTGCATGAGCAAAAAAAATCGGATACAGCCGCCAAGCAAGAAATTCAGCTGGAAAAAATTCGTTTCAGCCGGAAAAAATATGCAACTTGAGTCAAACAGCTTAGGCTACTTTCGAACTTTGTCGGTTTAAGAATCGACCGATATGACTTCCACAGCCATGGTAACCCCTGCCGATGCATGCGGCGTATCAATCGGCTCACGATTGATTGATTGCGCGGGGACGCAAAATCGACATTTTTTTTGCATTGCAGATCTCAGCTATCTTTGGCCAACCGGTTCGCCGATATCCGATAGGGCCGAACTTGGTGTATCTTCCTTTATTTCAGTTCCAGCGGCAATCTAACACAAGCCACATTGGCTTATTTCAGGCTGGGTCCTAAAAAACCATACTGCAGACAAGACACTCTTGACGGGGAAGCGCCGGTACTGCACCCGGTTCCCGACCATCGGTTAAAAAAACCTTCGGGTCGTTCCGCACATGCAGAATTTCGTGAATCCGCATGCAGGACCAAACGCAGGCTCATCTACCTCATCTCACCTCAATTACGAGTTCACCTGCAACGCTTTTTCGTCACCATGAGACAAAAAAGAGCTAAGTCCTACAGAAAGCAGATGCTCGTGTACCAGCACACCTTCAAGTTCAGGGAACCATACCAAACAATTGTCCATAGTGATCTCGTAACCTTGTGCCAAAGCGCTTCTTTCGATGTTGCAAAAGGCATAAATCGAACTATTCAAGCCGAGATCAAACCTATGATCACCCAGTGTTGCATGCAAGCTCTCTATAGCACAAAAAACCAAGATGCGATCGAAATAGCCAAGAAATTCGAGAGAAGACGATGTAATCATCCTCCAAAAGCTCCACTTGATCCATCCGAATGCATCGAATCAATAGTCAATGTTGATGGGAAAAACAAGCATCGCTATATTGTAGCCACCCAGGACTACGAATTGCGCAAGAAACTTCGCCAAGTGCCAGGAATTCCACTTGTATATATGAACAGGTCGGTGATGGTGATGGAACCATTGTCGAAGAAATCAGCCCAAATTTCTGAATCTTTGGAGACGTCCAAGTTAACGGGAGGATTGAATGATGCCAAAAATGCCGGCATTGTTCCAAAAGATGTTCCTGAGGGTAAAAAGAGAAAGGGTCCAAAGGCACCTAATCCTCTCAGTGTCAAGAAAAAGAAGGTTGAGGCAACCGAAGCCTCCGACGCACCTAAGAAACGCAAAAGACGTCATAAAAGCAGCAAAGCCGGCGAAAACCATGAAGAACAATCGAACGAGTCGAACGCATCAACCGAGTCGAACGAATCGAATGAAGCACAATCGATAAGCTAATCCTCAGTAATCCAACAAGTTCAAAGGAAAATGAACCAGGTGATTCAGCATTATTTACACTATATAGACCCCTCCAAGATAGAAAATGAATTATTTTCCAATGAAGGTGATGGCTCTTTTACTTCCTTTTCGTCCAGTTTAAGTGCCAAGTCTTTTTCGTTAACTTTTAAAATGTGTTCAACATCGGCATCTATGAGACAAAGCTTAGCATTGAACGCCAACGACTTGTTGCGTACAGCATTGCGAACCGACTTCATTGCAAGATACAATTTGTTCTCTTCCTCCAAAGTCATCTGCTGATACGATGTTTCCGAGTAAAACACATAGGTAGATTCCCTCATCCAATGCATCTTTGGCTTCTCTATTTTGAACCCTTCGATCAAAGGCATTAACTCACGCTCAAGCTCATCTTTAACAATGCCAAAGAAGACATCTTGAACAAGAATCGCATTGAAGAGAGATTCTGCAATGTCTTTTTTTTTCATCATTTCAGCCTTATTCATCTCAATCCGGTACTGTTGTCTTGAAAGAACCGATTGCTGGATTGTAGTCTCGGGAAGAAAGGTGTGCTTAGTGATAGCAATGAACATTGACTCGTCGTCATGTTCAGAGTAAAGACGTAAACTCTTGGCCAAGTCACACAAGAAGGCTATTTGTGCACTGTTGAGTCCGGAGAAACGACGGAAAGTGACGGACGGAGGCTCGTTAGAAGTTTCTTCCAGCTCTTTGGAAGACTTCACATCATTCTCTTGAGTGGGCTTCACTGCATTCTCTTCATACTCCTCTCCATTCTCTTCAGACTTCTCTCCACTCTCATTCTCCTTCAACTGAAGACTCTCCTTTACAAAAACCCTAAAGACAACCTCCATTCTAGAACACCACAGAGTTTGACGTTCAAATACATCCATCAACGAGTCAGAGTAAGGAAGCTCCAACTGGTCTTCTTCGTCGCCTAACAAAACTTTACGAAGCTCTTCATCTCTGGCTGCTTTTAAGCAGTCTTCGTCACAATCCAAGCTCAGCAAAATCAAAGATGCACTCAAAGTGCTGCCTCCACAACTTCCGACCTTCTTTTTACGTCCACATGGGCACTGAATTTGTACAGTTTCTTTGCACAAGAAGCCATCACAGAGTAAAGGCTTCCCTGGTTTTTTGAAGTGGCATTTAGATTTGCACGTGTGAGGACATTTGAGTCGATACTTTTTGCAATACAGTTGGCAGTTGGCAGGGCTGGCGTGAATGTTACGTTCTGTGCAATCAGAGGAACACACATTGAGACAAGGGTGACCACAGGCTTTGGTTTCAGTACACATTGTACCACAGGAAACGTTGGTTTGTGAGCAAAGAACATTTTTGATTTCCTTACGTCCACAATTGCATCTTTTGGTTACCGATGCGGTACATTTGGGACAATTTGTATTATCGTCATGGCACTCGTGAACCTCAGGTCTATGTCCACAAGCTTTAGGACGCGCACATTGCTCGTGACATTCAAGAACAGTACCACATCTTACCGGAGCATCGATTCTGGTTTTTCCACAATGACAAACTAGATCTTCATTTGAAGACTCTAAACATATTCCGCAAGGTCCAGCGTGACATAAAGCCTCACAGTAGTGACGTCCACAAGATTTGAGCCTGTTGCAAGTTCTGATGCAAATATGAATAGGTTCCATAGTCATGGTTTCGTCTTCATTACGCAAGGTTCGAGTTCCGTTTCTAATCGCTTTCTTTTTCTCTCTTTCTCTTCGTAGCGCTTCCTTTTCAAAGGGACAGCATACCTCTCTGTGATAGTGCTTACGACAATTGAGAAGCACTGGACATTTCCTGGTACATTTGGGCTGGTATCCTTCTTGAAGGAATCTACAAGGCACCATGAAAGCGGAATTTCCACAGGAACATTCCCGTTCCAAGACATTGAAACAAACACATTCTCCAGAGTGACATTTCTGGATACAAGTACAGCCACAAGAAAGAAGCTTTCCGCAAACGGAGTCACATTCTGGGATTGGGTCGGTACATTTTGTTCTCATTTTGGGTTCAACAGAAGACTTTCCACAGTGGCAGGTCTTCACCACATCTGGAGAAAGTTTACATTTTCTTGATACTGTGGGAAGTGGCTGGCATTCGATCTCATCATAATGGACCGAACAATCGTAGTAAATTTTTGTTTTCAATCCACATTTGACAGTTCCTATCCAAGTTTCCTCTCCTTTCACGTCGTTGCACTGCTTGGCAAAACGCTGGTAGCAAGCGACGTCCATTTTCAGTTGCCCACAATAACATTTCTCTTGCACTATGCGATCACAAGGACCACAAAATCCACTATGACAAGCTTTTTTCGGGCAGCCGTGTCCCAAATCACACACATTAACCTCACACGGAACGTTACACTTCCATCCAGTCTCGTATGGAGTGATCAAGCACGGCAATTGGCGCTCGTGTTTTCCGCAATGGCACTTCATTAGCGGTCCCAAAGCACCACAAACAGGGTGGTGACCAGGGTGGCACGCTGAAGAACAGCTGTGGACACAGCCAGGATACGGCGTATTACAGGGATTTCCACAACTAAACGGCATAAAGGAATTGGGGCGAGGATTTGCAACCTTTCCGCACCAACAGGTAAACTTTTGTGGAACCGTTGATGTCACCACATTGCAAGCGGGACATCTCCAGGTTTTCTGGACCTTGTCTGTGGAAGATCCATTTTTAGCCCAGTCCTTAATACAATCCAAGTCGTAAACTCGAAAGCATTCCTGACAGGACCAGATTTTCGACTCCAGGTCGATTTCAGAAGTGCACACCAAACACGTATAAGTGCCGTCCTGGATCTCGCGGACGATCGTGGCGGTTATAGTCTCGTCGGGCTCGGCTTCTGAATAGGCATCGGAGTCAGAATCAGGATCCAAAGCGGAATCCAAATCGGAATCGATTTCCGAGTCCGATGAAAAATTGTCATTTTTGGTGACCAAAGTAGCAGGTTCAGCATTCAGCAGACCAACCATGTCACCTTCGTGTAAGTTTAAGCTCGTTCCGATGCGTGGGTCCGGCGGTAGTCGGTCATCGGGTCGTAGACGGGGCATAAAAGAAGAAATTTGGAAATGAGTCAAGATTACAAATTGGGCTCCAATGGTGTGTGGATGTGGTATTCGGTTGCAAATAAAACATTATACATTCATTCTAATTAATTCGGACGCTTCGGCGCTTGAAGAAGTCCATCACTTTGCGAGCTGCACTGGCTTCCCTGGCAGATCCCGTGGAAGTCGTGGATGTGGAGCCGGACGATGCTGGGGGTCGTTTCATCGTGCTTCCTTTCGACAGACTGGTGTCGTTGGAGTGATTGTCAGAAGTGGGTTCCAACGCTCTACGGTTGGTGGATGGTGGAGGAATGTAGTTGACGCTGGTGGATGACGAGTTGTAGGTGCTGTAGAACGAGAGAAGACTGAATCTGTTTTTCTTTTTCGCATCGCGGTTTTCCTTATTCTCTTGGTGGACTTGGTCTCGTCTCTTTTCTCTCTTGCTCGCTATCGATTGAGTATCAACAGACTTGCCCCTATTATGGCCCTTGGTTTTTCTTTCTGGCTTCACCAAAAAAACATCAGAGTCACCGGTCTCGCGAGACCTTTCTTTGACAATTTGAATGGCTTCTGACGATTTCTCCTTTGGACCATAGTGATCCTCAATGAAAACTATTGGTTCTCTTTCTTCAGGATACACCTCAGATTCGACCAGCGAATCTGGATGCGACGTCTCTTCGACCTTGCGGTCTTGTTTGTCGGGGGCTTCTGACGTTTCGCTCTGTTGGGGCTGTTTGGAGTCCAAAGGTGTAGTCATCGTACCTTCATTCTCAGGTTGTACGGGCGACACTACCTGCGAGTCAAACACGGGGGCCTGGTTGATCTGTGGAGTAATGGTGGTATCTTCTTGTTCGGCCCGTTCATCCATATCAAGGTCAAGTCCGTCGATCTTATCTTCCAAATAGCTAAGCACGGAATTTCGCTTATTCTCATGGCTGTTCATTTCACTAGTCAACACGCCATTAACGTGGACATGTGTAACCACCGAGTTTCTGCGAGAATCCAAAGATGCCGACGACCTGTCCTTCGAAACTGGACTTCCCAGAAGTACATTTTCGTTAGTAAACGTCAACGAAGTGTCTGAAGTTGGTGATCCTCTGGTGGGAGAAACGTTATTAGGGTAAGGGAGATTTACCCCAGTGGGTATCTTGAAGTAATCAAATAGCAGAGCGCTGCTGGAATTACCAGAGCCCATAGATGACGATAACGAAGAAGGATGGTAAGATGTAGGACGTGGCTTCTTTGTCTGTGGAAGACGATTGTGTGCTGACATGTGGGTAAAAGGTTGTTCCAATGCTTGCTGGGGTTCAACGTATTCAAATGCTGGACGGTCAAACGTCAATCTTGTAGGACTCTCGACAATAGTAGAGATTGGTGTTCCGGTATAAGTGGTTGAGCGAGCGATAGGAGCAGGAAGTTGAGTCTTGGATTTGTGAGCGGGAGGAACATGAGCAGTGGGTTTCAGGTAAACCTGTTCCAACAGTGTCACCGAGTTTCGTTTTTCACTTTCAGATACCACTGCCATTAATGCCGAACTGGCGGTGTAGTAAGGGTTTGAAACCGAGGCAGATTTGGCATGAGTACGGTATGCATTAACTGGGAATTGCTTTGTTGGTGAAGGTGTTTTCTCGGTTTGACCCACGGCGGTGGTGAGAGACGATGATGTGGTGGCCACTGGAGGATTTGCATAAATATGGCCATTGTTGCTGATGGTAGAAGCCGATCTTCCTCTTCCTCCTTGAGCATTCATGAGATAACTATTTGTTCTCTCATTGACCATCGAAAACCGGTTCGAGGCATTTGCAGCCGTGTTGGGGTGATTTCCAGACGCTGCCGATGCAGCAGCTATCTTTCTATCACGATGCATCTTGTCCCAATCGGGCTGTCTTATCGCAAGCAAGTTCTTATAAGGTGCTAGCCATTGGTGTTCACGGATCTCATTGAGAGTGATACGTTTCTTAGGGTCTGGTACAATGATCTTTCTGAGTAAATCACGAGCAAGAGGTGACACATATTCTGGGAACGTGAGAGGAGTTCTGCAAATGTAGTGGTACAATTTGACGATATCGGCACCATCTTCATTCTCGGGATCATCATCAAAGGGAAGATAACCAGAAAGCATAGCATAAAGAATCACGCCAAGGGACCAAATATCAACTTTTCTTCCCTCGTACGGTGACTGGGTGAGCACCAATTCCGGGGCAGCGTAGCATGGAGAGCCGCAGCTAGTCTTCATGTAGTCAGACTTATCACGGTTATAGGAGTTGACGAAACCAAAATCGGAAATAATGACATTTTTGTGTTTATCCAAAAGCAAGTTTTCGAGCTTGAGGTCACGATGAACAAGGCCCTTGGCATGCATGTGGTCGACACCAGATACAAGTTGGGCAAAAAGTTTTTTGGCCACGTTTTCCTTGAGAAATTTGTGTTGAAGAATGTAGTCAAACAATTCCCCGCCGCTGGCGTATTCGAGGACAATTCCAATATATTTACCTGATTTCATCACTTCCACGAGATTGACGATATTGGGGTGATTAAGGAGTTTCAATGAGTTGATTTCTCGGTGGATTTTGATTTCTGAATCCGAATCTTTTTGGATTGACTCACGTTTGATCAATTTGATCGCTACTTGGGAAGGAAAATTTCCGTCTTTTCTCCATCCTAGTTTGACCTTGCCAAACTCGCCTTCTCCGAGGGTGGAGCCAAGCACGTACGATCCAAACCGGACCTCCCTGTGCATTCGTTTAGTCATAACAGAAGACGAGAATGAAACGGTTTAGAACAAAATGATGGATGCAGGTGGGAATGTTTACTTTATGGTGGACACACGAGGCCCGATGGGGTATGGTAAACAAAAATAGCGGGTGTGGGTGCAGGATGTGGGGGTGTGTGGGTGTGCGAATCAGATCAGGATCAAGAAGCGGTTTCGGGTGTGTGGGTGTCAAGATCCGTGGCAAAAATGTTGTAATTGAACACGATAAAGAGCAGGCTAAAACGTGTGGCACCGACTTAAGAAGATACTGGGGAGCCCATGGGATGGTATTGGGTCGAAATCCCGAGTTTTTCGGTGAAATTCGTATGGGGGACACGTCAAGTAATAAATAAGAAAAAGCACGTCATGGATACGTTTCGACTTATCTACTTGCAGCCGCGGCACCACGGGTGATAGGGTGCAAAGGCGTTGAACGGGCGACAGAGAGGGGAATTGTGCGACGTGATGCAACCCAATTGGTGCATTATCGAGGAATGCGGCGTAGAGCGAGCGTATGTGCAGGCAAAAGAAGGGAATACTTTCACACCATTGTTCAGACAATAAGAAGGGATGTATGTGATATGCCCAAAGGGGAAGAAGATGACCGACCGGTCAGGGGTGCCGAGAAAGGTAGTGAGCGACGAGATCAGTGAAGGGAAGAAATAGTAGATTAAAGCCTAAAGAAATATGGAGAGAGAATCAGTGGTGATAGATGAAGCTTGTTAGTGTGCAATTGTTCGTCAAGCAGAAAATACTGGCAATTGTGGCAATTGTGTCATTGTGGGTAGACGGGTTCGGATGGTCGGCTAAACTTGACGTCGGCTTGGAATCGGGTATTTTTGCAGCCGATATGGAGACAATAGTGCGAATGTTGGGCAGATAGGGGCAATTGATTAGTGGAGGATAAGGCATTGGATCGAAAGGAGAGGATACTTAACAGTTCAGAAGTGAGGAAACTCATATTGACTTGACTGAATAGGCTTTACTGAATAGGATTGTGTTATCATGATTGACTTATTTAGGACTGACTTATTCATGATTGACGGTAGTACAGGCAAATCGAAGCTTGATTCACAACTGGTTGAAAATGAGAAACATCGATTTGTGCTTGTGAGAAAGGGAGTGGGTATGTGAAAGATTGTGTGAGACAATTGTGTGAAAAGTGCTGTGAAAAGATTATGAGAGAGAGAATGAGAATGAGAATGAGAATGAGTGTGAGAGAAAATATGAGAAAGGTTCTCCATTACAGACCAGCAAACAAGATCAAGAAACAGGAATACAGAACAACAGAATTGGCATTGAAGTGAGTGGATTTTCTAAGCAAGGTCAGTCCAATTGGTTGATACTTTGGTTGTGGTCATATTGAATAAATCAATTGCAAACACTTTCTATCACTCACACGAGACTTTTTCATTCACTTCGATCAACTATTAATTTCAATCAATTGTTCACTTCAATCAATTGTTCACTTCAATCAATTATTTACCCCAATACTTGTTCGCCCATTCACTTCATTTCGCAGCCGTCTCCCCTCTCACACCCATGCACCACCCGCACCCGCACCTCATCTTCAAACGCGATCAACACAGCAACGCGTTATGACACAAGAAGCAGATAATGACAGCGGCCCGTTGTCCATCGACCAGCTAGAAGGCAACGGGATCACCATGAGCGACATAAACAAGCTCAAAAGCGAGGGTTTCCATACCATAGAAAGTATTGCGTATACTCCAAAAAAGGCGTTGCTTCAAGTGAAAGGAATCAGTGAAACAAAAGCCGACCGGATTTCGGCTGAGGCGGCCAAAGTGGTGCCTTTAGGGTTCACCACCGCGTCAGAATTCCACTCGCGACGGTCGGAGTTGATTTGTGTGACCACGGGATCAAAACAATTGGATACGCTTCTTGGAGGTGGAATTGAAACCGGATCAATCACCGAGGTTTTCGGTGAGTTTCGTACGGGAAAGTCCCAGTTGTGCCACACGCTCGCGGTGACGTGTCAGCTTCCTATTGATATGGGTGGAGGTGAAGGAAAATGTTTGTATATTGATACCGAAGGAACGTTTCGGCCGGTGCGGTTGGTGCTGATTGCTCAGCGGTACGGCTTGAATCCGGACGATTGCTTGGATAACGTGGCTTACGCGCGGGCGTACAACGCCGAACACCAGTTCCAGCTCTTAAATATGGCGGCGCAAATGATGGCAGAAAGTCGGTTTTCGCTTTTAATTGTCGACTCCATCATGTCATTGTATCGAACCGATTACAGCGGCCGTGGAGAACTTTCGGCACGTCAGGCTCACGTTGCCAAGTATATGCGTACGCTCCAGCGTCTTGCTGACGAGTTTGGCATTGCCGTCGTGATTACTAACCAGGTGGTGGCCCAGGTGGATGGCGGTGCATCGATGTTCAATCCCGACCCCAAAAAGCCCATTGGAGGTAACATCATTGCTCACAGCTCCACCACTCGGTTATCGTTCCGCAAGGGCCGTGCCGAGCAGCGGGTGTGTAAGGTTTATGATAGTCCATGTTTGCCCGAAAGTGAGTGTGTATTTGCCATTTACGAGGATGGCATTGGCGACCCGCGCGAGGACGAGGAAACGTAGTAATGAGAAAAAACGTCAAGAACGAGTGCGGCGCCAGCCGCGCTTGATGTAGTGTCTCTGATCTGAGCCTGCGGTTTCATTGTGAGTCTTATCTCATCGTCTCCGCACGCCGCATGCATTTCCTGCATTCCCCCGAGCCGCCTCCTGCACACAACCCAAGCAAATTTTATCTTTTCCATCAGTCGTGCCAATTCTCAACATTGTGACCAACACTCATTCCTGGTCTTCCCAAAATCCACTAATTCACCCTAAAAACCGTTCTCGCAATGGACGGCCGGGTCAAATCTATCCTCCCCAAACCCCCACTCAAACTGGAGTCTCCTTCCATGCAAAACAAACGTCGGACCGATCAAGGCACTCCATCCGGAGACTACAATAAACGCCAAAAATCAGTCACGGGATCAGACAGACATTTTCTGATCGACAGTGATGGTCACCATGAGTCTCCGGAAGGTTCTAGACCTTCAGCGACCGGGCATCGTCCAGTAACTTCGTGTACATTTTGTCGGCAACACAAAATCAAATGTAACGCATCGGAAAGATTTCCTGGTGCGTGTCTGAGATGTGAAAAGATGAACCTCAAATGTGAAATTGATCCGCAGTTTCGTCCGAAAAAGGGACTGCAAATCCAGACGTTGAAACTGGATGTGAATGACCTCAAAGCTAAAATGGAGGTGTTGGCTCGAAACGAAAAATTGCTTGTAGAAGCATTGAGCCAGAACGGGTTGGCTGGGACACAACCACAGACTCAGTTCTTGCCTGCTTCCACGGATTCGCCCGGACTTTTTCCTGAAATTAATGATATTAACGATTCTGTTCCTAATACTTTGCTTCCAATAACTTCTGCTACCTTTGAGCCTCAACCAGAACACATGGACACTTCCAATTACAAGGAGCCAGAGTACCCACTTCTCAGTGAATTTCGCCTCGGAGACGTGGTTCTTTCGGCAGAAAAAGCCAGTGCTCTCCACGATATTTTTGTGGAACGAAGACTTCCCTACCTTCCTATAATGCTGACGTCCACAGCCAACACCCTCTACCACAAATCACAACTTCTCTTCTGGACTGTGATGCTCACAGCGGCGCTTCTGGAACCGGAACCTCAAATGTACATGTCTTTGGCTTCTCTCATCAAACAGTTGGCCATTGAAACTTGCTGGATCCGCACACCCAGATCGACCCATGTCGTCCAGGCCCTCTTAATTTTGTCTACATGGCCACTTCCCAACGAAAAAGTGCTTGACGATTGCAGTTACCGGTTCATAGGACTTGCGAAAAACCTCGCTCTTCAACTAGGACTCCATCGAGGTGGAAAATTCATCCAGGAATTTTCAAGAACCCAGGTGAGTTTAGGTCCCGATTCAGAAACATGGCGAACAAGGTCTTGGCTCGCTATTTTCTTTTGTGAGCAATTCTGGTCGTCGGTTTTGGGGCTTCCTCCATCCATCAACACCACCGATTACTTGGTGGAACACGCCCGAGTCGATCATACGCTTCCCAAGCCTTTCCGGTGCTTGATTTCACTCCTGATTTTCCAGTGCAAATTGGTGAATGTCATGGGTATATCTGTCACTCGACCAGACGGACTAATGGAACCACTGAACAGAGCTGCCTCGCTCAATATTCTCGAGCGGGAACTCGACCGTCTTCGGTTCAAGCTTGAAATCGACGAAGGTTCACCGGTGGAAGTTTACTTTTTGTATGTGAAACTTATGATTTGCTGCTTTGCTTTTCTTCCTGGAACTCCCATCGAGGACCAGGTTCGCTACGTCAGCTCGGCGTACCTTGCTGCCACGAGAATCATCACTATCACATCGCAAATGCTTCGCAATGATACCCACTTGGTGGAATTGCCAATCTACATTCGTCAGGCTATCACTTATTCTGTGTTCTTGTTGTTCAAGCTTCATTTGAGCAAGTACCTAATGGACAGGTACGCCGATAGCGCCCGGCAGCTGATTGTTACGGTGCACAGACTCTTGAGAAATACACTTTCGTCATGGAAGCATCTTCAAAATGACATTTCAAGAACTGCCAAAGTATTGGAAAATTTGAATATTGTGTTGTATACTTGTCCCGAGGTGTTCTTAGCGGAAAGCATCGATACTGGAGGAGGAATAATTACTCGAATGAGATCACATTTGACGGCTTCGCTCTTTTACGATTTGATATGGTGCGTTCATGAAGCCCGTCGTCGCACGCAAGAAAAGTCAAATTCCAAGCCGCAAAAACTAGAAATTGACGATAGTGTTTTCGAGCAACGAAACTGCCGTCGGCCCGTTCCGCTTCCCTTCTACAATCAAATCACAAAGGACGATTTCAAGACCATAACTACAACCACTCCAAACGGCACCACAGTAACCACCTTGGTTCCCACCGACCACGCCATGAACCAGGCTCGAGTCAATGCTACAGATGCGAAAAAACCATTGGAAATCAACGGAATAACCCTCGCCATGTTGGAAGCCACAGGAAGCACAAGGGAAACGGGTGCAAATAATCAGGTGTCTGCCGTTAGCGCCGCCGAAATGGGAATGGTGCCCGACTTGGGTGCAGTCCTGGGTGCAGTCCCCGTGCCGGAGCCGCTGCCGATACCGCTCAACTACAATATTACCAGCGAGGTAGCGGACCAAATGGATAATTTTTTCCAGCAACAGTCACACGGGTGGCTCAATGATTACCGAGATGATGACTTTTTGGGGTGGATTGACGAGAACATGGTTCAGGAGTAGTACGGGAGTTGCTGGTAAGCAACTCAGTGAAAGAGCTCACGTGCGCTGCGCACGTTACATTTCGCAACCATTACAATGCGAGGTTTTCGCACTAATTTGGCCTGCATTTGGCCTATATCGCACTTGCTCCATACTCTTCTTTTCACTTTACCATGATTCCAAGACAATTTATCCGTGCTTCAGCTCCTGTTTTCAGAAGAAACGCATTCAATGCTCCCCGTGTGTCGGCATTGAGGTTCTACTCCAACTTTAAAGCCGAAGAACAGCCTCGGATCAGAATCGGGTCCACTGCTCCCAATTTTCAAGCCGATACTACCCAGGGAAAAATCGACTTCCATGAGTTTATTGGCAACAATTGGGTGGTTTTGTTCTCGCACCCTGCTGATTTCACTCCTGTGTGCACCACGGAGTTGGGAGCTTTTGCCAAACTTGCACCAGAGTTCAAGGAAAGAGGTGTCAAGATGATTGGGTTGTCGACTGAAGGAGTCGAAAGTCACAACGACTGGATTAAAGACATTGAGGAAGTTGCTACTGATGGTGCCAAGTTTGGATACCCAATCATTGCCGACGCCAGCAAAGAGGTGGCTTTCAAATACGATATGGTGACCGAAGAAGACTTTGCCAATATCAACTCTGGAATGGTTGCAACTGTGCGTTCAGTTTTCATCATTGACCCAGCCAAGAAAGTCAGACTCATAATGACATACCCTGCTTCTACTGGAAGAAACAGTGCTGAGGTTTTGAGAGTTATTGATGCTTTGCAATTGGCCGATTCAAAGGGTATTGCTACTCCAATTGACTGGAGTGTGGGTGAAGATGTGATTATTCCTCCATCTGTGTCGAACGAGGATGCCAAGGCCAAGTTTGGTGAGTTCAACGAGTTGAAGTCGTACTTGAGAACCACCAAGCTGCCAATCGATTGAAGTAGTTAAGCTATATGATTTACGCAAAAGATTAGCACGTATAACGTAAATGTGACTCAACGTACACCAGCATTGGGTACACTTGTTGCTGGGTTGCCATGCTCGTCCACTAGTGGATGGTCGTTGTCAAACACCACTGTGCCGTTTTCGGAGGTGCGAAGCTTGGACTGGAGTTCCTGCCAAAGTTGCGACTTTAGACGAGGAGCTTTTTCAATCGAATCAAAACCTTTGAAATGTAATGCGCTCCCAATGGGAGTGTTCTCGTGGGGAGTTATCAATGACACATTTGAAATATTGTTAACTTCTTTTTCAGCAGCGAGTAGCATCGCTTCAGATTTGACTCCTCTCATCTTTGACGGTTTCAAATTCGTCACCACCACAACTCGAGCCTCAGACATGCGCTCAATAGGAATGTAGTCCACGAGTCCAGAGCACACCTGGAGCGGTTTGGCGGCATTGACATCTATTTGGGACACATATAATTTATCTGCACCCTCATGCCGCTTGCATTCGATTATTTTTCCGACGCAACAAGATATGTAGTTGGGGTCTGGTGAGTGAGTGTGCTTGGACCACAAGTGCTAGGCATACGTACTTCTTTTGGCAGCTGTAGTCGTCAAATAACGAACTAGCATTAATGCAAATGTATCTATGATCGACGATTCGCACCCGGTGCACCCCGACAACGATGATTATTACCGCATTGGGGCTAAATGAGACGCGTTTTGACGTGCTTGTGCAGTATGCAATGCGTGAAATTTGCATCGGGTTTCTTCTTAGTTACAACCACCATGTCCCACTTTGTGTCTTCTCCTAGCAACATTCCGTCAGATGCTGCGCAGTTGCTTCGGTCTTCACAACCTCCATCGTCCATAGGACGCTCTGGAGCTTTTACGCCCCAACCGGCGCTCTATAGTGAAGCTGGTATAAGTCAAGCCGGCGGGTCTCCCCGACCACCTCCAGCTGTAATTCCGGGCAAACGACGCCAGATTAATGTTCCCAAGGTTGTGGACGTCACCGGAGAGAAAGTTCGTGAGAGCTTTGAGGCGTTTTTGGAGGATTTCGTCGACAATCAATCGTCCGAAGACAATGACAGCTGGCAGGGCCGTGTCTACTTGGCGCAAATCGAGGCAATGAAAACTTACGAGTACTCCACGTTGTACGTGGACTACCAGCACTTGGTTTCCCGTGAAAACGGAGTGTTGGCGACGGCCATTTTGGAACAATATTACCGGTTTTCTCCGTTCTTGTTAAAAGGGTTACGACTGGTTTTGAAAAAACATGCTCCGTCTCTCTTGTACACCAATGCTCTCGGCAATGGTGAAGATAATGACGAAGATATGGCTGCCGACGCCACAACCTCTTCCACCACCACGTCGCAGGCCAACGAAAGAGTGTTCCAAATTTCATTTTTCAACTTACCCACCGTGCACAGAATCCGAGACATTCGGACCGACAAAATCGGATGTTTGATGTCGATTCTGGGTACGGTGACGAGAACGTCAGAAGTACGCCCGGAGCTCTATCGCGCCTCGTTCACCTGCGATATGTGCTCGGCAATTGTGGAAGGTGTGGAGCAGGTTTTCAAATATACCGAACCGACGGCTTGTCCATCCTGCGAAAATCAATCGTACTGGACACTCAATGTAGCCAAGTCTCAGTTTGTGGATTGGCAACGAGTACGGATCCAGGAAAACTCCAACGAAATTCCTACAGGATCAATGCCGAGAACCCTCGATGTGATTTTGCGTGGGGATACAGTTGAGCGCGCTAAACCAGGAGATAAGTGCAAATTTACCGGCACGGAAATTGTCATTCCTGATGTTTCGCAGCTTGGGTTACCTGGTGTGAAGGCCCAGTCGGTGCGGGAGAACCAAGGGTCTTCGGATTTGAATTCTGGAGTCAGCGGATTGAAGGCACTTGGAGTGCGAGACCTCACATACAAGGTTGGATTCTATGCCTGCCATATTTCGTCGTTAATCAACCGTAGTTTTGGTGACGATAAGAACAATACCGAGGTCGATTTCCAGGGCTCGGGCGACCAGGAAGTGTTTTTGAACTCGCTCAGTGATGCCGAAGTGGCCCTGTTGAAGGAAATGGTGAAGGATGAATACATCTATGACAAACTTGTGAGATCCATTGCCCCAGCGGTGTTTGGCCATGAAGGTGGTCAAGAAAGGGTATTTTGCTCCAGATGCTAAGCGGAGTGCACAAGAAGACTGTCGATGGTATCAACTTGCGAGGAGATATCAATATCTGTATTGTTGGAGATCCGTCCACTTCCAAGTCGCAATTTTTGAAATATGTGTGTGGATTTGCACCCAGAGCGGTTTACACTTCAGGAAAAGCGTCGAGTGCTGCCGGGCTCACCGCCGCAGTTGTGAAGGACGAGGAAAGCGGAGAATACACCATTGAGGCCGGAGCGCTCATGTTGGCCGATAACGGCATCTGTGCCATTGATGAGTTTGACAAAATGGATATCGGCGACCAGGTTGCGATCCACGAGGCCATGGAACAACAGACCATTTCCATCGCCAAGGCAGGAATCCACGCTACGTTGAATGCCCGAACTTCGATTTTGGCAGCTGCAAATCCGGTGGGAGGACGCTACAATCGCAAATTGGGATTGCGGTCCAACTTGAATATGACGGCGCCGATTATGTCGAGATTCGACTTGTTTTTTGTGATTTTGGACGACTGTAACGAGCGAGTCGATACCCAGTTGGCATCTCATATAGTGGATTTGCACATGTTGCGTGACGAAGCCATCGATCCGCCGTTTTCGGCTGAGCAGCTCTCGAGGTATATCAAGTACGCCAGGACATTCAAGCCAGTAATGACGAAGGAAGCCCGTGATTTCCTCGTGTCTCGGTACAAGGAATTGCGGGCCGACGATGCCCAAGGGTTGGGAAGAGCATCGTACCGAATCACAGTTCGTCAGTTGGAGTCGATGGTGCGACTTTCCGAAGCTATCGCTAGAGCCAATTGCGCCGACGAAATCACCCCCACGTTCGTTGCCGAGGCGTACGATCTCTTGCGACAAAGTATTATTCGGGTGGAGATGGATGACATTGAAATTGACGAAAATGACGAGAATCCACAGGATATTCCAATGGAGGAAGAAACCCACGAATTTGATTCTGGGGTTGCCGATCCGGTCGCCGATCCGGTCGCCGATCCACCCCGGAAGAAAACCACCATTTCCTACGACAGATATGTGTCCATGATGAACTTGCTTGTCAAGCGGGTTTCGGACGACGACCACAACGGCGGAGAGGGACTTACTGGCGACGAACTCACCAACTGGTATTTGACCCAAAAAGAAGAAGACATCCAAACCGAACAGGAATACTATGAGGAACGACGTATGGCGTTCAAAGTGTTGAAGCGCCTCGTCAAAGACCGGATCTTGATGACCATCACCAACCAGGCCGAAGACCGCGAAGCCGAGCCTCGGAGAACGGTGTATATTCTTCATCCAAATTGCGCCATTTTGGACTTCTTTGACCAGACTCGCACGGAAGAAGCCGACCAGGAGGTCGACGATTAGCGGCAATGAAGAGTAAACAGCCGGTGAAGTAGTGCATTCGCTTCGGTGCTCACGCGGCGCCGCAACATCAATAAGCCGCAATGGTTACGCCGCTTTGCGGCTAATCTGCAATGATAGTTGCGTTCTGCGGCTTGCGGCTCAATGGCTGCAAACTGCCATCTACAGTCGACCACAGTCAACTTTCGTCAACTTGCAGCCAACTACACCATAGCTTATATTATACATAATTACACATTATACAATATCTAATACCTCAAGACTTGGTCTTCTTATTGGCACCCCCTGCCGTTTGATTCGATCTTTTTTTTGTCTCTACTTGATACCCCTTAATATCTTTATCTATAAGATAGTCGCCTGGGATATCCATGAGCTGATTTGCTCTCGCCTGTTGCGGCTGCTGGTTCAATGGTGGAGGCGGTTGGTTGGTAGGGGACTGGGCAGCGCCAGATCCGTGCACCTGGGCTACTTGTACTTGTGGGCTTTGGTTCTGAGAATGGCCCGAATTCTGCGCCATTTGAGGAACCTGCTGCATCAGTTGCTGATATTGCATCATTCCCATCTGCTCGTATGGATATCGAGACGACAACGACTTCCACTCAGCAGGCAGAATCAGCTGCGCGCACGCCATACAATGATCCACGAATGCCTTTGACAGAGGGAACATCCGCTGACACGCACGGCACCATCCAGCATCATCTTTACCGGACGTTGATCTTGAACCAGCACCTCCCTGGTGCTTGTCTTGAACATAATGCACAAGTCGAAGGTGTCTTTTCAAAACGTCTAATCTGTTGAAGGCTCCCCCATTGCGGTGACAAGTGGGGTCGTTGCGCCAATAGGGACAGTGGAACATGGGTGCCGAGTGCAGCTTGGCATGGCGCCGCAAATCCGATTGCCTAGCAAACGACCACTGACAGTCGGGAAACTCGCAAGTGTATGGCCGTCCCGTGGTGGCTCCAGACGGAGACCCAACGTCCTCTTTCGCCTTGGGCTTGCTTCGCAGTGTCTTTTTGGCACCATTGGCCGCTCCCAGCGTCGCAGATCCAGGTGCGTTGTACGACGAAAATTGTTGTACTTGATAATCATTAACTTGGGGTTGCTGTTGTGCTTGCTGCGGCTGTGATGGCTGCTGCTGTTGAGCTTGTTGGTGCTGCTGTTGGTGCTGCTGTTGGTGCTGCTGCTGTTGGTGTTGGTGCATCTGCTGTACCTGGAGATACGAAGAGTCAGAAGCTGGAGGCACGGCAGTCATACCACCAACCGCAGATGCTCCAGTAGCATTAGATGGATTAGGCGCAGCACCTCCTCCGGTAGAAACCGCATTGGGCCCCACTTGTCCAGCTCCTGCAACCGCCCCGCCATAGTAACTGAATGGTGCATAGTTATATTGATAGGTGTGAGGATGGTATCCGTTGTTGTAATAGTTAAGGTACGCCGAAGAGATTGGTTGTGGCTGTCTGGATGGATATTGTTGTTGATGGGACATTGGTTGGCCAAGTTGAGGCTGCTGTTGTTGTTGTGACATCTGCTGTGAATGGGAATGTTGGGGTTGTTGAACCTGTATTCCTAGAGGCTGACTAACCGAGACACCTGATTGATCATTTTTGTCCTTGGCGGAGTCGGGAACTTCTCCAAATCCCGACTTTCCAATCGGCAGTCCATTTACAACTTCCGACATGAGGCAATTTCAGGACGCTCCGAGTCAAACCAAAAAAGAATGTTTGTCGCTGTGGTGACCTCGTATAGCTTGAGTTCCAGGCGTGAAAACTAAGAGTAACGGGATTCTGTGTCTTAATTAACAGGTAAACGGATTAATTACTCTCGCGTCAACTGACAAGTTGTTGTCGCTATTTACCATAAAACATCTCTGGTGCGGCGGTGGGGAATGTTACCCGGCCAAATTCCTGCTTTGATTTGAAATTGTTCACGTGCACGGAAGTTCAAGGGGTTATACCGCGAGAGGCTCGGGCGACCAAGATTCGGTTTGAAAGGTGTATGGTAGTACTCGGATTGCAAAACAAGTGTTGAGTTCCGAATTTGGAGGTGGTTTTCGACAAGGTTCGAAGTCAATGTTTCTCAAGAGAAGTGCATCCCAACACCAGCCTCCCCCGCCCCGTCCTATGGGGCATAGCAAAGTGGGCCAAGAAGGTAGCAATTAGTGAAGATGTCAAAAGTATGTTTTTTTCAAGCAAGAGACTGTCGGATTTATGCATTAGTGGTCCAATTGAGTCCATGTCATAAATTACAATGCTTTCAGTTTGCGTGGTTCTCTTTTAGGTGGCTCCAGGACCCTCACACTCTTGACTAATGATCGAATAGCATTTTGTTTCAAACATGTTGAACATTTTGCTTTGGCGCCATTATATCTTTGAAGTTGTACTAAGACAGATTGAAATTCAAAAATTTGCTGATAAAACTGGTGCTTATAAGAGACAAGCTCTGAATTTCCGGAACTGGATTCTGAGAGAAGCCGGTGCTGAATTTCCTCCCGAAACTAATCGGTATCATTTATACGTTTCTTATGCGTGCCCATGGGCCCATAGAACTTTGATTGGACGGAGTCTCAAAGGGTTGGAGCTGCATATCTCTGTGTCTGTGGTTCACTGGCACATGGACAATAAAGGTTGGAGATTTCCCAATGAGCTGGACCTTGCAAAACGCAAAACAGCTCAGGACATGACGTATGGAACAGTGGACCATTTGCATGGGTTTGAGAGACTTCTGCAGTTGTATTACAAGGCAGATCCCAATTACTCTGGGAGATTTACTGTTCCAGTATTATGGGACAAAAAGAAGGAAACCATTGTCAACAATGAATCGAGTGAGATTCTTCGGATGTTGAATTCTGAATTCAATGATGTTGTCGCCAGCGAGTATTCTCATGTTGACTTGTATCCTGAAGATTTGAAACAGCAGATTGATGATATCAATTCGTGGGTTTACGACACCATCAACAATGGAGTGTATAAGGCTGGATTTTCGATCAAGCAGGAAATCTATGAGGATGAGGTGAACCAGTTGTTCAAGAGCTTGCATCGGATCGAGTCAATTCTCAAAGAGAACCATGGCAAGGGCCACAAATTCTTATTGGGAAATCAACTTACTGAGGCCGATGTGCGATTGTTTACCACCATCGTTAGGTTTGATGCTGTCTATCACCAGCATTTCAAGTGTAATCTTGGGATGATCAGGCACGACTTTCCATTCACTCACGATTGGTTGCGGTTGTTGTACTGGAAAATTCCTGGGTTCAGCGAGACCACTGATTTTGACCATATCAAGTGGCATTACACCAAGTCGCACCCTGCCATCAACCCGCACGGGATCACTCCCGTTGGCCCAGTCCCCTCGATCATGCCATTGTAGTTAGTTAAATGCTTTATTAAAATGCCTTACTTTATTTTTAAACCTAGATTTGCAGCCGGTTTGCTTGTGTGCACTCCTCGTCTATTCGCGTGTCGCGTGAAAGCCGTTGAAAACAAGTGATCCAGCATGAGAGGTAAGTAGAACGAAATTTAAGATGGCAACACGGGAATTGGCCGCCTTATATGGGTCTCCAATTGCGCTTTGGGCCGATTAAGTGACCACTGCATGTATGAGGTCACGCAAAGACCGGATATCAATGCATGAAATGTCATTTCCGGTGGTAAGAAGCGGGGCTACACCTTTAATTTCAGGAACTAACTCAGACTATAAAGTGGTGGTACTTGGCGCCGGTGGTGTCGGAAAATCGTCAGTGACTGTGCAATTTGTGCAGGGCGTATACGTTGAAAGTTACGATCCCACCATTGAGGATTCTTATCGGAAACAAATCGAAATCGACGGAAGACAATGTGATTTGGAGATTTTGGACACCGCAGGAGTAGCCCAGTTCACTGCTATGCGTGAGTTGTATATTAAAAGTGGAAAAGGCTTCTTGTTGGTATACTCTGTGACCGATGAAAATTCGCTCAAGGAGTTACTTGCACTTCGAGATCAGGTGTTGAGAATCAAGGATCTGGACTCGGTGCCCATGGTGTTGATTGGTAACAAGTGTGACTTGGAAGAGGACAGAGTGTTATCAATTGATGATGGACTTCAAGTATCTCAAGAATGGGGGATGGTTCCATTTTATGAGACCAGTGCTATGTACAAGACCAACGTTGACGAGGCATTTGTGGACGTTGTGCGCCAGATAATGAGAAAAGAGGCCGAATTATCGGAGGAAAAGAAGCAGCAAAAGTTGCAAAAGCAGGCTGAGGCTGGCCCCGATGCGCCTGCAGGCGCTGCCGAGGCCGAACCGGCTTCGCAGACGGTGGCTGAGAAGAGACGATCGAGACAACGGCTGGTGGCCACCGAGGGCCATAAGTCGAAATGTTGCACGATTATGTAGTCATAATATTATAAAAGAGACAAAGTGCGAAGAGTGAAATTGAAATAGTAATTGAATGCGAAATTCACCTTAGAACTTAGTTCGACTCTTGAGCGATTAGATGTGACAGCTTTGTTCAATTTGTCCAGTTATATCACTGCAGCTATATTCAGTCTCTCTCCGAGGGGGAGCGAAAGAAAAAAAAAGAAGAAAGGGAATTGCTGGTGTGTAATGATACCCGCGAGATTCGAACTCGCGCCTCCGAAGAGACCAGGACCTTACCCTGGCGCCTTAGACCAACTCGGCCAGAGTACCCAATTCCTGGGTGTTTCCTCGAATACCGCTCCTATATATCCCTGACACTAGGCTGTCTACTGGAGCTGTGCATTGGAGAGTTAAGGGCCATAAACAACTTTTTTGAATTTTCCAACAATAACATTTTTTAAATTATCGACCCAAATGAGCGTGTTTCCTACTCATACATGTGAATTATAGCAGCTTTTTAGCTCTTTCCATTCTAGTATGCTACTAGAACCATTTGCAGCTTTAGGTTTCTTTAGCTGTCTATGTATCAAAGTCACGTGATACGACGGAAGATGGAAAGTGTAGCTTGAATTGCTAGTAGTAATTACTTGTCAATGAGCTTTTAAAGAGTATGTCTGGTCGCTTCCGAAAATTCATTGATTTGGACCAGAAAAAAAGTGTTATCCAAGGGTAGAAGATAATGCTATAAGTTCTGATAGTGAAAATCGAGATGGCCTTCATTAGTCAGTTGTGCAAAAAAAAAGACTTCTAGTATCCACAACACTCATATGACAAGGTGTATATGCTTTGAGTGATAGCCGCTTGCTGAAATCACAGTGGAGCTCTTTAACCCATTTAAAAAGCAAAGCTCAACAAAAATTGACTTTCAGAACACAAAGTTTGGTTTCTGTTTTGGCTGCAAGCTAGAATGGAAGATAGAGACACAGTTTTGCAGTCATTGAAAGATAAAACGAGTCCATTGAAATGACCTTTTGATGACGAATCATTTTTGATCATTATAAACTTGTTTATGAACTATGTCGTTCATTCCAAACTTTTTCTCGAAAATAACCACAATGATATCCAGCCATAGAGAGTTGTGTCAGTTGACCAATAGCAGTAACAATTGAATATGAAAGACGAGCAATTGCCAGATCAAGTAAGACCATCAAATTAGACCAATTAGGTAAGACCACTAATCAGATCAATTTGGTATGAACACCAAACAGGTTTATTGATTACTAAAGACCACAATGAACACTCTGTCTGAACATACGGCTTTCTGATAGCGTATATGAGGTCAGATCAGCATAATACTTCAAATCCTTTATTTCAGGCGAATACGGTAAGAGATATTGTGCTTTATTTCCAAAAAAATCAGTTTCAAATTTTACCTATTTTTTGAGAGTGCTTTTAGAGTTGGATTAAAAGTGGATTCAAATGTCCTTTTATTGAGAGATACTTTGCAACCATTCTGCACCTCACGTTTATTACCCGCTCTGGTGCCGCATCCACGTGCGCACACCGCGATGAGGTCGGCCGACCATTGATTCGGTACAATCAAATCCGGTTCTGTCGCTACATCTGCAGGCAGGCAAATAGGGCAGTAATGCTTCAGTTCCACAATATGGCATCATGGGTGCCACCGTTTACGAATCTGATCGATGCCGAAAAAAATAAATCCGGGAACTCGCCACCATTTACCGCATTTCAACTTGCTACCATCGGAAATGATGGATATCCGAGGACTAGAACTTTGATATTCCGAGGGTTCTTGTTCAATGACCGCAATACAAACGTGCTTATCGCCACCACCGATAAACGTATGAGCAAGTATTCGGAATTGCTTCACAATGACCGATTCGAAGCGGTATTCTATTTTGCTGGCATCAAAAGACAATTCCGGTTCAGGGGTCATGCAAAGATCATTGATGATGATCATATTCCGGCCTGTGATGCACCAAAGATCGATGATAATGAACCAGATAGTCGCATGTTGCCATATACGGTATTGTCACCATCTGCGGTACGGTCACAGCGTCCCGATTCGTCATACACCAACTTGAATGAACTCAACGTGGTCGACTTGCAGCCTCCAACTCGCCAAGAATGGAATCAGGAGGTGCGGCGCCAATGGGATGCATTATCACCGGCATTGCGGTCAACGTTCCGTAAACCACCCCCGGGTTCGGAAATTACAGATGAAAACCGGAGGGTTATTGATTCGATTCGCCGAGGGGTTGATGGTAAAAAGGAGGATTCCGGATTGAAGAATTTTGCCGTTATTGCCATGTTTGTCGACAAAGTGGATGTGGTGGAACTCGACAGAGACCGGCGATACGTATGCGAAAGGGAGGACGGAATGTGGGTAGAGACCGAAATTTGTCCATAAAGCATCAGTAAATAGCATATGTAAGACATATGATGCAGACACAATGCAGACATACGTAAATCAAAACGGAATCAATTGTAGCAGGAATATATAAGTGAGAAATTCAATGAAGAGTCAATGAGAGTCGATTGCGTCAATAGTGTCAATGGTGTCATTTAGCAATTAGCATTTAGCATTTGAATGGTATGTTAAATATTTTTTTACAACAAGCAGGTTGTACTCTTGCATCGCAGCTGCAAATCGTGAATATGCAGAAATTCGCAAAATCTACAAAACTCAATTCCGACCAACGGTAGCCAATACGGTCGTCTGCAGCAATAGCTGCATAACTCGTACCATCGGTCATCAACCTGATGGCAAAACACGCCTCCCACTATATAAATGGCCGCGTCGTTATCTTTTCTGTTTTCGATCACGCTTTTCGCACCCGCAGTTTTTAAATTCATTTCAAAACACAACTCGAAAACAACATCAATGGCTGCTACTAAAACGAAATCCCTGGCTCCTGCCACCTCCAAACTCACCTATAAAGGTATGTAATACACTTGAATTTGTAATTATTTATACTAACTCAGAAATGATCCAAGCTGCTATTGTTTCCCTCAAGGAACGAGCAGGGTCCTCGTAAGTACATTTTTATGGTTGTCCAAAAAAAACTAACATTAGTCGTCAAGCTTTAAAGAAGTACGTGCAAACAAACTTCAACATCACGGCCCACAACTTTGATTCGCTCTTTAATATTGCGTTGAGAAAAGGTGTTGATACTGGTGATTTCCTTCAACCAAAGGGCGCTTCTGGTCCCGTGAAAATGGCAAAGAAACTGGTTGCTGCCAAGACCGCCAAGGTCACTAAACCAGAGAAGCCCAAGAAGGCTACCACGGCAAAGAAGGAGAAGGCTGTTAAGGCTATCAAGGCAAAGCCACCAACGGTAAAGTCGGTGAAGCCAAAGGCTGCTACCAAGAAAGTCGCGAAGACCACCAAGACTACCAAGGCGAAACCAAAGACAGAGAAGAAGGCGGAAAAGACAAAGGCGACAAAACCAAAGGCGGAGAAGACGAAGGCTGTGAAGACGGAAAAGAAGACCAAGACTGCAAAGAATGCAAAGCCTGTGAAGAAAGAGACTAAGAAAGAAACTAAGAAACCCGCAGCGAAAGTTACCAAACCAGTCACGAAAGCGAAAGCTACAAAGGCTGCCAAAGTTGTGAAGCCAAAGACCGCAAAGGCTGCTGCCAAGAGCGGAAAGGTCACCAAGCCTAAAGCCAGAAAGTGAACCTGTGTACATTAGTGTATCATATGTATAGTATTGATGTTTATTTTGAGCCGCGGCTGCGATGCGGCTGGTGTGGCATCGAGCGCGCATTTATTTGAATCATCTTTTGCCCCGCGCCTTCATGCGTCAACCTCCTATAGCGTTGATAGTTGCGGCGTTGCTACCAGACCTCGGAATAGGCTTTGGTGGTGCCCTTCCATGGCGCCTCAAACAGGAAATCAAGTATTTCCGCGACGTCACGTCAAACGCACCTGACGGATCCATCAATGCAGTGATCATGGGTCGACGTACCTGGGAGTCGATCCCCCCTCGGTTTAGACCTTTACCCAACCGGATTAATGTGGTGTTGTCGCGTAGCAATCCGAATTTGGAGGAAAATGACGTGTTTTGGGGTAATTCTTTTGATACCGCGTTAGAGTTCCTCCAAAAACGTCACGATATCAATAAAATATTTGTCATTGGCGGCGCTGAAATATACAATCAGGTGATTAATGACCCTCGGATTTCACATCTCCTTTTAACGGAGGTGTCTGCCAATTATGACGCAACTATACCGATGGATAGATTTTTACATTTCCCGCGTGAAGCATGGACCCGCAGTCCACATCTGCAACTTATCCAATTTACGGGGATTGACGCCACCGACTCAACTATAAAAGAGGGCGATTTCTCCTACAATTATTCCTTGTGGTGCAAAAAATAAATAACGCCTATCTAATATAATGACGATTCAACTTGTCGATTTCGTGGCAGAGAGTCCACCAGCAATCTCCTCGGGTAAGGTGCAAATGTTCTTCGTATAAAAACAACTCGTAGAGAAATCGAAGATTTGGCTGGATAATGATATTCAACCGACGAACCCGAACAAACATGTAGGCACTGATGAATGACATCCGGTTGTACTTCATGAGCCGGGCAATCACCACCGATGCCGACCGTGAGACGCCAATTCGACAATGAACAAGGGTGGATGGACAATTCAGTTCCGGTCCAAAGAGGGCAGTTTGAACTTCTTCCGGTCCCACAAGCAACGGCCAAAGTGAGTCTCGGCCGTCGTCGTGAAGCTTGTGGACGTACACGATGGTTTCGAGTTCGGGATACTCGGCGAGCCGGTTTTGTTTGGCAATGTTGATGATGTAAACCGAACATCCATCGTACTGGTACACTGGCGAAACCACCGGCAAATCCGAGTCCCGGACATCAAAATCAAACTTGATGTGTAACTTTGAAAACCACCGGGGTCGTTCCCCCATAGACACAATCTTGGTGATTCCAATTGATCTCAATATGGTGATAGAAGAAGCCTGGGCATGCGACCCAAGGTGGATATTGTCGATAATTTTGGATGGAAAGTTGTTATCTTCTCTAATATTGAACCAGTCAACATCTGGTGCAGTGGAAACGATGGTGGGTTTGGGAATTTCATCAATTAGCGTTTCTGAATCCAATGGTATATTCTTGGCCGCTTGAATGTACGGGTTAAATTGCTTCAAAAACGCAAAATCATGGCGATAGTAATAGAGCCGAAGATCGTCTCTACCGGCACACGTCTTGTTCTTGTTGCCCAACAATTTCAAAATGACCTCTTCCACACTGATGTTTGCATTCAAATTGAACAAACCCAACGCAATGGTGAACATGGACAAACCAGAAAACCCGTCGACGCAAAACACAAAAATGTCCTGTTTTCTCACTTTGATGAAATATCGTACTAGTTGCAAAACTTTGAGCATGCTGAGCGACTCAGAGTCCGTTAATGAGCCCGCCATGACTATACCTGAGCTTGGGAACTCAATGTACAATGGATTGCACGCCAGCGAGCTGCGGATATCGGCAAAGGCTTTATCGAGCGACTGGGGATTGGGAAACTGAGCCTTTTCGTGACAGTTGATATAGACTCGAAAGTTGTGTTTCGAGGTTCGACTGAGATATGAGAAATCGGTCAATGTGCCGAGACATATACCCGGATACGCCCACTTGATCGAGTTCAATTTCCAGATCGAATTCTGCTCCCACTGAAGGAGTTTGGGAAACTCGGTGGGTTTGGTGTCGTTCAAGAAACCAGCACCAAGTTGGTCCCATTCTTCCACTGGAAAGTCCACGATATACACCAATTTATCCTGCTGCGCCAGTGCCTGAAGCTCAGTGGCAGCTTTGATGTTGCGGTCCCAATCCATGTCGTTGCTGAACACGAGGAAATGTGACAAGGAAGCAGCAATTTTTACTTGTCCTGCAAGGTTGCGATTGTTGATTCCTTCGAGCGACGATGCTTTGGCCACGTTCAAATGCTCGCACTCTGCGTACTCAAAGTGGCCATCGTCATCATCATCCTCCAAAAAATGATTTTCCTTTGGTGTTAAAACGTCGTCGAGATACGAAGCATTGATAATTTTGGGAACCGAGGACCTTGCAGCATCCACAGCCATCAAGGAAAAGTGGCTGTGGTTTCGGATTTGCGGCTTTTTCGGATAATGGGCGTACGAAGCAAGCCTTAACAGATCCTGAGGGCTTGCGTACGACTCGAAGAAGAGTCGTTGTGATTTGTTGTGGAGTCCGTGCAAGTACGGAAATGCTGAAGACGCCGGAATGAGCGAGTTTTCTCGGCCATAATAATAGGCGAGCAACTCATTTAAATGGTCCACCGATGCAATCTTGAGAATGCGCCCGTTACCGTTGACGTGGGATAAACGGTCGTTGAACGTGCATAACCATTGGTGCTCCTCCGGCAACAGAGTCAACCCCACGTTCATGGGCACGGTTCTAGGGGTGACAAGATCGACTGGATGGTGTCGGCGTGGCAGGTGCCTTTCTTGAGTTGTCTTGTGCAGAAGATAATTTAGCATGAGACGGAAGAAAAGGATGAGGCCCAACCCTTCTATATATACGTTGGGTCGTAATTTTTGAAGGGAGCAGCATTTGCGCCTGTCAACGCAGGTTACGTCCTGAGACGTGCATAAGCCTGCTCAGATCGTGCAGTATTTTGCGCCTAGACCGTTTAAGGAAGGGCACCGCGCCGTTAATTAAGGATTAAAATTAGCCGTGGTTCACAACCGGCAGCCCCTTCGGTGCAGCATCCCACATGCGCAATTTAGTGCGCATCCGGCTGATAAAAGATATCGGGTTCGCAACGATGTCAAAATCTCGTTTCGTCTCGCTTACATCGGTACCGCGACTATACCATTGACTACATGAAAGTGATGATTCTAGACCACACACCCTAGGGCGAGCGGTGCCTTGCTTGGTTCCACGGCAGCGTGCGTATGCACACCGGCAAACCTTTCCTTTCTCCGATGACAGTTCTGACCCCAGAGATACAATGAAGTGCGCAAAAAAGAACAAAGCCACTCATTGATAAATTTACTCGCACCGGCAGCAGTTTACCTGTGGTGGCATGGCTGCGGCGCATGAGTAGACATAGACGCTGTGGATGCCTGCAGCCAAATGTCCCCGTGCGTCAATTCTTCTGTGCAGTGTGCGACCCGAAAAAGTTTACCCAACATGATGATTCGTCGGTTTTTGTCATCGGCGGCGTACGATGCCACATTAAACACACTCAAGCGGGATCTTAAGACCGCCATGATGCAGAAAAAGGCGGTGGAAAAGAACACCGTCAAGTCGGTGATTGCAGCCATCAAGGGAGCCGAAATCGACGGTCTGAAACAGGACGAATTTGCACTTTTCAAGACGCTTTCCAAAATGCACAAGCAGCGAGTTCAGTCTGCTAGTGAATATGCCAGTCAGAACCGAGACGACCTTGCTCAGGTGGAACAGGCAGAGGCAGGCATCATTGAGCGGTACTTGCAGCTGCTTCCAGTTGCATCGTCGGCGCAGGTGCAGGACAAACTTCGCCAGTTTTGTCTGCAGGTCCAGAGCCAAGAGGGAGAGGTTCCTATGAAGAAGGTGTTTGGGATGGTTGGGGAGGTTGTAGGCGAGTGGAACACGTCTATGGAGCTTGTGAGACCGTTGGTACCTGGGGTTTACAAGGAGGTTTGGGGAGATAAGAAGAAGTAACCCAACAAGCAAGCATGGCCAACGAGCCAAAGCAAATAAGCCAACAAAGAACCAAGAAACAAAAACCAACAAAGAGCAAACAAAGACAAAAATGAGATAAGATAAACGTAAATGTAAATAGGTAGATGCTAAACTAGCTCAATTGCTCAAAGAAGCAGTAAGAAAGCCATACAAAACAAGAAACAATAACGAACAAAAACGAACAATATTTTGGTATTATACCAATATATTCTCAAGAAAATGACTAAATCAAGTACAAGCATACTCTACAACATCAATTGACTCTCCTTTTTTTATTCCTCTCCAGTTTCCACTACTCTCACCTTTTCGCGAATTCGCACCGAATTTCTTCTTCATGTCTGAAGTCAAAAGAACCATCCGAATCACCACGGAGCAACACGTCATGAAAGACGTTCCGCCGGTGGAAAACTTCCCCATGCGTGAGTGGTCTGTCCAGGTGACTATGCTAGACCAAGCTGGGAACGAAATTGCCGCCAATATTCTCGATCGTGTAACCTACTCGCTCCATCCCACTTTTGCCAATCCCATTCGTACGTTAAAACTGCCACCATTTTTGGTCAAGGAGCAAGGATGGGGAGAGTTCGATATCCCTATTACCGTCCATCTTGTTGGAGTGGCGGGAAAACAAGGAGAACGCAAGTTTTCTCACGATCTCAATTTTCTCCAAGAAAAGTATATTGTAGACCACAGTATTTCTGTGCCCACCACCAAGTCGCCCACGCTCAATAAGCTCTTGTTGGAAAGCGGGCCGGTTCCCAACGCAGACAACATCGAACTGAGCAAAAGACGCAATGACGGCGATATGGGAAGCAAGGTGAAAAAAGCGAAAACCGGCACTGGAGCCGTCAAAGGTTCGGTAGATTTGGAGAAACTTGCCAATGGGCTCACCAAGCTCGGCGAGGACGACTTGATTGTGATTGTGCAGATGGTTACCGACAACAGAACCAATGACATGAACATCAAGAACGACGTGGATAACGGCGAGTTCACTATGGATTTGTATACGTTGCCGGAGCTGTTGTTGAAGAGTATGTGGGAAAAGGTGCGGCGGTATGTGGAGTAGCTAATAAATGAACGAATAAAAAGTGAAAAAGTGAAGAAAGAGAAAGTGAAGAAAGACTTGAAAAAGTGAATGTGAGAATTTCTACTTGTGTGAGTTTTTGATGAAGGTCTGGGATTGGTAGCAACGTTTCCAATGGCTGGATGATATGATCGGGTTGAAATGAAAAGTACGGAGATTCCTGAAAAGTGTTTAAATATAAATTGAAACTTCTGAAGTATTGAAATTTAAAAGTAGAGAAAATTGAACTGAAATTTTCGTATTGAAAGTCTAGTAGATGATGAAAAAATTATTGAATGTTACTGAAGTACTTGAGTGTAGATGAGAAGGTAGTGATAGTAACTAAAAAAATTTCAGAGTATAAAATTACTCAGAAATGAATACTGATAAGAGTAAATTTTCATTTTTTAGTCTCTTCTGCTTTGGAGTTTAGTAGTACGAAAGCTATTGCGCGTAATTAATGCATTTAACACAGTCAGGTCTTCTTGGAAGTTAACACAGCTTGCAGCTAAATGTAGTTCAGTGATATATTTTTGGCGGCTGAAAAATACTATAAACCAGGTACTTCAATTTAATTTGTAAAGAAAAAGAAGCTCTCAGCCGAAAGTATAAACCACTAAAGAGATGAATATGAGCCATAAATACTCAGTTGACCAAATAGATAGCTCAAGCTTGATAGCAGCCTTAATTTTGATACGTGAATTGACGAGGACCAGTACATTATACACCAAAGTTTGAGTACTTGAGTGAGTCTTGAATCAAGTACTTAAAAGTTCACTCAACTTCAACCATAAAATACATTCTAAAGTCTATGCCGACCAGATCTTGACCGTGTGGTCCCATGAAGACGTTGCCAATGCCACACCATCTCTGCTCGCTGCCACTCCTGTAATTCGGTCCGAGTGTCCACCCGTCATCACTCCAATCACCTGTCCCCCAAGAGTGTCCCAAACCACCCCGCCGTATTCGGCGTAGCACGAATATAGCACTCGACCCGACCGACTGAATGCCACTGATGTGACTCCAGGACTATCAAGGGTGTCGTTGGAGCTGTGATTATCGGACCCAGTACTGACGGGCCGTCGTCTGTAGCGAGCCGCTACCGGAGCCAGCACTTGCAGTTGCAGCTGCAAAGAATAAGAAGCAATTTCGCTGTCGGCACGCCGGTCGAAAAGCCGTACAACGCCATCATCCGACCCACTTACCACCGCATTTCCATCGGGAAATACCTCCACACAAGTAACGTCGCTGCCTACAGCAAAAGTCTGTGCCGCGGCTGCAACCCGAGGGTCCCAAACTCTTACGGTTCCGTCGCACAGACCAGTGACAAATTGCAGCTCGAAACTGCTGCGGAAAGCGGCCACACACAAAACGTCACCAAGATGATCCACATACTCACAGGTTCGTTGACCGCGCTCAACATCCCAGGTAGCACAAGTCATGTCGCCGCTACTGGTGACGATTTTCAGGTCGGCGAGAAATTGGCACCCGGAAATGTATGCTGTATGGCCTTTGAAAACCGATTGAACGCGCAGGGTAATACCATACATGGCATGGCCCAATTCCGAATCCGATTCCATGGTATCGTTCCCTACCGCGTAAACCGTACACGCATTGTCAAGACCAGCACTAGCCACAAACCGTCCGCTAGGTGCATATGCACATGTCAAAACCCAATTGTTTTCAAGCGCAATTGCCTGGGTCTTATATCCGGTTACTGCATCCCACACAAACATATACCCGTCTTGACAGGCAGATACGAGACTTTTCGAATCGTCGCTCCACTGGATCAGCGCTATCTTATCGCGGTGCGTCAGAAGCGTATTGTAAACCCGAAGATTGACATCACTGGGTTGCAATCTGGACACCTGCTTGCATACGCTCATCAAGTCACCATCACGAACCCGTCGCTGGCACTTCCCGAGCTCGGTATAGAGAATGCGAGCATCGCCGCGGGCCTTTTTGATCTTTTCCTCGATGGAATCCGCCATGGTTTTGAGTGGTAAAATTACGGACATCCCAAAAGTACCACATCTGAGCGTGCGGCTCAACTTCCCCGAGCGGCTGCAGGAATTTGGGCGGGGCTCGCAATCACTTGATACTGGGGACAGGTGCAGCAGCGGTTTTACGGCTGCGACTTCTTTTCGCTTCTCGCGACCGATCTTCTCGTTCAAGATCTCCTGTCACCTTCTGCAAGTACGTGGGAACCGGCATACCGGTCTTCAAAAAAAACATCTTCCAGTTACGAGCCTTGTCTTTGAGTTGCATCTGGTTTCTATTTTTCAATGCTTCCGATATTTTTCCACCGGCTCCAAACAATTCCAAAATTGTCAGCCATTGAGGACCCTTGAGCTCAAGCGCTTGTCGAAGCGCCTTCTCCTCGTCTCGAGTCCATGGCCGGCGCTGAGGATTGCGTACCGTTGAATTTGGATTAAATCGAAGGTGGATTTGCTGCTCTTGAATTTCCGACGGTAAAAGGTTTCTTGTGATTTCGTCGATTTCGCCCAACTGTTCAGGGTTGCGAGCGGGCGCTGGGGGTGCACTTTTGTGGTGAGACCCTGCTTCTCCGGTATAGTTGTAGTCGTAGTCGTGAGAATGGACCCGGTGAGAATCTTGTTGACGACTCTTTTCGGCTGCGGAATTCGACGATGCCGGCCGACGCCGACGGCCCCATACTACATATCCCACGTTCTTGCCCACATAGTCGAAAAGATCACGAAGAAACGCAAACCAGTCGTATTCCTCACTAAGAGAATGTCCGTCGTATCTGAGAAGCGTGTCTTTACGAGCTCGACACCGGGCCACAAAATCGGCCTCCACTGGTGTAAGCATTCTAGAATTACGCCAAGCAAGAAGCACCGGTTCCATGTCCGGAAGAATCTCGTCAAGAATGTCCTCGCGCGATCGGTCGCCAACTTCCAACGCCGATATGTATGCTTGGGTTTTAAGGTCGAGGAACAATTGCGCCTGAGGTTTGAGGAGACGTCCAGCATCGCCATTGGCCCCGGTTTGCAAGTTCATGTTTTCAGCCGACATGTTGGACATCAGGTTTTCCACATCGAGGCCATGGGGCGGACAGAACACATTGAGAAAGAATTCGTTGAGATAGAAAAATCCCACCTCGATGGTTCCAAGCGCAGCCACCAAAAACGTCGCCAAGTTGACTTTGCGGAGCGTTGATTCTATACTTTGCTCGCGGTTTTTAAAGACATTGGGCGTTTGATCGCCTTCTTTCCACATTCCAGGTGCTATGTGTTCCACCGATAAAAACGGATCTTCTTCCAGATACAATCGTTTCGTAAATTCAAAAAGTGAGGTGAGATCACGATAAGCCGCTCCCGCCGCAGAATCAGGGTTTGAAGCAAGCTCCACAACTTTCTGGTACGGTCCGACAGCCACCATTCGAAGAATTTGAGTAGCCAAATTATCGAGAGTAGGAAGCGAATTTACAAGCAATTGGATCCGAGGAGCAACATAATCTGGAGCCACAATCGGAAGCGGAAGCGCTGCCAAATGAGCACTGGTGACCAGGGCAAGAGGTGGGAGCGAGCTGGAAAGCGCTGTGTATGCGGCGAATGCCGTGTTGGTATTGAGTAATTCGGAATCAGCCGGTATGGTTATGCCCTCATGAACCACCGACGACAGAGATGCATTGTTATCACCGGAACCCGCTGCGTCTACGGAATCACTTGTACCTGCAACCACCGAATGTGAACCTTCAGAATGTAATCGGGGGTCATGGTTATGGTGGGGGGTATGATCATGATTGTGGTGGGGGTCATGGCCATGGGGAACTTGTGGGTCGTGGTGCACTGCAGTCAGAGCATCGCCCTGAGCCTCTTCTGGTGGATTTGTGAGTTCTCGTTGATGGTCTTCAATCGCCTTTTCAAATTCAAGGTCCAAATTACCTTCTTGTAATCGAGGTCTTTTTTGCGCCGGTCCTTCCAGATCAGCTCTTTTGTTTTCGTCGTTAATCGACTCGGAGATCATCTTGTCGATGTCATCCATATTGATATGCATGCCGTCGAGGTCATGCTCGGACTTTGGCTGCACCGGCTTCATGTTGACGCGATGAGATGTTGATGATTGATGTAGGTGCGCGGCCATGTGCAGGAAAGCGAAGAAGAAGCCAAAAAGGAAGCAAAGAAAGAAATTAATTGGGAAACTAACCTTGAGTTCCTTGAGTTCTAAGGAGTCAAGAAGCAGCCTCCATTTGGAAAGCATTCGATGTGATTATTTGAGTAAGTTTTGTGCTCCGTTTGCAAATTTCAGCTGTGACCAACTACACCCTAACTTTTCCATCCACTTTCTCCCTTTTTAAACTGTAATAAACAGCTTCTACAGATAAAAAGATTTCCAAAAAAAATCAGCGAATTGCCTCCTTAAATAGTCCAGAGTCTCCAATATGGCTGCAAAACATCCCTCGCTTAGTGCAGGACGACGCACGTCACCGCACCTCATGCAGCATTACCGGTCCTACTTTAATCCGACCTAAACCGACTTGAAGGTCACACATCTTTGCTGGCGTCTATAAAGGGCCGCCAAATGCCGCCATTCCGCCATTTTTGTGGTTTCATTCATCAGGCATCCCAACACTGCATGCAGGTCCGACCGCTGTCGCACCCCCATCCCAAATCGGGCAGTAAGCGCACTGGCGGCTTTTCCGTTTGCGCCGAAAGCAACACCTATAAAGGTGCACTTTTCCAGCCGCTACCAATCAATTCATGTCCATTTGTGAAAAATACTTTCCCAGAGAACCCTCTGCTCCTGTGGTCTCTTCGTCATCTACTGGCGAAGCCAGCAAGGCTGAGATCAAGACTCTTGACAAGACTTTTGATTCTAGAGCAGCTTACTTTGTTGCCGACTACCAAAAATCTGAGGGTAATTACATTGCCGATGTCGATGGAAACTTATACTTGGATGTGTACGCCCAGATTGCATCGATTCCTCTCGGTTACAACAACCCCGAGTTGATTAAAACCGCAAAATCAGACAAGATGATTCGTGCCATCGTCGACCGACCTGCGATGGGAAACTTCCCAGGTGCTGATTTGAAGGAAATCACCCTGAAATTGTTGGAGTTTGCTCCTAAGGGTCAGGACAAGTTGTGGTCTGGGTTATCTGGTGCCGACGCTGTGGAATTGGCGTTCAAGGCCGTCTTCTTCTGGTACCAATCCAAGAAGAGAGGCTACGCCAAACCTTTTACAGCCGAGGAAAACGAGTCGGTCATGAAGAACCAGGCTCCAGGATCTCCAGAATTGGCCATCTTATCGTTCGAGAGATCTTTCCACGGGCGCTTGTTTGCTTCTGGATCCACCACGTGCTCCAAGCCAATCCACAAGATGGATCTTCCCTCGTTCAAGTGGCCCAAGGCACAATATCCTAGCTACAAATACCCCTTGGAAGAACACAAGGAGGAGAACAAACGCGAGGACGAAAGATGTCTCAAGATTGTTGAAGACATTTTCTCTACTTGGAAATGTCCAATTGCTGGTCTTTTGATCGAGCCAATTCAATCGGAGGGTGGTGACAACCATGGTTCAGCCGAGTTCTTCCAAGGACTTCGTGACATCACCATCAAGCACGGCGCTCTTTTGATCATGGACGAAGTCCAAACTGGTGTTGGAGCAACCGGCACATTCTGGTGTCACGAACATTTCAACTTGAGTCCTCCTCCAGATCTTGTCACTTTTTCAAAGAAGTTCCAGTCCGCTGGTTACTTCTTCCATGACCCAGAACTTGTTCCTGATTTTGCTTATCGTCAATTCAACACCTGGTGTGGAGACCCAGCCAGAATGATCTTGGCTGGAGCTATCGGTGACGAGATTGTCAAGCACGACTTGGCCGCCAAGGCACAAGAGGTTGGTGACTACTTGTTCAAGAAATTGGAGTCGTTGCAATCCAAGTACCCCAAGTATCTTCAGAACCTCAGAGGAAAGAACAGAGCAACTTTCATCGCCTGGGACTTGCCTTCTGGAGACGCCAGAAACAAATTTCTTAGTGATATGAGAGCTGCTGGTGTGAACATTGGAGGCTGCGCTGAGGCTTCGGTTCGTTTGCGTCCAACATTGGTGTTTGAACAGAAGCATGCCGATATCTTGGTGGCTGCTATTGAGAAGGTTTTGGGATCTTACTAATTTAAGACGGTGGTTATTTTGCACAAACGCAGAATTTCGCGAGGTGAATTTGTACCACTATGTTTCCAGTTGATTTGAATGATATTTTGTTCTATCTCGTCGTCAGTAGTGTTGTCGTCCTTCTCCATCCGCTGCGCTGGTGGCATGCATTTTACACTATCAAATTTATTTTCGGTTCCTTGTGCAAAGCGTTGGAGAGACGAGTGACGCCATTTCCTTACCGGAGCCATTTCAGCCAACAGGTGACCACAAAAGGGTATATTCTTGTACAGTATCTCAAAGCAGCTTTGGAAAATGAATTGAAACCGTTTGAAGAGATTGGAGTACATTTTTTAACCGACAGTCGTCGTAGTCGCTATGCTGCTCATGGTCTTGGAGACATCACAGTTCAACACAAAAAGACGATTCGAGTGTTTGGTTCAAAGAGCAGAGACCAGTTTCCCATAGATCTTCTCGTTCTTTATTTCCACGGAGGAATAGGGCTTGGCGACGAAAATGGAGAGCTTTATACTGAGTTTCTTTCTTTACTAGCGGTCAAGTTTCTCGAACAAGGATTTACAAACCCGGTGATAGCAGTGCCAAAGTATGGAAATGGCAATGGTAGTGTTTCTGTGAGCGACTTGGTACCAGAAGGATCCAATTGTCACGTAGTGGTAGCGAGCGACTCGGTGGGTTCTTCGTTTGCGTTGCTGCAGATGTGCGAAATGGCTGCGAATTATGAGGGTGGTGTTGCTGCAGCGGTGTTGATATCGCCTGTAGTGGGCGAAGAACACGGCTTCAGTACCGCAACAGACGACTTTATCTGCCGCAATACCATTGATGGTTGGAAAAGGCGTCTAGGGTCAAATTTCACCAACACCACCACTGTCGAGCCTCGGTACGGGTGGTACATTACGTATGGATCCGAGGAGTTTTTGGCACCTGCAATCGAAAAATTAGCCCAGTCTGTACCAGGACGAGTCAAGTTGGACCGGCAATTGGCCCAGGTCCACAATTGGCCGCTAATATGCTTTTGGACCGAGTCAACCATCTACGACCGTGAGGTGAGCATCGAGTCTATTGCAGTTCAAATATCACGCATGGTTCTCTGGAACACGACCAGTTACTTTGAGACGGGTCCCTCCCAGCCACGGGTGCCGCCAAACCTTGATGAGGTGAGTATATAGCTAATGCAGAACTCCACCAAGCCAATGAAAATTACAGCAGCTTACCTCTTGATCTCGTGCTTATGGTTATTGTTCTGATTTCTCGTGCGCACCCGTGCACCACTACAAACCAAATTCTCACCAAACGCCGGGCAGCTGTGTTGACCAAATGGGGTCGCTATGGACGGGTATGGTCAGCGAGACCAAGGCGTTTGTCAAAAACGAGTCCAACGCGTCCTTTCTAGCGGGCGGAGTCGCGGGAGCTGTTTCGAGGACGGTGGTGTCTCCTTTTGAGCGGGCCAAAATTTTGCTCCAACTTCAAGGCCCGGGTTCGGCCCAAGTGTACCGAGGAATGTTCCCGACGATTGCACGAATGTACGCGGAAGAAGGGTGGAAGGGTTTGTTTCGAGGGAATTTGCTCAATTGTGTTCGGATCTTTCCATATAGTGCGGTTCAGTTTGCGGTGTTTGAAAAGTGCAAAGAATTGATGATGGATCACAAGCCACCTGGCCACGATCTTCTGGCGTATGAACGCTTAGCGGCGGGACTGGTCGGTGGGATCGTTTCTGTGGCGGTGACATACCCATTGGACTTGGTTCGGGCTCGAATTACCGTGCAAACGGCGTCGCTTTCAAGGCTTGAAAAAGCCAAAATGGTGCGAGCTCCGGGCATTGTAGAGACCCTTGTGCACGTTTATAAGAACGAGGGAGGTTTTTTGGCGTTGTACAGAGGAATTGTACCCACTACCATGGGCGTGGCTCCATATGTGGCCATTAACTTTGCCCTTTACGAAAAGCTTCGAGACTCCATGGATGCTTCTCAAGGGTTTGAAAGTCCCATGTGGAAGCTAGGAGCAGGAGCGTTTTCCAGTTTTGTAGGTGGTGTGCTCATATATCCATTGGATTTGTTGAGGAAAAGGTACCAAGTAGCCAATATGGCTGGCGGAGAATTGGGGTTTCAGTACCGACTGGTGTGGCATGCACTTTCTTCTATATTTAAGCAGGAAGGGTTTTTTGGTGCCTACAAGGGATTAACGGCGAATTTGTATAAAATTGTGCCGTCCATGGCTGTTAGTTGGCTCTGCTACGATACGATGAAGGAAGCTATACGACAGTGGTAGGAGGAAGGAAAGTGACTAAAGCTTAAGATTGTCAAGAGAAGATTGAGACTTGGAGTTAAGACAAAGTTAAGACAAAGTTAAGAGAGAGGACAAAAGGTAAAGACGAAGAATCGAGACTTGGAATACAAAGAGTTAAGACTTGGAAGACATGGAGTAAGATTGAGAGTTGACAGAGAAGAGTTGGAGATAAGAAAGAGCTAAGAAGAGTCAAGACTTGGAAGACAAAGAGCTAGGACCAAATGTCTAGACAAAAGGTAGACTAAGAAGTCGAGTCAAGACCAAGTGCTTAGTACAAGGAGCTAAGAAAGCTTAATACTGGATTCAAGACAAGCTAAGGTATAACTAGCCTTAGTCTAAGAGCCTAACGACTCAGCTCAACGAGTTCAAGAACACTAATACTAAGTCTTGAAAAGACTTAGGAAGACTAAGAGCAGACAGCTCACCAGACGCATACGACATAGACATTACCATTTCTGTTTATAGATCCACACCATTGACATTGCCGGAAAGAAGTCAGTAAATGGGTGCAATTCAAATATATTCATAAAAACAAAACTAACTAAAAAACATCAAATCCTTCTATTGGCCCCAGACAAATGGATCAATTGACCAGACATAATACCAAACTCCTCAATAAATTCATGTCTTGTTGAAAGTATCAGGGACTATAAGCAAATTTTGCCTTGAACCAATTGCCAAACTTGAGATTGCCTTGAGTAATTCCATCTTCAGTTTTGACTTGCAGCGGGCGGTCGATATCAATATCCCGAACAATTTGCATTAATCTGTCCAAGTTTGAGCCTTCGTTTGAGAGGTTTGAGGTGAGCCTTGTGATTTGTAATAAGTGGTCGTCTGAACTTGACATTGTTGAGATTTGTGATCTCAGGAACCCATATTTATAGCTTGAGGTCTTATCGCATTAGGCAATAGAGAGGCTAGAGCGCAATATTGGGGCTTAAATAGGTATTAGGAAATATGGCACTAAGCAATATTGACCCAACTTAAATTCAATTTAAAATTCTTGTTAAATTGTACATTGCCTTTGTCATGAATTGACAATGTTCAAGAAGTTTCAAGCCGCTGATTGCAATTCATACCCTGTAAAGTCATTTTTATATTTGACACATTTTTTCGGCGCCGCACAGTATGGGGCCAATTGCAGCATCAGCCCCACACCCATGCCGTATCATATGCACTTTGCAACATAAAACTGATATAAACTGTGGCAAGAGAAGCTAAAAGAACCAAAAAGAACTTTTTGCAACCAATTTCAATGATTGATTTGGGAAACTGAATTGCGCTTGAGCCGTCCATCATTTCGTGGGCATGGAATTACATAATTACATAATTGACAGTCTTATCGCACTCAGCACACCTATCAAATGTCTCACCAACTTTAAAGACACAACATTTTGATTCAAAGCACTAAAGGTCTATGATATCTCCGAGCAAATAATGTTGCATAATCTGCGAGCTTGAGACAATAGAATCTTCGATGATATGAATAAGCTTATCAGCGCCACTACCCACACGATAGTCTAAGCCGCCTTTTAAAAATTGCTGATCAATCAACCAGCAATAAAGGGGCCCCAAAAGAGTCACCTGGTGCTGATAAGATCACATTTATCTTTCTCTTTCCGCGCCGTCGTACCAGATTAATTCCATCAAGTCTAAGTTTACGAGATCACAGCTGGCAGAAGCTGATTAAAGAGGTAGTTAACAAAAGAGTTGATCGCATATTCCCCTCACTAGCCTATAAAAGGAAACGGAAAGACGGAATATCCTATTAATCAAATGAAATTAAGAATTGTTTGTGGTCTTGTGTGCATATCTTATGCCATTGCTGCTTTACCAGAATTGGTAACTAACTTGGATGACAACATGATTTGTTATCTTCATATGTGGGGGTTGAGATCAGGTACGAGAGAGATAGGGGATGGGTACCTTTTTGGTTTCTTTGATGAGAAAACATATACTGCTGTTCCTTTTGTAAAGACCACCAAGAATCCACAGCAAGTGATTGGCCAAAAAGAGGACTTTGAACAGTTGACGAGAAATAATACTCATGCACCTACGTATAATGCAGACGTAGATTATTGTGCACAAGTGGAAGAATTACTAGAAATTGGAAAGAGCAATGGGAGTATTGTACCTAATACTCCTTATATTTTGAGAAGAGGTAAACGCTCTTGAATTTTCGTCAGCTGATTTGACGAGGCTCTACTGTGGTCATGAATTGCTATCCAATCCACACTCGATATTTGATACTTGAGGCTGTCAACACCAAAACGCTATTTGAATATTCATTTAGTATTTTAGTATTGATGGACTAAAATGACTCAAGTATAAGACAGAGTCAAGACAAAGAGTTAGGACAAAAGATAAAGACTTGGAGAAGCCAATTGCTAAGTGCTTTATGAAAAGGAAGACTTAGAAGACAAAGAGTTAGGGCAAGTGCTACTAAGACTTAACTTGCCCTAATCCAAGAGCTTAACGACAGAGCTCAACTAGTTCAAGACTAAGTCTTGAGACTAAAGAGTTTACAGCTACCCAGCGCATACAATAGACATAATCATGTCTTATTTATAGATTTCATACCATTGACCATTCACTCGTCAAGTACCGGAACGAGAACGAGAACGAGAACGAGGTACGGTGAAATGGGTGCAATAATTTACATATTCATAAAAATCAGAAAACAAACCAAACAAACTCAATCAATACAAATGTCTTCAAGTAAACCCCAAACCCTTCAAGACCCCATCTCCTTCTTGTCCCTTAACTTTGTCCCTCCACTCCATTACCTTCCCCATCTCATCCCCACGCGCACGTGACCCACGTCCAACCACAACGCTCGATTTTCGCTCCAACATCACCTCATCCTTAACCATGAGACCCTCCAGAGTATTGTTAAATGCTGCCAAGGCCGCCCCCAAGACAAAGGTGCCCGTAGAAATGTACCCCTTGTTTGCTGCTGTCGGTGTCGCTTGTGCCTCGGGTGTATACTTCACTTATAGACATTTTGCTTACGACAAGGAATTGCGGTTATGGCAAAATGCCAATTTGTCGACGTTGGATGACGTTTTGAACAAGGAGGTGCAGAAGGAAAAGGAGAGCAAGGAGTAGGTAGTGAATACAAGCATTAAGACGAGGTTGAGTGTATTGAACAAGAGTAAATGAAAAACTAATTGGATACCAATTGAAAACGAATTGAAAACGAATTGAAGGATTAATTGAAAAACTAATAAAAACTACTTGAATTGGGAAATTATTGACTCAATTTGACTCAATTCTATTTTGGCTTATAAACTCATTGTTTATATTGCTCGTCCAAATGATTAATTCAATTGAAACGTGATCAATTCAATTGACTATTTGACTCAAACCAATGACTTGACTGATTCAATTATTACTCTTAATTTTTCTTCTTATGAACTTTCGTCCACTTTACTTCTTCTAACCACTATGTACAGCTATTTTCCTCACTGCTCTCGCTTCACCTTAACATTCGTGTAAATGTTGGTGATCTCGCTCACCTCGTCCAACAAGTCCATGGCTTTTCCATACAGCTTTTCGTGGTCACTGGGCACCTCCACCACATTATCGCCCACGGGAAGAAACTGGGTCTTGGAATCTCGAAGTTTGTAACCTTTTTCCGAGAGCAGATTCGAAACTGCAAACACATCTTGAGCATCTGTAATCACTCTAAAGAGACTTTCTCCTCCATATTCGTCATCAACGTCATCAAAAACCTCCACGTCCTCAGCCCCCACATCGATAGCAACCTCCAAAACGTCATCAATGGTTTCGGTGCTACTCAATGGCTCAAATATCACCGTTCCTTTGCGCTCGAAAAGGTATTGACATGGACTCATACTCGCTGAAAATTTCGACATGGCATGCTTCACCAACCCCACAGTTCGGTTCTTATTGTCCGTGCAAGCCTCAATGATGAACGCAGCTCCACCAGGACCAACAAATTCATAGGTTACATCGGCCGAACCTTCGTCGACGGAAAGTTCTCCAGTTCCTCGTTTTATGGCATTTTCGATAATTTTTTTTGTTACGTTGAGCTTCCGTGCCTTCTCCATGAGCGTAGCCAACTGTGCGTTGCCATCAACACCGCCAGTTTTGACCGAAGCTTGGATTCTTGTGGCCAAAGAGTAGGCTTCTCGGGCCTTTTTGGCGTCATTTTTGGCCTTGTCGTGGCGGATATTTTGCCACTTGGAGTGTCCTGCGGCTGCTTTGGTGGCTGAGGAAAAAGCTCGTAAGAGAAAACCAGCAGAAAAACCCTTTGGTTGGGCCCTGGTGCAACACTGTGAAATCATGGAGATTTTGCGCCCATCGTTCGCGATTAAAGACTGGTGCACGGGTGCGAGGAGAAGACAACCTGAAGAAAGAAGTGGGCGAACAGGGTGAAAAAAAGAGGAAAAGAGTCAATTTTTGGAACACACCCTGCCAACGCCAACAAGATCCCGCAAAACTCCCCAAACCCGTTTTTCGTGCGTTTTTCCCATTTTGCTCTTTCATTTATTTTCCACACCCGTGCACCCACGCACCAGTCCCTATCGCGACGAATCTCACCAATCTCTCCATGGCTGAGGCAATGAACAAGCGGGCTTTGATAGCCACCATTGCCGACGAGGACACTGTCACCGGACTTCTTCTTGCGGGCGTAGGACAGGTCACTTCGGAAAAAGGAAAAGAGACAAACTTTTTGACGGTCCAGCCAGGAAAGACAAGTGTCGAAGATATCGAGGCAGCGTTTGATAAATTTACCAGCGCCAGAGATGACATTGCCATCTTGTTAATAAACCAGCACTTGGCAGACCTCATTCGGTACAAGGTGGACAGCTATACTGATGCGTTTCCGGCGATTTTGGAGATTCCATCAAAGGACCACCCATACGACCCAGAGAAGGATTCGGTACTTAAGAGAGTCAGACGATTGTTTGGAGAGTAAAAGGGAGTAGAGTAATGTATGATTTGCTGAGAGCATTGTAGCGTGAATTGAGTAGTGAATTGAGTGATGGTGAATTGAAAGAGGATATAGTTGTCGCAATAGTTGTCTATATACCTACATTGTTCATGATATTTCTCACTTCTTTTTCACTTCACAAACTTTTATCTACTTCTTTCCCTTCTTCTTGTTCTTCTTCTTTTTCTTACTCTTCTTGTCGTCGGTATCCGGGGTACCCTCTTTCTCCTCCTCTTTTTCCTCGTTCTCCTCCTCCTTCTCCGGCTCTGCTGCCTCACTCACTCTCTCCACATCAGCGGCGGAATTTGCTGTGGTTGTATCTATGACCTTTGTGTGGGGGACCTCAGTTTCAGCTGTACCAACGTCCTCAGTTTCAGGAGCTGTACCAGCTTTCTCAGTCTCAGAAGCTGTACCAACGTCCCCAGTTTCAGGAGCAGGAGCGTCTGTACCTACCACGTCATTGAGAGTTGGAGGCGCCACACCGTTGTCCGAAGCGCCAGCTTCAGCAATATCAGTCACATCAGCCTCGACACCAGCTTTCTCTGGTTCCTCTTTGGGTTCGGGTTCAGCAACTTCTGCTTTGGTCTCAGGTTCAACAACGTCTGGCTTGGTGTCAGGTTCAGCAACTTCTGGCTTGATTTCAGGTTCAGCCTCTACAGATACTTGAGGATCTTGTTCAACAGGTTTAGATTCTGCTTCAGTTTCTTTAGATTTTGTTTCAGTTTCTTCCTCAGCTTCTTTAGATTCTGCTTCAGCTACTTTAGTTTCTGGAACTTCAGTCTCGGTTTTTGTTTCTGCCTCAGTTTCTTTTGTTTCTGGGACTTCGGGTTGCGGTTTGGACTCAAGCGAACCAGTAACCTTCGGTGCCTCTGGTTCTTGCTTGTCAGCCCAGTAATTTCTCGCAAATATATCCGGCAATACGCAGTCTTTCACATAAAAGTCTCGTACACCTACAATACGACGTTCACGTTCACACGCCTTGAGCCATTCCGGACGGATTATAGGAATGTTCATCTCACCCGCCCGCACAAACTCTGGGTTCTGTTTGTTTTCTCGGGTACACACAAAATGAGTGGTGTCCACTTGCACCAGGCGTTGCGGAGGATAATGTGCTCCCATATTCTTGAGCGCAGCTTCGATATCTGTGTCGGTAAAGGGATCATTGGGTGACATGTCGCCCAAACAGATGGTGATACCCGACAAATCGGTCATTTTATGGGTAGTTACCTCCACTTCTTGAGAATGGTACACACCGGCAGTGGTGTCCAACCGCAATTGGAAACGGAATGTTTTGTCAATGGGCAATCCAGACAACTTGGAGGTTCTGTTGGTCAACGGCTGAGGTATAGCTCCGAGCTTGCGGCCGTCTTTATACAAAACGAGGTTTTTCAACGTGGCCATTCCCAAATCAAGTGGTTCCCATTCCAAAATACACGAAGTTTGTGTGGTATTTTTGACTTTGAGCACGGGAGCTTTGGGAATATTCTTGCCAAACGTCTCGAGAATCTCGTCCTGAACCTTCTGGAACCTGGCAGCTTCTTGTTTTTCAGTTTCAACGTCTTGGTCGCATCTTATTTTCACAATCGAACCGGCCCTGACACCATTTGGAAGCAAAATCGTTGGAAATTCAATCATATGATGATCCTTGGTAAGGAGAAGTGCAAGCGATGCATCGAGCTTGCCCACGGTTAACGATACCTCCACCATAATGTGTTTGGGATATGGTGTTGAATAGAAAGAAACGATCAGTTCGTTTGTGCGAAGCGCGCGGTGGTGCAGGTAGGGTGGAGGGTGAGAGAGAGCAGAAAGAGATAAGATTAATTTAGTAAATGTAATAGGTTCTAGAGATACTTTCGTAGAGTGATATTAGCTAGATTTCCAGGTTTTGAATTTTTGGTTAAGGTTGGTCGCATTAAGTTTATGTCTCTGACAATTGAGGTTTCACTATTATCTCAAGGCTCCAGATTTAGAAGCAATTTCACTTGAGTTTTAGGAGTTCCCAGTCTTGAGTGTTTAGGTTAGCTTCGGGTTGGGCTTCGACACCAGGTTCTTCAAGGTTCAATTTTCGAGTCTTTAATTAGCAAGCTTTCGATGTTCAATACTTCAAGAAGTCAACTAGCTTCCAGCAGCCTCAAGACCAGTCTTGGCATTGAAGTTCATAAAGACTCTGAATTTGTGTGATTTTGTTCTTCAAGAAGTATTCGTGCGTTGACCTTCTTTTCGAGTCATTGGATATCAACAAGTCCTCAATAGTGAAATTGTTAGAGTCTTAAATCTCAAGTCTCGAGTCTCAAATCTCAAGTCCTCATCAAGCTATGTTATTGGATCGTCAGCAAGATACCAACAAGTCAAGAGTCTAAAATTCCTAAAGTCTTGAAATCTTCAGCCTTCAACATGTCTTCAGCGAACCTCAAATACTCCAGTCCAAAAAGCTTCACCTTTTGAAAATTCACTCAATGAGTCGTCAATCTCAAGTCCCTGGCCTCACGGCCAGAGTCTACGACATAACACCCATTGCTCGCAAATCATCAGCAATTTCTTCCTCACTGGCCTTCCGAAGCAAAAGTTCAGGAACCTGTTGCTCATCACCCAAACTGGACCCCACTGCTGCTGGAATTCCAGAAAATTCAACCAACCCATTAAGAATACCCAACTGGTGATTTATGGCATTTCGCTGGCTCACAAGCTCATAAAGCACGCTTTGAGGAAGTGCCGTTGAACCATCGTCATTTCCATCGTTGGATACAAAAGCACCTCCACTGGCACTATAACTGTAATCTGGAACTAGCTGGTCCAACTGGTTGCGCTCGCGGTTGATTTTGTACCACATGGAGGTTGTGTTGGTGATCATTTCGCTTTTGCTGTCGTAAACCTGCTTGAGAAAGTTTTGGTGAACTGCGGTTCGACATGCGACGGTTTCTCGGTCGATGCATTTGAGACGGTACGAAAGGTTGGAGTTTGCTTGGCGGAGGGCATCTTGGTGGAAAGCGTTGATCTTGTAGTAGATTTTGGAAAGTTCGGGATGTGAACCTTCAACACATAGTTGGAGTTCATGCTCTAAAAGATTGAGTTTATCATGGTACATTTTGTCTCGAAGTGACGCAAATGCTTTTTCGATTTCAATGAGCTCAGCAACCGCAGCTTGGCGTTTTTCACTCATATCGGCGTCTTCTTCTTCATCTTCTTCTTCATCTTCTGCTCCTTCTTCGTCGCTATTAGCTTCTTCAGCTCGAGCCCCAGGCTCGTCGGCTTCATCCGCTTCTTCTTCGTCTCCCTCGTCGTCCTCCGCTTCCGCCTCCGCTTCCTCTGCGGTTTCCTCAACCGTTTCGTGAACAACTGAATCCAAAGGTTCATCTTCAGGCTTAACCTTAGAGTCGATTTGGTCAGTTTCCTCGTCCACATTCTCACTTTCCTCATTCTTCACATCGGGCTCCACCTCAGACTTCTGCTTCTTTCTGGAGCGTTCTTCGTCGGAAACCTTTCTCTTTTTGGCCGGCTCTGGCCGGCTTTCGGTACTTTCCGACAGGCTTTCGACCTTACTTTCCGGACGCAACAGCGGGGTCGGTTGTCCCAATTCCTCGTGAATCGCATCTATATCCTTCATTATCTCACGGTTGGCTTCCTCGTTGTCCTTGGGGTTCAACGAGAGCGCTTGCTCGTCGCCCAGATGCGGCTCTTCCAACTTTTTCACGTCTTCTTCGTCGGAATCTACTCCCTGTAACCGTGCCAATTGCGTCAAATCCGAAAGTGCCCGGAGATCCAGCTTCTTATTCAGGTCATCGCCGTCCTCCAAAAAGTCCATCTGGTCGGTTTCAGCCTCGGAATCGTCACCCAAATCGCTCAATTCCGAACTTTCATCGGTGGCATTTTGCACTCCGGCCACAGATCCGACGCCAGCGTCATTTCCATTTGGTACACCGGCAGGCACAGTGCTACCATTTGTTTCATTTTTGGAAGTATTGTGTTTTGTTTTGGAGGCATCTTGCCCTGAGTTGACTTCTTTGGGCATCAGAAACAGTTTGAATTAGAGCTCAAAGATGTTGATAGTAGATAGTTGAGTCGATAATTGAATCGATAATCGAGTCGATAGTCGATAGTAGCTTGGTCGTTGACTGTTTCTCTTGTTTTGGTCACTCGGTTTACTCAACTAAACTCACCGAATTCAGTGTCAAGTCACTTTTGTTGACGGCAGGAAAATAGGATATTGAAACCTAATCTTTTCCTTACTTTGGGTTCAAGCACCTAGAAATGTCACCTGGAAATGTACGTTGTTCTCGTTTTAAAGAGCCCAAATAAAGTGCTGTAATTGCTGATGATTCTCAAACTCTTCGGGGTATTCCCGGTATGTGTGCAGGATGCTCTCATCCTGCACCTGCCATCGAGGATAATTTTCGGTGCGCATCGCATCGCTTTTATCTTTATGTCGTCGTTCAGCGGGCTTTTTGGAGACGCTCCGGTCGACAATGACTTGAGCAAACTCTTCCTGGACACAACACAGAAGGTGGAGAGGCCAGTTCGAGCCAGAACAGAGGTCGAAACTCGAAAACGAGTCACGAAAACGACCGCAGAAACGAACGATGAAAACGACCCTTCGGAAGTCGAGTCGGAAGATCTGGCCTCAGAAGAAGATTCGAGGCCCAGGAAGCTGGAAGAGGACGACGATATCGAGGGAAAGTACTTCCAGGCCCTAAACAAGGATACACATCCTAAAAACACCGATGAGAAAAAGGACCGCACCCGTACACCCAAAGTTGCAACCGCTACCAAAGTGGATCTCAAAGAAGACGAATTCGATAAAGCTGAGCGTACGGTTTTCGTAGGTAATGTTCCAGCGACCGTCGTCACGTCGAAATCCACACAGAAGCAGTTCAAAAAACTCTTTTCAGAGGTGGGTCCAGTGGAGTCTGTGCGGTTTCGTTCCATAGCATTTGGTGAGGCTCTTCCCCGAAAAGCCGCTTTTGCTCAGAAAAAGTTACACGGTGCTCGCGACAGTGTCAATGCATACGTTGTTTACAAAGAAAAGACTCCTTCACGCAATGCCGTTTCAAGGTTGAACGCCAGAGAATTCGACCACCATCATCTCCGAGTGGACCATGTGGCACACCCGGTCGCCAAAGACAACAAAAGAACCATTTTTGTAGGAAATCTCGACTTTGAAGCCCTGGAAGAAGAATTATGGAGATACTTCAACCTGCACACAGATAACGATGTCGAGTCGGTTCGAGTTGTAAGAGACTCCAAGACCAATTTGGGCAAGGGCTTTGCGCTCGTCCAGTTCAAGGACTCGCTTTCCGTCAACAAGTGCATTTTACTCAACGATAAACCCATGTCCAAAGAGTCCAAAAGAAAGTTGCGAATTTCCCGAGCCAATGCTCACGCCAAGCCATCGGTGCTTTCTCCTAACCATATAGATAACGTCAAGAAGGCCCGGACGCCCAAGCAGCAGCTTTCAGAAGCACAGAAATCAAAGCTCGGCCGAGCGAAGGCCGTTTTAGGCCGCGCCGACAGGGCCACCATCGGCCAGGTTAAACCGATCATTGAGGGCCAGAGAGCACGCAAGGGCGATAAGCCGGGAAAGAAGAAGAAGCCACGGATCAGAGAACGTACCCAGAACTATAAAAAGGAACTGAATACTACATAGATAGGAATAAAATGTCGCTTACGTAACGAACGAGTCTGTCCCCACATATTGCATTGCTGCCCTGATCCTGTCAACGCAGGGGAGCGCAGTGGGTGTTCAAAAATATTTTCACCCAACCGCGGTCTTAGCGCAGCCGCGTTTCCAGATTCATGCCAGGGGTACCTCAACTTACACACACGTCTCAATTGGGCAAAATAAACCACGCTTATAACAATACCACGAGGCTGAGTGGTGGATCTTCATGCATGGTAGCCGCACCCGCGCGAAAAAATTGGTCTATCTGCAGGATATTTCTATGCACAGTGGAAGCCCCGTTCAGGGGCAGTGCAGATTTGACGTTTGTGACGTTTCTTCCGTGGGGGAACACGGCGGGGCACTTTCTGTCGTCCGAAACTTTTCAAACAAAAAATCTTTTGGTGGTTCAACTATAAATTAATTTCATACACTACCATATCTCCACTGGCGAAATCTAAACCTTGTTTGTGTCATTGCTACTGGTCATGGTCCAGTGTTGCTCCCTGCATATAGACACCCACTTATATAAAAAAACCGCGATCGCCTCAAAAAATCAGTCACTGTTCATAACCGGAGGCTTTAAAATAAACATTAGTGAACCGGCGAAACCAGGGCTTTTTGACAGCTTTTCAGTTTTCTACAAGAAGTTTGCTACGACACTTACACACATCTTGACATAAATATAGCCTATATGGATCACCAGTTTCTTGGTGTCGAGCCTGTGGATCAGCTCCACCCGACCTCTCCGCATCTCCCCGTTCCTAACCGTGTGATGATGCCCTCCAAGGCTGTTCCCACCACGTTCCCAATGAGCTCCAACGTACCTATGGCTCCCATGATGCTGACTTTGGGTTCCAAACAAATGCATGCTTTCGATATACCCACAATGGGCTCGCAACACCTACTCCAATCAGATTTAAGGTATCCGATTGGATTTCTGAGCGATGGAATGGTTGTGCCGCAACAGGCGATTATGGGTCAAGTGGGACAGTTTGGACAGGTTGGACAAGTGCAACCATTACTGTCTTCGACTCAGATGCAGCAGCAACATGCGGCTGCCCAGGTCCAGCAAGTTCAACAGCAAGTTCAGCAGCACCAACTCCAGCAAGCACAAGCTCAAGCTCAAGCACAAGCTCAAGCTCAAGTTCAAGCACAATCTCAGCAAGCACAGCAACCTCATTCTCATCAATCTCAGTCCCAATCTCAGCTTCAGGAAGACCCCGACGTCAAAGATGAAGGCGAGAAAGGACTTCTTTCCAGAATACCGCCTCTTCATGTTCAGCAGCAAATCGTCAACCAGCTGGCTCAAATCGTTAACCAGCTGCCAGAAGAAGATTCTCAACCAAAGGACCATAATGGTGAGCAGATGCTCCAGCTGCTTTGTTCGCGGTGCAAAAAGGAGTTTTTTCAACCGGTAATCATTCCCCAGGCACCTTCTGGGGGCAGAAACTCCAAAGCATTGGCTGAACCCAAGCTTTTCAGATTGTGTCAGCATTGCAGAGACCTCCAGCGCCAAAGACTGAGACGGTGGCAGAAAAAAACCAGAGACAAGTCAGGAGCCTGTCGTCGTTGTGCCAATGAGATTCCTCGCGACCAACAAAAGTATGTACTTTGTCCCACTTGTAGACAAAGTCTTCGGTCGAGAAAAGCTAATAGGGCAGCCCTGGGCCGGTGCGTGCACTGCTCGGGTCCGCTTTCATCTTCCATCATCACATCGGAAACTAATGGCAATAATAAGCCCAAATTCAAGGTGTGCGAACGGTGTCGAGAAAACGACAAAATTCGTCGAAGCAACCTTGAAAAATTGGGCAATTGCAATCGGTGCGCCAAACCTTTGGATCAGGAAGATGTAGGCAAGCATAAGGTTTGTGTCAATTGCAGACTGCGCAAGCGTCGTCAACACCAAAATTCCGTCAGTCCTCCTCCATCGGCTCTCAATGATACTATTATGATGATGCCAATGAATGGATTTGGATACCAGCAACAACAATACCCAATGGTGCACATGCCTCCACAACCACAGCCTGTAACCCATGGGCAATATCCACAAACCAACGAATGGCGCCTGTCTTATCTGGGCCGGGTTCTGGACTTTAACATGGTTCGGCAAGCACCGCAGTGATGTACAGTAGGAGTATAGAGCTTGATAATAGAAGCTGAGAGGTGGGAAGCTGAAAAAGATATACTGATGAAGCTATACTGAAGAAATTATACTGAAGAAGTTATACTGAAGAAGTTATACTGAAGCAGATATACTGAAGAAGGCTCGACTACCATTGACACATGTATTTATTGAAGCAGTTGAACAAGAGGAAGAACCTTGTGAATTTATAGATACGGTAAACTTAGGTATAAATTGACAATCTTCAAGCTGATCTAGTAAAAACTAACTCAATTTCAATTCTTCTTTTCTTCTATCCTCTCCATTTTTTCTTTTCTTCTCTACTTCTCTCCATCTAGCCCAGCCCCGTCCGCATGCAGGTCCGCACCTCCCCACATCTCAACACTCGATATTGTTCTCACAGTCCACTCCTTTCTCTGGTTCCACGGTCCACAATTCGTGTGTGGTAGACGATTTCAACCTTATCCACCTTCCTCTACACGATGGTACCACTTATGAGCCTTAATAACGCGTCTTCGTCATCCGTCAGTTCACGAGACAAAACGCTTCCTCCGGCCCCTGTTCCGTCGTCTCCACCAGACATTCTCCAGGCCAAGACATTGAAGCGGAAAAACTTCAAAAAGCTCTCGCTAGAGCCTGGGGCCATCAAACCGGAACAAGACAACAAAAACAATTTCAAAAATGACAATCTTAAAAATGAGAATCTCAACTTGGCACATTCGGAACTCAAACCGATTCCCCCGTCTCTCAGAGACAAACGAGATCGTATCCGTCCTGCTCCGCTTCTCAATCTCGACAAACCAGTAAACCCGGATGACAATACAGTGGATAACGACCTCATGAACCATTTTTCAGGCATCAAACTCAACAGTCACCGCACCTCCAATCTGCATACCAGCGTTCCCAAAAAGAGACAAACGGTGATTTCGTCGATCTCGCCCACCAAATCCGCCACGTCGTCGCCACGAGAACCGCAGGTGCTCAGTTTTGCATCGTCGTCGCCCATGGCTACCACCTCCTCCATCAAGCTCAACAACGACGATCTCCTCACTCTCCGGTCTCTCGGTAGCGGAAACTCGGGCACAGTGTCCAAGATCTTGCATATTCCCACCCAGAAGACCATGGCTAAGAAAATCATTCATATTGAGCTGAAACTGGTGATCCAGACACAAATCATCCGTGAACTCAAAATCATGCACGAGTGCCGTTCTCCCTTCATTATCGACTTCTATGGCGCCTTCATCGACACCAACAACACCATTGTCATCTGCATGGAATATTGCAACTGTGGCTCTTTGGACAAGATCGCCAATATCTGTAGACAATTTCCTCTTCCAGTGGTCAAGAAACTTGCATTTGCAATTTTATCTGGACTCACCTACCTTTACACCACCCACAAGATTCTTCACCGTGATATCAAACCAAGCAATGTGTTGATGACTCACAAAGGTGAGTTCAAGTTGTGTGATTTTGGAGTGCTGAGAGAATTAACCAATTCTTTAGCGGTAGCCGATACTTTTGTCGGTACCTCAACTTATATGTCTCCCGAGCGGATCCAAGGTATGAACTACGGAATCAAGTCTGATGTGTGGCTGATGGGTCTTATGTTGTTAGAGTTGGCTTCTGGACGTCCAGTGTGGATTGACGATGACGACTCGGTGCTGGGCCCAGAAGGCATTTTGGATCTTTTGCAAAGAATTGTCAACGAAACACCTCCAACTATCAGGAACAAGGTGGATCCCAAAACTGGGGCACCGTACGACCCGGATCTTGTTCGGTTTATCGATTCGTGTTTGGTGAAGGACGAGGCAAAACGCAAGCTTCCTTGGGAATTGCTCGAGCAAGATTTATTTTTGCGAGGAGTAGCTGAAGGAACTTTTGATAAAGAAGTCAAGGCGTGGGCAAAAGGCATTAGAAAGTCACACAAGGACACATAGCATAGCATTATATTTACTAAAACAGACTCGAGTAGACAAGAGCTTCATTTCAGCCACAACAGGAGCTCGTTGCATGGATACAACAAGATCTTCAACAAGATCTTCATTACTCAATTCAGCAAGCTTCATCAAGAGTTTTAATTACTTTGGGTAGGGGTCACTACTTCAAAAAAGCCCCGTTCGTCAATTCAACCTCCAACTCGAAATCAGGCTGGAACTCGGCGTATAACGATTCTGGGTCGCCTGTCATTTTGCAAGTGTAATCGGCAACTTCATCCGAGATAATTTGCTT
>NW_001809797.1:340583-474543 GCF_000149425.1 Meyerozyma guilliermondii ATCC 6260 | reverse complement strand
TGACGGTCGGCTTAACCATGTCGCTCAGCGACGGAACAGCAGCACTCATAAATGTGATAATGCAGAATTTGATGGTCACTTGATGAGGGATCTCGAGAAATGTGGTGCTTACATAAGCAAAGGTAGATCGTAAAGTTTGCAGGAATTGGAATGAGATAGGGTTTCGATGAGTTTGTGGACAATCGAGTGCGTGCATATGGCTGCAGGACAGCCGAGGTAAAGGGAAGGTGGAATATGGTGAGATGCAATTGGAGAAGGAGGCAATTTTTCAACTGACTTTTATTAAAAGTTACTGTTTCTGGAAACTTTAGGTGCATGGCATTTCGGTTTGGTGGCTTGCTAGGCATTACCGCGCAGCAGTTTGTGGCATATTTGTGCGGTATCGGTGTCGCATTTTATTTTTGTGGGGGCAGCATAAACCGATGGATGTACTGCAGAATAGCTGTGCCAATTTCGCAGCTACCCCGGTTCTTCGGATTGGGTATCCGCGGAAACCGAGCCACAAAACCGGGCCACAAGAAACATGTAAAAAGCCGGAAAAAAACGTCCAGAAAGTAATATATTGTCAAGGTGACCACTCGTGCAATTGTGGACCCCAAGTGTATCCCCAATTGCTTTCCGTGACCCCAATGGGGTCCACAGCGTGTTGGTCGTCTGCGCACGTGACATGTACCTCGGCCTCAATCACAGGCCGACCCCGCAAGTCACAGTATATAAAGGTAGGTGAAAATTGCACCCTTAGTGAATTTCGGGAATATAGCATGTCGGAAATATCATTTAAAGATAAGGTGGTCATTGTCACCGGTGCTGGTGGTGGACTCGGTAAATACTACTGTCTTGAGTATGCCAAACGTGGTGCCAAAGTGGTTGTAAATGACCTCGGTGGATCGCTTTCCGGTCAAGGAGGTGACTCCAAAGCTGCCGATGTTGTGGTAGACGAGATCAAGAAGGCTGGAGGAATTGCCGTGGCCGACTACAACAACGTTTTGGATGGAGACAAGATTGTTGAGACTGCCGTCAAGAACTTTGGTACTGTCCATGTGATCATCAATAACGCTGGTATTTTGCGTGATGCTTCGTTCAAGAAGATGCAAGAAAAGGATTTCAAGTTGGTTTTGGACGTTCACTTGAACGGTGCCTTCAAGGTGACCCAGGCCGCTTGGCCTCACTTCCGTAAGCAGAAGTATGGTCGTATTATCAATACTGCTTCTCCTGCTGGTTTGTACGGAAACTTTGGTCAAACCAACTACTCTGCCGCCAAGATGGGTCTTGTTGGTTTTGCTGAGACCTTGGCCAAGGAGGGTGACAAGTACAACATTAAGGCTAATGTAATTGCTCCATTGGCAAGATCCAGAATGACCGAGAGTGTGTTGCCTCCTCAAATCTTGGAGCAATTGTCTCCAGAAAAAATTGCCCCATTGGTCTTGTACTTGACCAGTGACAGCGCTGAGATCTCTGGACAGATATTTGAGGTTGCTGCTGGTTTCTTTGCTCAGATCCGTTGGGAACGTTCTGGTGGTGTTCTCTTTAAGCCAGATGAGTCCTTCACTGCTGAATCTGTGGCCAAGAAGTTTGACGAAATTCTCGACTTTGAGAATGGAAGCAGACCTGAATACTTGCAAACTCAACACCCATTCATGCCCAATGATTTCAGAACCTTGACCCAGGAGGCCAACAAGTTGCCAGCTAATGACAACTCTGGTGCTTCTGTGACCTTGAAGGACAAGGTTGTGTTGATCACTGGTGCTGGTGCCGGTTTGGGCCGTGACTACGCCAAGTTCTTTGCCAAGTATGGTGCTAAGGTGGTTGTCAATGATTTCAAGGATGCCTCTGCTGTGGTTGACGAAATCAAGAAGGCTGGTGGTGAGGCTCATGCCGATGTCCACGATGTCGCCAAGGACGCCCAAGCCATCATTGACAACGTCATTGGCAAATACGGCACCATTGACATCTTGGTTAACAATGCCGGTATTTTGCGTGACAAATCCTTCCTCAAAATGTCTCAACAGGAATGGGATCAAGTTCAACAAGTCCATCTTTTAGGTACTTACAACTTGACCCGTTTGGCATGGCCACATTTCCTGGAAAAGAAGTTTGGTAGAGTCATCAATGTTACCTCCACTTCTGGTATCTACGGTAACTTTGGTCAAGCCAACTACGCTTCCGCCAAGGCTGCTATTATTGGGTTGTCAAGAACTATTGCCATTGAGGGGGCTCGTAGTAACATCAAGGTTAACGTTATTGCCCCACATGCTGCAACTGCCATGACCGCAGACATCTTCCCTGAAGATGACCTTAAACTTTGGAGTCCGGACCAAGTTGCTCCATTGATGGTTTTCCTTGCTTCTGAGGATGTTCCAGTAACTGGAGAGTTGTTTGAAGTCGGTGGTGGCTGGATTGGTAACACCAGATGGCAAAGAGCCAAGGGTGCTGTCTGTAAAGACGCTAAGGTTACCCCAGAGTTCGTTAGAGACCACTTTGAGGAAGTTACAGACTTCTCCAAGGGTACCGCTAACCCCAAATCCACTACTGAATCTTCTATGGCTATTTTGAGCGCTGTCGAAGGAGACGAGGATGAAGAAGAAGAAGAGGAAGAAGACGATGACAGTGACGATGATGAAGAAGACCCTGTTTACACTTACGGTGACAAGGAGGTTATTCTTTACAACATTGCTCTCGGTGCTACCACCAAGGAACTTCATTACGTTTACGAGAACAATAGTGATTTCCAAGTTATCCCAACCTTCGGACACATTCCAACGTTCAACTCTACGAAGTCTCAGCTTTCTTTCGCCAAGTTGTTGAAGAACTTCAACCCCATGTTGTTGTTGCACGGTGAGCACTACATCAAGATTGAACAATGGCCCGTTCCAACCGAAGCTTCCATTAAGACTTCTTTCAACCCATTGGCTGTGACTCAAAAGGGAACCAACACCATCGTTGTTCATGGTTCTCAATCCATCGATGTCGACACTGGCGCTCCAGTTTTCAGTAATGAAGCTACTTACTTCATCAGAAACTGTAAGGGTGAAACCAAGACATACGGTGAGAGAAAGAGTTTTGCTACCGCTCAATTCACTGCACCAAAGTCTGAGCCTGACTTTACCCAAGATATCAAAATCTCGGAAGACCAAGCCGCTTTGTACAGATTGACCGGTGACAGAAACCCATTGCACATTGACCCAGAATTTGCAAAGGGTGCCAAGTTTGACAAGCCAATCTTGCACGGAATGTGCAGTTACGGTTTGTCCGCGAAGGTCTTGTTGGACAAGTTTGGTCCATTCGGCGAGATTAAGGCTAGATTTACTGGCATTGTCTTCCCTGGTGAAACTTTGAGAGTTTTTGCATGGAAGCAAGGTGATACAGTTATCTTCCAATCTCACGTTGTTGAAAGAGGTACTATTGCAATCAACAACGCTGCTATCAAGTTGCTCGGCGACAAGGCAAAGATCTAGTTGTATTTATTATTTCTTTAATGAATAACGTGTTGTTAGAATAGAAGGTTATTATCAAGTTATTATCATCAAGTTATTATTATCAATTTATTGTTGTGGAAAATTTATGCTATTCATTATATGACTTTTCATCGATGATATCCGTCACGGTTGTGTCGTTGCCATCATGCTCCTCATCTACCTCATCTATATCTAAGGTTACAAACTTGTGTAAACCTCCGTCAGTTGAAAGGCGCCTGAGGTAACTTCCCTTGTAGTTCGTCACTGGAACCGAGAAATCCACGGGTGATTCATTAATGGGATCAATTATGTGAGTAGGCGAAGTCAAGTTGTGATGTGTTGACATAGGCGTGAAAGTGGATAAAGGCGAGCTTATTAATGGCGAGGATGTAACCGCAGGTTGCGGGTTCTTTGTCACCAGTATGCGATTGAGGCTCTGCGGTTTGACTTGCTTTGGTGCCTTCTGAGCTGGAAATGTAAAACTAGTCAGAGGTAAGTTGGAAGGATTGTGGTTGATCAATGTGCCAAAGGGAAGTTCTGGGGAAGTTACTGGAACATTTGGAATAGTAGGTAAGGGACAAGAAGGCTTCTTGGTGGTCGATCTTAATACCGAATGCTTGCTACCAGAAGACTTGTTGAAAGGAGACAGTGAACTTGTCTCGAAGAAGCTGCTTGCTTCGAGAAGTGGAGATGTAAATGTGTCAGACAATGAGTCTGTGGATGAAAAAGCAGAAACATGTTCGGAAGAAATGGACGAATTGGATGAATTAATGGAGGAACATGAAAGGGAGTAGTTTGAGCCAGTTGACTGCCTCTGTGAGCTAACTTTGAACAGTGCAGTAGGTGGTTGCAAATCTTCGTCCACTATGTTGTTAAACACCGTCAACACGGGACTGGTTGTTGGTGATGAATTGAATACAGAAGCTGCGTGAGAAAAGGTGGAAGCCCTCGAAAGTTTGAGATCCAAGCTACCCGATCTGGTGGGTTTGTTCATTATTGATGAAGATCTGTGACGCTTCAATACTTTCAAGTTTTCAGCATGGGAAGTAACGGTAGTATATGACTTCGATCTCGAGTGTTTTGGCAGCGAAGCCTTTGCACCAAATTGATGAAATGATTTAGCTCGAGGGAGCTTTGTCGACTTGCGGACCTTATTCATTTCCTCTTCGCAAGTATGCTGATAATTGATATCTTTCATTTCCACGTAGGCTTGAGGGATGCAATGACTAATATGCTTGGAGAAAAACTTCTCGTAGCCACCTTCAAGTATAACGATGTCTGGGTAAGACAAATGAGGATAGGAATCGCTGTTTGCGATACGATCTAATTTACGCAAATGGCCAGCCATTGTTGGACCTCTGAAAACACTAAACTCGCAGTGAAACACGCACAAGCGTTTGGCTTTACTACCAAGACGCTTTTCAGTCATAAAGTAGTTTTCAAGGTCTTCTTGCGTCATGAGATTTACCGCCCCATCAATGTGGCCTCCATTGAATTCGTACTCGAACCTACAATCGACAATAACCACTTCATCAAAAGTGTTTTCGTAGTCGCCGGCGAGTACTTTCTTGAGTTCGTCGGCTTCGATTCGAGGAAATAGATCATTGTCGACTTTGAAATAAGAAATATTAGTTTTCTGCAAATGAGAATTACTCTCCATAGAGCAGGTTTCCTTCTCACGAGATGTCTGGCACATCGAATGGATGCGACGGATATTGGCGGGAGGCGCTTGCAAAACCGCAATGGGGGGTCTAGCTGGTTTTCTAGGCTGTTGCACTGGTGATTTAACTGCCGACAGATGCTGCTCCACCAGAGTCGACGACCTGGTTAAAAAGGGCATTGTGGCACTCATGAGTTTGGAGCGGACCGAAGTTTCAAAGCTATTGACCAAGTTGGTGATATTCTTGAATGGTTTCCGGCGACGCACTGGTGATGCGAAGAGTTCTTCATCTTCAACCTCATCAACTTCAGCAATTTCTGGGTTTCCCTTACTTGGAGAACGGGGAATAAATGATTGTTCACTCCATTTCTGAGTGGCAGGAGATTCGAAGCAGCTACTCAAAGGGCGATCTCGTTTGTTGGAAGGTCTTTTGAGGTCCATACTTGCAAAAGGTTGCAAGATGCGTTTGTGTCAAATATAAAAAGTTCGGAGCCACAAATGTAATTGATATGCAGCTCAGATGCTGCACGAATTTTGGCTGTGCAAAGTAGATGAGCCTGCAGTCTTTGTCGTGTTGCCCCGTCCTGAAATGCGAAACAAGTGGTGTAATTCAGGAATCAGGAAAGCCTGTAGGACAATGGGCGGATCAACTGTGTAGACGACTGAAGGCAAAATGCAAAAGGTAAACGAATGTGATGGGTAAAGCTGCTAATAACGTATTAGTGGTATCGGGGATTGTCGGTTTTCCAGGGATAGTCAAGGAGAATCGTCAATACCTGTCAACTAGTCAAGGACCAATAAACCAAGCAATGACACCTTTAGTGACACCAACGAAACGAGTGGAAGGTGACCAAGGTGAGTGAACGAAATATAGCACGTTGGGAATCCAGGGTAAAATTTAGGTTATATGTAACCTTGTCCCGTTTCCCATTGTGGGTTCCGGTTGCTGTCCCGCACGCATCGTAGATGTAATTTCGCGTTTTTGTGCGCGGTGTTTATTTACATTGCGGATCAAACAGGAAGGCATCAGCTGCGACAGAAGAAACGTGAAACGATTAACAATAAGAGGAGAAGGAAAGGGAAGATGTAGACGCCGGATCGGTATGCACGACCCCATTTGGTGACCCGAGCCGTATGTGTGGATGATGGTTTGGGGTTATTTTTTACGCACTTTTTGCACCCTCACTTCAACGGAACCGTATTTAACAAGCCAATTGAAAACTTGGCAGGTTTCAACGAGGCGCATTCCACGGCATGAATTAAATTGCGGTGGGTGCATATACCTGAATTAGGTAACCGCGGCCATGTCACCGAACATAATCGATGACAATGTCACGCACGGCACCTAAAACACAATCACGATATCCGCTCGTCAATTCAAATCGCCCATTGTGTCATGTTCGGCCCTTGCAGCACAATATCACCTGAGCATACAACAACTGTGGTGCGTGCCATCGCGCGGCGGGGGTGCTGGAAAAGGCAGGATGCGAACTATTGTTGTACGCTCTGGGAAGTATTACCGGCTACAGTAGTATTTGTCATTGCATGTGTCTGAAGTTGGGAATGAGGATGCAAATAATTGTAGAATGCCGGGAATGTAAATGACTCTTACATTTAGCGATGCTATAACTGTGTAATTAGAGGGTATCGCAATTAGTGCTGTTCTGGGCATCGTAAACATGTTTCATATTTTGTGCTCGCCTAACCGGACGACTCAGCTTATGCTCTCTATATACTCTCTACAAGTGATCTCCCATGCTCTAATTGCTGATGCCTCCATCAAGCAGGTCCAAGTACCGGCTCATGTCGAAATGACGACCCACCTCAGGCAAACGATCTTCATAGGTGAGAGTATCATCGGGGTTGCTCATGGTGTCGTCCGCTCCGCTTATACTATTTCTGCTAGCCCCACTATCTCTGCTTGCTCTGCTTCCACCACTGGATGTGTGTAGTGACAAGGTGTCGTCAGTTAAGTACATGTTCAAATTTAACGACGAATTGGAGCTGGTGATTCGACTCAAGCCTCCTCCTGACCGCTGTGAAATCATTGAGTTTTTGCGAGAACACGAAGACGACAGATTGTTCGATCCAAATACTGCGGGAGGTTCCATAGTATAGTTGTCGGAAGTAGGACTCGAGAGTGAACTGATGGTGGGTTGGGGAGGTTCAGCTTTTTTGCTTTTTTGTCGTCTTGAGAAAAACCTCTTTGAAGGACTGAAAAGTGACAGCTGCGAAGAAGGTGATGCTGCACCCACGGTGACTGGACTAGAAGCAAAAGAGTTGCTCAGGCTTGAACTTCTGTTGCTTCTCAGACCTGACCCAGATTCACCAAGTGTAGAAGGCGGTATGAGCTCCAAAGGTGGAGGCAGCTTTCTGATCGATTCAACCTGTTCACCTTCTTCTTCATACTCACTTTCCGACGACGAATCTAAATAAGAATCCAAAAGCTCGTCAACAGGTTCGAGATTCTCCAGTGCTAGGTATGATTCGGTTTTTTCAGCTTTTGGCGGAGCCTTGCCCACGAACAATTTCCGAATCTTATTCGTAAGTCCTTCATGTGTCTTCTTGACGGTGCTTCTATTAAAGTTTTTGAACTCTTCAACCTGCTGGGGGTTCAAGTCGTACAATATAAAGGGGTGCAGTTTGATCTCATCTATCGTGATTCTTTGGTTTGGATCTTTCATCAATAATTTCGTTATCAAGTCTTTGAGGTAGTCTAGTTCTTTAACATCCTCGTCGGTAGTCCGCTTCACGTGCTTCGTGGGAGGAAACGTGAGTGTCTTGTTAACTATGTTTTTGAACAATCCGTACTCGTTGAAACCATTGAATGGTAGTTCATGAAACTCAAGACAATATAACACAACACCCAAGGACCAAATATCTATTCGCAGATCTATTCGAGTTTTGGACTTGCTGATATCTTCAATCATCGAGAGTCTATTATTGACAAATTGACAGAGTTCAGGTGCATAGAACGCCGGCGTCCCCATGGTCTTACCTAACTCTTTTTGGTCATTTGCGTTGTTCTCCAAAATCAAACTAACCCCAAAATCAGAGATCTTGATGGTTCGGTCTCTACTGATAAGTAGATTGGACGGCTTGAGGTCTCTGTGTATAATGCGTTTGTAATTGTGAAGGTAATCCAATCCATTGACTACATCACGTAGTATGCGGTTCAATGTGAGTCCATCTTCTTTGAAGTATTTTTCATTATAATGGTTATATCGCTTCCAGTCAATCTCCCCGTATTGGCAATATTCAAGTACAAGAAGAATTTTATCGTATTTCAAATCATCAATCACAGAAAAGAGTTTCACCACGTTGGGATGTGAGCATTCTTTCATGATCTGTATCTCGCGTTTGATTTTTGTCGCCTGATTGAGGTAGGTCTTGGTGATAAGCTTCTTTTTGTCTATTCGATTAATAGTTTTGATAGCTACATCCTCCTTATTGGTGGTGTCTAATGCTAAGAGCACCTTTCCAAATTGGCCCTCTCCAACTTTGCGGACTATCCGATATCTATTGTTAATAGTTTTCTTGTGGGTGACAGGATCATCTTCAATGGAAAGCTTGGACACGTCCATATAGTGGTGACAATGACAAATATATTTCTAGCCGTCAAATGGCTAACAATAGTTCATCAAACCCGATATAGTTACAGCGTTGCTTATGTAAGTGATATGGTACAGCTAGAATACATGGCCCATGAAGGGCTTTACCCAATTATTCTCTTAGTTCGCCCACCCTGGCTTCATCTTTTGTGTTTTGTGTTTCCCTGGTTCCGTCTTGTTCTTCATTGAGCTCTTTTATTATTTGGTCTTCGTCCTCAGTTAGTCCGGTGATGTCTGGTGGAATCTCTTGCATTTGTACACTTGGGGCATAAGCCAAGTAGCGTAGTTGCTCTAGGATATCTTGTTTCACACTCTCGAGATATTTTTTGGAGTTTTTGTTGTCTATTCGGCCGTCAAGTTGTGGATGGAGTGAAAAGTCAGGGCCAAACCAATCGTAGGATGGAAGATAATTGGGGATTTTATGGTTCAATGTTACATCTGTGAGCACAGACGTCTCGTAACACCAAAGACGAGAAACGTTACGAGGAGTGTATCCTCCTCCACCTAGAACAAGCATTGGAATTTCGAACGACTTGATAAATTTGACACACTCACCATGTGCCTTGATATTCAAATTGAAGCAGCCCAATCGGTCATAGCCCAAGGAATCTGCTCCGCATTGTTGCACGATACATGTGGGTTGGAACTTGGTGATCAAAGGTTCCATGATCAGCTTAAATAATCGCACATAACTCTCATCATCAATACCATCCTTCAATGGCACATTAATGGCGAAATTCTTGCCCTTGTCCATTCCTCGTTCGTCTATGGACCCTGTCCCTGGAAAGAATTCCCCATTATATTTGTGAAACGATACCGTCATCACTCTATCTGTAGCATAAAACGCTTCTTGTACACCATCACCATGATGTAAATCTATATCTATGTACATCACTCGGGGATGTACACGCAAAAGATTGATGATACTGAGAACGATATCGTTCACATAACAAAACCCACTAGGTTCGTACTTTTTGGCATGGTGAAGTCCTCCCGACCAATTTATCGCAATATCTGACATGCCACTAATAAGCTTACGCAGAGCATCTAGGGTCGCCCCGGCGTATATGGTCGAGTAGTCGTACATGCCGTCGAAAACAGGACAATCGTCTCCTATATTAAAGTGTGCAAGTGTTGATTCTGGTAATTTGGTTACGGTTTCTGGTGTGACTTTGGCCAAAAAGTCAATGTAATCGTCAGAATGGAACTCCAATAGTTCTTCCTTAGTCGCTCGGCGGGGGGTATACAAGTCCATCTTCTCGTACAACTTGTAGGAAATTACCAAGTGGTCTGTAAGCATAAGACGAAACGGCTTCATAGGATGGTAAGGTCCAAAATGGTACTGAGATACCTCTGGATTAAAATGATAAGAAACATTCAGCTGTTTACATATGGAGTCATAAAATGGAGTATTTTCAGCCGTCTTTTTATCCGGCAGAAACGTATCCGTTTCACTGACCGGAACCGACATGAAGATGGCACTGCTGGTTTGCAAGACACAAAAATTGTAGATGTTCGCGCACGTGACCTGGAGGTGGATAGTTTGGATTGAACGCTCAAGTGGCGTCAATCACCATGTCTGGTAAGTACAGAATTAGAGAAACTTTCAATTATTATGGCTATCCAAGTGGCTTTTTTGGTTTTTGGTCAATTATACTAACTCAGGATCTGCTGGTTTTGACAGACACATCACTATTTTCTCTCCTGAGGGAAGATTGTACCAGGTGGAATATGCGTTCAAAGCGATCAATTCGGCCAACATCACCTGTTTAGGAATCACCGGCAAGGACAGTGCCGTTCTCATTTCACAGAAAAAGATTCCTGACAAGTTATTGGACCCCAAAACTGTTTCTTACATGTTCAAAATTACCCCATCCATTGGGTTGGTAGCCACCGGATCCATAGCTGATGCCCGGGCTCAGGCGCTTCGTGCCCGTTCTGAGGCAGCTGAGTTCCGTTACCAGTACGGATATGAGATGCCCGTGGAAAGTTTAGCCAAGAGAATGGCCAACTTGTCGCAGTTATATACCCAGAGAGCATATATGAGACCGTTGGGTGTGGCCCTTACATTTTGTCAAGTTGACGTGGAAGACGACGATAAGGGACCCAAGTTGTTCAAATGTGATCCTGCTGGATACTATACTGGGGTCAAGGCAGTGGCCACTGGACCAAAGCAACAAGAAGCTACGACATATTTGGAGAAGAAGTTCAAAAAGACCGACCATGTAAAGGGAGATTGGAAAGAAACGGTTGAGTTTGCTATTATTTCATTGAGCTCCATCTTGGGAACTGATTTCCGCAAGAATGACATCGAAATTGGAGTAGCTACTGCTGAAGGATTCAGAATTTTATCTGCCGACGAGATCGATGAACGATTGGTGTCAATTGCAGAGCAAGACTAGATTCTAAATAAACGTCAAACATGAATAACTTTTACTGCAGCAAAGAGCTTTAAAAACCTTCTACTAGTAGGTCTTGTAGTCACTTACCACACATAAGGAATGAACATATAAGGGCATGCCTCCACGTATCTATCCCAGTCTTTTCCGTATTTCTTTTGACACTTGGCAGTATCACGGTATCCTCTATGAACCAATACGATGAAAAAGAACACAGGGAAGAACCATGGGAATGGTGAGTTGAAGCCACAAATCAAGCCCCAGGTTAATGCTTGGGTATAATCAGCAGTGTAATGCATCTTACGAGCATACACATACCAGCCATCGGTCAACAAATAAGAACCATTTTCGGTCTTGATGTACTTTGGGTTTTCCAAATCAGAGTAGGGCAAGTATGGGAAGGTTTTGCGCACGGAAGTGTTTCCTGCCATTATTCTTCTGAAACTGTTCTTTTGACGGTTACCGGTGTCAAAGAAGTAGTAAGCGATAAGCAAAATCACGAATAACGTGGTGTTGTATAACGTGGACCATTGGTACTCTTCTGGTTCGTGGAAAGCCAAGTAGAGTGTACAGTGGCAGTAGGTGAAAGGAACACCAGCAATGTTCCAGAATAACAACATGAAGCCAAATTTCTCGTATGCCATATCCCAGGTGGGCACAATGAGCTCCTCACCCTTAGCACAAGCGTTGGCATAGAGCCAATGTGCCAATAAGACGAACAGAGCCTGAGGAGTTACTCTTCCGTATTCATCGATTTGCTTGACAACAAGAGCCAACGACAAGAGGAACAAGATGAACCAAGGGATTCTGACCTCGAAGAACATCTTGAGGTCCAAGTACTTACCGATTCTTGGGTTCAATGGAGCACCCATGAAAATATCGTAGATGTGATTACCGGTCATTCTGTGGTAGTCGTGAAATTTGGTAAGACACAAGACGTACAACACCACGGGCAATATGAGACCATAAACGATGGCAGTGACCATGATCTCTCCAAAGTGGTCCAAAAGATAAGTCAACTTGAAAAGACCAGTGTAATGGAGAATGAGTGCAATAGCCACGGTAGTGTAAAAGGACCACACGGCGTTACAGTAGTAAGGCAATTGCTTGTTGTTCATGTGTGCCAATGGCTGGCCCTTGGTCCAGAATCCTGGTAAAGTCAAGTAAAAGAAACCTTGGACCAACATGAAAGTGGTGAACACAAACCACGAGGTGAATGATGGAATTCCATGATTAACAAAGTATCCCCAGAAATCATTACACAAGAAATCCAGCCAAGCTTGACCTTCAGATGGCCATGCTGGGTATCCACCATAGAATTGAGCGCTAATCCACATATAAATCATCAAGAGTGGAAACCCAGTCATCATTCCAAAGGCTCCTAAAGGACCACCAAATTCCCATTCGATTTGGTCTGGGGCAAGATAGCCTGGTTTGGGTTCAGATTTGTTGACATTTGAGCTGTCATTATCCACCAAAGGAGTTTGCTCCGACATAGCAAATATAGAATGTTTTTCAGTCGGATCTCGTGTACTATATACGCGGCTCGTGTATGAACCGTAAACATACACTAAAATAGGAGTCGTATAGGCTATACGAGTATATGCAGTTATGAGGAGGTTACATTCGGAATTGTTGCACCATATTGTGTTGCAATTTCTATTTTTATATTCATGAAAATGGAAGTGTTTCCACCTCAGGATCGTGGTAGGAAATATCTTCAAATTTTAATTGCTGCAAATTAATGCGATGCTTTCGTACTCTTTCGCAGGCTGCTGCTGCACTACCAGTTCCTAGCTCGACAAGGCCATGGAAATACAAACTTGCCTTTTCTAGGTCGTCAAGGTTATCTATCAACTCAATGCATTGGACAATAGGCGATTGAATCATCATGGCCCTACTGTCAAATATGTTGCGATCGAGATAGAATGAGCCATCGGAACTTCGTTTCTTCACCATTACTAGACTTTCAATTAGAGTTGATACCAACTCTCTGACTAGATGGTGGGTTTTGGGAAGGTTCATCATGCCAGGGGTTATTAGCATCTTGAGATAAAGATGATTGGTGTGCACTTGTTGGGCAAGATCAAACCATGATACTCGCTTTCCTTCTGAAATTGCAAGAGAAGCAGGTATATCTACCTGAACTGTATCCAGTACTTCGAATGTCTTGAGATTTACGCCGGGAATGACTGTAGCCTGAAGAGATTGGTAAATCAATGAAGTAATCTTTGCAATTTGGTTTGTCGATAATCGGTTGTTGGGATGTTCCCTAAGAAAAATTATCCCTCGTACTAGCTCTTCGGCGGCTCTCACATACTCAATGGTGTATCCTAGAAATAGGTTGAATGGGTGAGCACCAGTGGTCACAAGTTGTGACTGGACCAATATTCGATAGTATTCCGGATTGCTGTGTTCATCAAAGAAGCCAGTATCCAAGAACAATAGTTCATCTTCTTGGGCTTGTTCGACTGTTTCTCTATTTTCTGATTTGATCTGTGGTTTGTCCAGTTTTCTGACCTTGCTCAAGGTACCTCCAAGGGGAGAGTTCAAGCCGGCTGTCATCTCGATAGCAAAGTACCAAAGCTTTGCAAGTGCTAGACCAGGTGAAATATTTCGTCGCTTGTAGTTGAGGATGTAATTGAGAAGCAAGTCCTTGGCACCACGAAGATGGGTTCTCCATGAGTGCAAGATGCCCACTTTGTTCACCTTGTAACTTGCTGCAAAATTGGTGGTGAGCACCAAGACAGTAAGAAGAAGACCTTCAATGTCATTCCAAATGCTCTTGTTGACATTTTCACTAAGCTCTGGAGAAAATGCTGCGCTGAGTAGCTTCAAACAGGTGGAAATATGAGTTCTGGAGATAACATCACAGTGTTCATTTCCAAGATTGAATTGAAAGGTTGCAGAGATTGCAAGAAGAGAGTATAGAAGATATGGGCAAGACTTCAGGTGCTGGAGTAGAACTGTCATTACCTGGTTGGACTCAACCGACGATGCAAATGGGAATATTAAATAGGACTTGGGACCGAGACATACGCTTGTCAAAAGCTCTTTGTCTGCGTCTTGTAAATCATATTTTTCAATCACCTCGTTTGCGAGTTTCCTGTTATTCACAGTTCCCAAAATGGCTTCTGGTGCCAAGCTCTCGGGTGACAAGTGCGGCATATCTGCTATCTCTGGGATTATTATATCATCTAATGTCAATTCATGTGTAGCGAGATCATGGATATTAGTAACGAGCGAGTTTGCGTCGTCCAAGAGATCTTTTGCAACTTGTAGATCGAGACTTCCAATTGACTCATTGAAGTCCATCTCCGGTAGCAGAAGAGGTGTGAGCAGATTGGGTATTGGTACAGAAGAAACATGTTTCGAGGACATTTTTGTAGGAGTCTGGCCCGTTAACTTGCTACCCGTGTCATTTCTGTTTCCTCGATTGTGTTCCGTCTCTTGCACTGCAAGAATATACCCCAGATTTTCAAACCTAATTGGTCTTTCAAGATCGTAAATGCATACTTTATGCAATCTTGTGCATTGATGGCATGCTGGTTTTCCCTCATCGCATTTCTGTTTGCGTCGCTTACATTCCTTACACCCATTTCTGCTATATTTCCTTTTCTTTGTCTTTGGTTTGCCGTTTTCCATTGATTGTTGCAGAATTGCAAAATGATATCAAACTTGTACATCTCCACAATCAGTCACTATATACACTCCCGTATACCTACAAGTAAAGTATTCAAATCACACATGATTTATATATACAACTTCCCAGAAGGCAGATAATGTACAATCTAAAATACAAATGTCGAGTCCAAAATGTCCCTTTATGCAATGCTCTGAATTTTGGACATAATTCTTCTTCCGTGGGGGGTGTTTTTGATGCTGGGCAATAATGGCTGAAGCACATCTGAAAGCTTCCGAAGGTCTCCAACGCTAGCTACGTCAAGACTGGTCTGAAGGACATAATTTCCATATGCATCGTTGAGCATGTCTGCGAATCTGGCCTGGTTTGCTAATAAAACTTCAATGAGGGTGTCAGTCAACGTACTGATCCTAAGCGATTTTTCAATGACATTCGAACCAAATTTGTGAAGTGACAACGTGACAATATTGTTACGGATATGGCTGAGGACAATCTCGATCGATTTCGCATCTCCCCTTGTCAAAACGTATTGAACAACGTAATTACCAAATGGGTCGAACGAAAGGTTGGTTGCGTTTTGTGCAACTTTTAATGACAATTGTGCTCTCTGGGCCATGGTTCCATGGTCTAAACACCGTTGTAAAACGCAACATCCATGTCTATGGGTAGCAATCTCGTTACAATGGAAGGCAGCAGTATCGAAAATGAACTGATTGTTGGCAGCGGAAAGTCTTTGAAGACACTTTTGGACAACATGGTTACCGTTCAAGTCTCTTGACAATGCAACAACATGAGGCGAAAGCGACTTGATGAGAAGTTGCGATTCCTCTTCAGTGGAAATACATTCAACGAGCTTTTGAAGAGCTCTAGTGCCATGAGAGTCAAGTGCTATTCTCATGAATTCTGGTGCAGCATTCTTGACCAATATGACTCGTTGGTCTGTAGAAACATGTTCAAACAACTTTTGAATCAAGTAATTGCCAAAAGGGTCCACCATCAAATCCACTATTTTAAGGTAGATTTCATTAAATATCATAGTCGCAACCACGCTACTCTGCTCTTTACCATGTCCATTATTCTCCTTACCGCCCAGGTCAAGTTGCCTTTGAAGAAATCGGCATCCATGCTGGTCTTTGCAGAGGTTATAGATTTCTCCACTGAAATCACTCAACTTGGCATTGGCATATTTCGCAGCATCGTCTCCTCTTCTTCTGCTCATTTTCCGGTGAACATTCATTCCCTCATACATATTTCTGCGGTTGTTACCCGAGTTGAACCGCCCATTAAAGCCTTGATGACGTTCTCCGCTGTTTCTTGTGTAGCCTGAATGGTGTGGCTGATGCTGTGATTGTACATGTTGAAGAGGTTGTTGGTGGGGCCAGGAACCACTCAATTGAGCCATGGGAACCTGCATTTGTTGCATCATTGATCCAACAATTGGCAATTCAGAGTAATGAGGCATCCCGGCTTCGGCATAAGGAGCCTTTTGATCAAATGGCTGGAATTCGTGGATCGAGCCTGGAGTACCACCAGGAGTACCGCTGGTGGAAAACGATCTTGAAACTGAATGTTGTCCAGAAGTGACTCTTTCAGCCAGTGATCCATCGGCATCACTCTCTGAAGAGCTACCCTCGGTCTTAAAGCTGTCCAATTGGTCTCCAACTCTCAAAGGATCACCTATTCTGAAGGACTCCAATGTTCCACCAAATGGTGCACCACCAAGTTGAAGTTGCGGTGGAGGAGTTGAAAATGGCATATTTAATGACGAACCTTTGTTGTCTCCGGTTTTGGTCTGACCTTGGCTTTCTTCTGGAAGCTCAAAAGGTTTGACAGACATCAAATCGGCATTGACATTTTGTGAGAGTGGAAGCTGAGGAGCCGAGGCAGGAACAAAATTGCTCCATGTTCCGCTAGGAGTGTTCCCATAAGCGGACCCAAAGGTTCCTATGGACTGGGCGTTAGGAGTGAGGGATCCAGCTTGGGGGTATGCATAAAGCTGGTTCTGAAATTGTTCATAAAATTGAGATTGAAATGGAGTGGATGCATTGGTGGCAGCATGGATGCCACTGGTTGACGAGTCTGTTGGCTTGGAAAGCTCGAAATCAAGATCAAGGCTGTTCAATGCTCCCACAATATCGATTTCTCCATTAGCAGAAGCAACTCTTGAAGCTGGTTGGTTTCCATGTGACTCGGCGTTGCCAAGTCCGCCACTTCCGCCAGCTTCTCTGGTGAAAAAATTGGACCCGTGTGAAACCGAACGAGCTGAAGGTCCCTGATTGTTACTCTTTCCTTGAGTATTCCCGACATCAGCCTTTGGGGTGGAAATCGAGGCAGACCGAGCAGACATCACCAACGTGTAAAAATGCAAGTAGGAGATACCGTGACGAGAACCGTAACAGTTGGTTCAACAAAGCGGTAATGGCTTCCAAAAACCCAACTAATAGGCCACAACCGGTGGTAAAATGGTCAAAAATTGGTATGGAAAAGTCACCTCGTCGTAATGACTCTAATGAAGGCGTAAGACAGATTTGTGCAACGTTGACAAGGTAAAACAAGTCTCAAATTCGCCCTAATACTTGTGACAGTCGTGTGAACGATTTGGCCAGTTTCTGTACACTAATCTCTCCAACAACGTCTTCTGAGGTTGCGGATCTGACTTTTGCACTCAACAAATGAGGTCGTTTTTGATCCCGGATGGGAAAATTTGTTGTGCAGGACACGAGGGTGTCGTCCGAGCATAATGCAGCAAAATCTGAGGTGTTGCACTTTACTAAAAAACGGCTTTTGAATTCTACATTACTTTTCTACAACTACGTTCATGATTTAAGTGACCATCAGCTTCACTGAATTGGAGCACCTTTTTCATCAAGGCCTGCACACAACCCCGATTTTGGTCTTTTCGCGCTTAAACCTGTAGGGTTGAGACCGGGCTGCGAAATCCCATTGTGAGAAGGTTCTGGTTGTTCTTGATGATGATCGGCATTTGAAGTTGGTGGTGGTGCATACAGCTAAAGTTTGAAGAATTGCGAAATTTGTGGATTCAGAGTAAAGATGTTGAAGTAAGGGATAATTGGCATATATTGCGTAAATTGCAACTATGAGTTTGCAGATTGAGCAGAAATTAGTAATTTGCAATTGTTGCAAAAAAGTTGGAAGTCCATTACAAGTCGGTTTCGTGCCACTGGTCCACAAATTACACCAGTATCCAAGTAATCCTAACCAAAGCACCCTATTGAACAATTTCTTTATTCTCTTTACTTCCATTTCCCATCGAATCATCGGCTGCAATGAAGATCATCTATGATTTCATCTGTGATAGTCATACTTGAACAATTCAGCAATCACGTTCTGTGGGTCTGTATCGTCGACCGTCCTAATTAGATACCTGAATTGTTGAGCCTCCACTGATGAAGTTATCTCGATATTCGGTATTAACAATGTATCAGGCAAAGTATCCGAGAGTAGTACAGTCACCTTTAGCTGTAGGGACCTTTCGATCAGGATTTTCGATCACAAAACTCTGGAGCATTATCTTCGTTGGAATATTTCATGTTAGTAAAATATTCCACATCATTAACGATGTTTGCTGACGAGCTTGAGCTAGGAATAGTACTTTTCGCCAAACCATGACTAGCGTCCACAATTTCTCCAATCAACTTTCTCGTCAACCTTATAAACTCGTCAATGGTGGTTTAGGAGTTCATCTTTTCCCCCCGATTTCCTCTTGTGAACCATTAAGATCTTGCTCTTCACCTTTTTGTTTCGAGTCAAGGTTCTTGTCAAAAGAATGACTTTGTGCCTGTTTATACTTCCGCAATTTAGAATCTGCGACGTAATCTATGACTTTGATTGCAATGATCAAGTACACAAGAAATCCAATCACGAATAAGAATACCATTGAGGATTCATGAGCTCCTGCGATTTTAAGTGCAATGGCTACGAACATAAGCAGTACAATTGGAGGTACGAGCATTATTAAAAAAATTCTTATCGGTTTGTCTCTGCCTGGCTATCCTTTGTATCTCTTGATCGTCGTCCAACATTGTAATTATTATACAGATTATTTTCCGCTCATTCTACTGTCCTAGTCTTTAGATATTTGGGGCAATATGCAGTACGTGTGTGTTGATACTAAAAGGCTTTTGTGTGGGCCACTATGAATTTGGTGACTCTGCAATACTCACAACGCCCCACTCGGATGTTAGTACATGTGGCAGTCAGCTTGAACTTTAGTTGCAAAGAAATAGCTTCTTGGTCCGACTGCTACCATAATTCGTGATTCTGCATATAGTCCTATCTCCTGCATATTCAAACAGATCAACAGGTGCCGAATTCAATCTAAACTACAATGGACAATCTGGAATTGTCGTATAAAAAGCCATCTAAACAGGGCAAGGGAGAGGATGTGGGCTCAGAGCCTCTAGCAGAATCACTGAGAGTCCCTTCACGAAAGGTATCTTCACGAAGACGAGCCTTACAAGATTTCTACAAAATTTCAGAAGATGACCAAAAACAAAAGTCAGAAAAGTCGCCGGAAATTGGAGCGAATGAGCCTGAACAGACAAGCCACCACCTAAGGGAGACTGAAAGTACAGGAGAAACGGATTCTGTCGCATCTGTAGACTTTGAAGATGCCGAATCCATCAAGCAATTTTTGCAACTGGCGTCTATAAATGATTTACTTAAAGTGCGTAATGGAGTCAGTGGCAAACTTCTATCACAAGAACTGACAAAGAAGTCGATCATATACGACAACTACTACGAATTGATAAAGTTGCGTCAGATTCTTGATGGAGTATCAAAGTCGAGCATAGTCAACACTACCCAGTCCACCCAAAGTCCTTTGGATGATCTCACCAATTTAAGCTCACGCAAAGAAGCTTCAGAAAGCGTGAAATCTGTAGAGCAGATACTTGGTGATTTGAAGAATTTCATCAACAAAGAATCAAAAACTTTTCATGCCGATTTCAACTCGGTAGTTTCGAATATCACCAGTGAACATCATCGTCTGGACTCGACCGCTAGCATAGTTGCCATCCCTGAAAAGGAGGGAACACCAGATTTCGACTCGGCTCAATTAACAGCGGAGATATCTGGTATACTAAATCCTGCTCATGCCAAGAATAAAGATTATATCAAATCTTTGATTGAAAGTGTCAACCCCGACAATGTACTACTTCAGCAGGATATTAAGGATCTCGAGTAGTACTATGCTATATCAAATCATTAACCTTGTGATTTTTGAACTTGCGTGCAGCTCGATCAGGCGATCTGAATTCAAACCTAGTTCCCGCTATGGTAAAACCCAAACATTCTTCCTCGTTATCCTTGGGTATTAGCACATCGAAGCCGAACAAGCTTCCCTTCTTGGCAATAGCTCGGAGTCCACCAACTTGCTCTGTAGGCGAAAATGAAGTTTTGTGATCGTTACCATCTTTGGCATCTTCATTTTGCGGAACCACTAGTATGAAAGTATGCTGTGTGTCCAAAACAACTATTCCCCGGACTCCTTTCAAGAGTTTATTGCTAGAATCAATCACCGTCAAGAGACATCCGTGGTAATCAGCAGTAGCTAATTTGGGGAGCATAGTGCCAATTCCCGGAAGAGTGCTGGAATCTGGGTTCGGAAAGAGTAAAGTTTGAATGTAGTCCTGCCACATATTGTTCATAGCGACAAAGTCGGAATATTGGGGAATTGAGTACTTTTCAATCATCTTTTTAATCGGAAACGTCTTCCTCTTTGCTTCATCAACGTTCTTATATCGACGATTGTGTGCTTGTATTTTCTTCACTAGTTTCTTTTGGTTGTTAAGTGTAGTTTTGACATAGTCTCTGACGACATATCGTGTCTTTTGCTTACGAATGGCATCCATAGACCTTGTTTTCAGTCTCGTATTCAACGATGGCCGATTTGAGTCTGATGCCATTCCAGTAGGAAGCAAGACTAGCGAAGGCTTCTGATCGCCAGAAACAGAGTATCTGGATGATAAGAGCTCCTGGATTCTGGACTCGGAGTCATAGCACCTGGTGAGCAAATGTCGTTCCAAGGGATCTTTTCTGTTCATTATCAACGGTTATCGATGGTAATTTTCGCGATGAGAGTCTGCGATGAAAAGTTGAAATATGATTCGGTTTGCAACACAATATCGTGCGGTGAGGCCGAGCCTTCGTAGAACCTTCATAACTCCTCCATTTGAAAGCGACTTGACGGAGGTGGATGCAGATGACTTCAATTTGGCTGATTTCCAACATATTGATCCCACAAAGATAAAGCCAACCGAACAAAACACAGATGGCTTTCATAGTTCATTGAGTCAGGTGGCAGAGGTCAAGAAACCGTTGGTAATTGTATCAAAACTCAACGACCCGTATATAAACTTGGCATTGGAAGACTACATTTTCACAAAAATGCCATTACCAAACCACAAACTGCATAACTATAACCGTCTCATGTTCTACACAAACACACCTTGCGTTGTCATCGGAAAGAATCAGAATCCATGGAAGGAAGCCAATCTTCCTTTACTCAATTCATTGCATATTCCATTAGTAAGGCGAAATTCCGGTGGTGGAACCGTCGTTCATGATATGGGTAATGTGAACTTTTCCTACATGACTACCAAGGAGGCTTTCGACAGGCTAAAATTTGCAAATATTGTCGTAGAAGCCGTCAACAAGCATGCAAGTTCACCGGTACAATTAGAGGTGAACGAAAGAGGAGATATAGTCACCAAAAGCATCGATGGCATAAATTATAAAGTCAGCGGTTCGGCCTACAAATTGACAAAAGGAAGGTCGTATCACCATGGGACCATGCTCTTGAATCTGAGACTCGATATTCTCGGTCAATTGCTTTCACGAGACGAATCCAAGTTGGGCAAAGTTGACGCCATGTCTTCCATTCCATCGGTGAAATCAAAGGTGAAAAATGTAGAGATACCGAGTGATGTCTTCCGCCAGGTGGTCACAAACGCATTCAAAAGCTATTCTGGTGAAGAACCAGAGGTTTTCGAGATAACTAAAGGAACCGAGTTACCATCTGAAGTGTCAGAGCTTGCAACGCATTTAACAACTAGAGAGTGGGTTTACGGTAATACTCCCAAATTTACCCATGAATTACGCTCAGAAGAATATGGATTTACCGTGAAGTTTGAAATGGATCGAAAGACGGTTGTCTCCTCGGTTATCTTGCAATTTGATGCCGCAGTCAGCGAAACCGAAGAAAAGGTTATACGTGATTCGTTTCAATATTTGGCATTGATGGCGAAGAAAGGTGTTCTCAAGTACTCCGGGAGCGAGGTTGCCGGTTTCGTTACCCATGATGAGATCAGTGACTGGTTAGGAATGGCAATTGACGGTACCACATAATCAGTAACCGCACGTGAGAACCGGTTCTCGAGTTCATTGTTACTATAAGCTTAAATGGCTACAATGGAACTTTTCCTGCGGACTCGGAGGTATCCAAGCTATTCCGTAAAAGTGCCTTTTACGGCGCCAATAGCACAGGAAGGAGCTCGATTTCCGCGCATCGGTTCATCCACGGCTACTCGGAAAAGAAGTGGAGTTCGCAGAAAATCTGGGGTACACTTATATAAGCTGGGGTTTCCCCACCCCACCAGAATTCCAGTTTCGAACAATAATGAAAGCAGTCAGGCAACTCTCAACTTCGTCTCGGATTCTTGCCAACTATGGATTCATTGGTCTTGGTCAGATGGGCCAGCATATGGCCAGACACATCTATAATCAATTGGAGCCTAATGATTCACTCTACGTTCACGATGTTCTGCGGGATGCCACCGAGACTTTTGTTAACACGGTGACCAGTGCTTCTCCCGACAGAAAAGACTGTCTCAAAGCATTGTACAATATTTCAGATTTTGTCACTGGAGTCAATGCTCAGTTAGATTACATTATCACCATGGTACCTGAGGGAAGACATGTCAAGGGAGTTGTACAACAGCTCATTGAAACTTACCAACAGGGTGCTCCTTCCACCACCAAGACCACTATTCTTGACTCGTCCACCATTGACATTCCTACATCAATTGAAGTACACAATTATGTCAAACAACAGATTCCTGAATTTGACTTCATTGACACTCCGGTTTCGGGAGGTGTTGCCGGAGCAAGAAAAGGAACGCTTTCGTTCATGCTCTCTCGTCCTACTGACGAGTCTATTTCTCCTAGTTTGAACACTCTTCTTAAAAAAATGGGTAAGAATATCTTCCCTTGTGGAGCCAATCATGGTGCTGGTTTAGCTGCAAAATTGTCAAATAATTATCTTCTCGCAGTTACAAACTTGGCGGTTGCGGATTCGTTTCGCTTGGCTCACTCCTTTGGTCTTGACTTGGTCAAGTATTCCAAATTGGTGGCAGTTTCCACTGGTAAATGCTGGGCCGCCGTCGATAATTGTCCTATTCCTGGAGTGTACCCTGCAGAATACCGCTTGCCAGTAGATGATGGTTATAACGGTGGGTTTATCACCAAGTTGACCAAAAAGGATTTGGTGTTGGCTACTGATGCTGCCAAGTTCAACGACCGTTTCTTGTTCATGGGAGACGTTAGTAGACACTGGTACGAAAAGGCTTGCGAAAGAGAAGACATAGCCAGCCGTGATTTGGCTGTCTTATATGAATGGTTGGGAGACATGGAGCAGCAGGCAGACGGTACCATTGTCGATAAAAAAGATGTCTAAGTAGCAGTATATATTGCAAAAAGACTACATTTTATAAATAAGGTGTAGACTACATAATGTAATCGACATTGAATCCGGGAACCTCTTTTCCCTCGATGATACGCTCAGGTAAGAAAGTATTGTCGTTGGTGCTTCGACGAGATCCACTATCGGTGGAATTGGAGCTTTGAGACGAGTTATCTCCATTCAAAGCATCTACGATTCCAAAGCTTTTCTGTCTTGCTTTATCTGGAACGACTGGCGTCTTCAGCTCTTCTTGATAATGCTTTTTGAGACGGGGGTTTCGAAGCAGCGACAAGTTACCTGATTTGTATAAATCGTCGATGAAGTTACCATTCATAAACTCGGTGATTCGTTGGGCACCAAAGGCATTACTTGTCCGGCGATCATGGAATGAAGTGATGGACGAATTTCTGCTCTCAATCGGCACATTGTCCAAAGAGGTAGTTGACTCGCTGAGCAATGGAAGCGTTTGCTCAACCGGTGGATCCAGGGTTGTAGAGCCCTCTGAACTGAACGACGATTGCCTCGACTTGGACGTACTTTGATTTTCATGGTTAAGATTTTCCTGGTCATGGACAGGCACAGTATCTTCTACCTTCAGATTGATCGATTGTTGGGAATCAGTAACGTCAGTCTCATTATGCCCGGTTGTTAACGACGATCCGCTGGATTGAGTACCCTTGGACGAACGAGATCTGTTATCAGAATCGCCTGCCAGGTGATAGTCTGAACCCAAATGCTGTCTAAGCATCTCTTTGATAGGAGTCTCGGACCCTACAATCAGTGGGAATGGACTAGCTCCAGCAATTGTCGAGCCATGGGTAGCTTTTTGACTGTCGTTTATGCGGAGCGGTGACAAGGAAAGAGACTGAGAAGCCTCGTATGCTGGAGGTGGCCCTGCCTCGAGAGGTGGTCCGCCTGACAAGAGAGGTGAAGTAGCTGCTTCAAATGTTGGAGGATTGAAAGATGGTCTCCGGACCACATGGATTGGACGTTGCATTGGTGAGTTCAATGGCAGTATAGTTGTGTCTGGCTTTGCCTGTGATGCACTGAGATTGTGATCGATGGAGTCAGCATTTGGTTGATACAAATTGGCTTCCAAGTGCATATTGGCATCACGCTCAATTGGCTCTCCTTCACTCATGGGAGAGCTGATTCTATAGGGCGAGCCCAGCCTGTCCACGGGAAGAGTATATCCTCGAGCAAGCAAATCATTCGGATCATGATCACTAGATAAAGCTGTCACATCTGGAGATAATGGGGGAGACGACATTGCTTGAGGAGCATTTAGGTCCATTTCATTTTCGTACGCTGGCAATAAAGTATTGCCGTGAGCAGCTTGAGGAGATAAGACATGAATGGGTGAATCAATTGAAATTTCATAATGCTTCCGTTTGCCTGCACTCTCGTCATTTCTTGAAAGACGAAGACATATTTTTATCCAATGATGAGCTTGAATATTTGTGAATGAAGTATCTGGATGTAACATGTGATTGTGGTACCTGTTGAGCACTTGTGGAACGTATACTTGGAATTCCAATTCTCTTGGTAAGATTTCGACATCTTCCTCAGAATCAACAGCGCTGTCTGAAAGCAACGAATGACCCTTGGGAGCTTTGTGTTCAAGCAAGAGGTATTTTTTCTCGGGTTCCATTCTATGAACCTTTTTGTTGAGGCAGTAGTATTCGAGATGTTCGGTGAAATAAACTCGAATTCGATGAAGCGCTACTTTTCCGAACAATGGAACAAACCTGAATGCAAGTGGAAGGTAAGTATTCAAAATGACAGATTTAGCACCAACCACGATATCATACTGGATCTGGTCGTCCCAGGTTCGTGTGATGACAATTGGCTCGTTCTCCTCGAGATTTTCCTCTGATGGAGTTCGTATAATTTCGACGGGAATTTTCCCTGTCAACGTGGGTTTAAACGTACCATATCGAGCCACCGTGACTTCCAAATGATAAAACACCGACCCGAACGTCACGGACGTCGTTTCAGGAAGCAGCGGGTGGATCGGGTGCTCAAAATTATAGATATAGTCACCGGGCACAAAACTCCCTGCTTTGGATGAATCGTCGTTGACCGAACTCATAGGAGAAAGGTCAGCTAATGAAGTGAAAGATGAGCCAGCATCTATCGTTGCCCGCTTCACAAGTCTTACAGGCGAGAGACCGCTGTTTAAAAACCCTGACGACGAAACATCTGGAGCGGGCGATGTGCCTCTTGAGATGGTCTCAGCAAGGTTGAGACTAGATACATCGTGGTCTCCATGTCTAGGTAGTTCTCTGTAGAAGTCAGCACCGTTATTGGGCGTGATTGCTGTGTTACCCAGCTGAAAAAACGGCCAAGTGTGAGAGATAATGTCATTAATCTCAACAGTTTGATTTCGTTTTGGCGGGATTCCTTCGGGCCAATCGGTGCGTTCCGCTCCTTTAAATTGCAAAGTAAGCGAGCGTATCCTCGTCGGTTTGAGGACCCTCAACCAGAGGCATCCCCTCAACAAAGTAGGAGGCCTTTCAGCATACTCATTGGAGTCGAACCCTTGCAAAAAGAGACGATCTTCGGCTGGAATAACGTACACTTGCAACGTTGAAGTCAGACAAACAGGTTTGTCCGGAAGCTGAGGAAGCAACACCTGGTTTCTGGACTCCATGTCTGTATCTCCAGCGAGTGTTAATCGCTGGGGCGGGAATATCGGAGACCTTGGTGCTTGCATTGGGGATTAAAAATCGGCTCCGTAATAATTGATATGAGTCGTGCTTGTCTGCAGGACGATAACGTGAAGAAGCAATTTATATTACGTATGAGATGGTGACGGCCTGAACAGTAGATTTGGGAGTTGCAAGTAGCTGGTTGTTCCTCCGCTAATTCTTCAAGTATTAAGTTTGCTTGCTGAGCACCAGTGCCTGGAATGGTCCATGCGCGGCACTATTTCAGTGCGGCTCACTGAAAATTGACGGATCGGTCCGAATTGACCGAAAAATTCGACGCCAAAAAATTTGATGGAAAATGGTATATTTTAGCTCAGATTTGTTAGCGTCGTTTCGGCGATCACGTTGGTACTGCAATTGACCCCGTTGGTATCTTCAATTTGTGTTCTACTCTCATTACCCTAGCACACCCATACACCACTGAATTGATTTTGGCTGCGATAAAATGCTTTCGGATTATGTTACTTGGTAGGTGCCCCCAAACTAGATCCTTTTGCCAGACACATTTGAGGTCAATATGGCGAAAACCTCAAGATCATTATGCCATAAACTGTAAATATGGCTGGTTTTTTATTCCAAAAACTCATTTTGCTCCTCGTTGGACGGTGAAAGCCATCAATCAAGTCATCGAAGACAACATCGTAGAAGATCCTAAAATGGCGGAAGACTTGGAATCTCTTCAAAAGTTGGTAGATGTGTGGGCAAAAACTGTAGATATAAAGGAAAAGCCAAATGTTGAAAAAAAGACGAGAGCGGATGTCAAACGCCAAAAGGAACAAGCGCTCTATCGAACCCAGTTAAGAGAAGATATTGTAAAGCAAGCAGATCCCTCTGTCAAATCTAAACCCACTCCTCGTGTGAAGCTACTGGCTGCAAACACAGTCTCGTTTACTCATGCGTGGAATTACTATTTCGCAACTCATCATAAGGTGTATCTGCATTTGGGCTCAAAAGAAGCACGAAAAGCAGTTGCCAGCGATTGGAATCTTTTATCAGTCGATGACAAGGAACATTATAGACAAGAATATGCGGCTCTACTCGAGCAAGGCAAAGACGTATACAAGGGTGAGATTGTAACGAAGGAAGAAAAGCTTAAACGCACCGGAAAAAGAACGAAAAAGTAGATCACTCTGTCACTATATATGCATTACAGAACTTCATTCAGTACAATTTTTTATTACTGTGATTTCACACGATGACCGGCATGTCTTCGTCATTTTCGTCGTAGTCTTCCAAGTTGAACACTTCAAAGTTTTCTTCATCCACCAAGCGCTTCAACTGTTTCAAATCTATACCAAACTTCTTATTTGTAGCCACAATGTTGTGCCATATGTTCTGCAAATTACCTTTAAGCTTCATTTTTCCACAGCAATTTCCGCTCATTGCGTCAAAGATGTCGCTAAAGTTTTCCATCACTTCCACATAAATTTTGATGTTTAGCTGATTATGGAGGTTGAGCTCATCTACCAAAAGCTCGGAAGGAAGCTTTATGAGCTGTAGGTGAAAAGTGCATAGAAACTGAAAGAAGAAATTTTTGTTTCGATCCAAAAATGATTTGCTAGTCAGGACCAATTTGGCCAAACTTAGCCATTGCATTCCAGAGCAAAAACTACCGACCGCCACAAAATTGACAAATGCCAATTGCAACTCGGCAATGAGCAACTCGTTATCATGGCCGTAAAGCTCTTGTAGATACCACGACTTGTCGAAATGATCATCCGTCAACTCTTGTCCCGTTCTGTCTTCTCTGTGTTTTTCGTGCTGAATTATTGTATAGTTGATTTCCTCTTCATCTTCTTTGACAGGTGGAGTTTTGTCGGATGTCTGGTTACGATTTAGAATCTCGGTGAGTGCAATTCTTTCCTCCCTGGACGGCATGATCGTGCTGACAGCTCCAGACCCGTTTTTTGTGGGTAAATACTCTTCTATTATCTCAAAGTCAATCATGTTCGTCAACTTGGTCCATTCTTCTGCATCTCCAGGATAATTGACCATATACTTGTAGTCATCTCCAAGGTGTGCCATACCCTTTGAGTAGTCCAACAGGTTCTCTTCAACCATAACGAGTTGATGCAATTCCTCATCCCAGAAGAAGATGTGAACAAAACCCTCTTTGCATTCAATCCAATGGCCGTATCTGAGACTAGAAAGTGCGTTTTGTTTGTCTGAAGTATCTGGTTCTGTCAGTGCTTCTGAATAATGCAAAAGATGAACCCCATCAGGAATCAGCTTAATACCTTTAAAAACCTGCTTCAAGTTGAAGAATTGAAAATCTATTCCCATAAGCCACGAAGAGCTTTGAACAGGGAGATTGAGGAATACTAGGGTCGTTTTGGGCGGCCGTGACATTACTCCATTTTATCAAATGTTCGATTTTTGTGCGCTGCAAAAAAAAGTCTATCTTATATGTCTTATGTAACCAACTCAAAGCTGTGTCTATCTCTAACAACGTCATCAACTTCATACTCTGAGTAGTCGTACAAGCCAGTAAACTCTCGCTGGATCAACTCCGCCAATATATATCTGTCGATAAAACCTCGTAAAATTCTATGATCATCCTGACTGGAAACGACCAATAAGTAGTTCAAGTGTAGTTTTTCAAACATATCCAATACTTGAACCAACCGGCAACTTTCGTTGACAATGACGTTTGGAACATCAGGAGCTATGTCTAGCTTTACGCATTGACCAAGGGATCTCTCGTAGTGTAGTTGTTGTGATAAAGCGATATCTGGTAACCCTGATACCTGCAAACTGATAACCATATCCTGGGGTAAAAAATATTCAACGGTCAGAATGGCAGCTCTTAAATCCACCTTGGTGATGTAACCCAAGCTGACAGGCTCGCGGGTGCTCAAGAGAAGAGGGTAGCCTTCATGGTTGTCGCCGTTGACAAGATCGAGAATCAGAGAAATGGTATAGTCGGTATCAGGCACAATGTATAGCAGTTTAGGTTGAACCATAACCGATAAGAGAGGTACATCAGGAAGTTTTTGTTTCACTCTTGATGTTGCATTGGTGAAATCACACATTCCGTCACCTTTTCCCTCATTGACTGGGCCCATGTAGTCCATTCCTCTGTTGAAGGTGGATTTCAACCACGAATCATAGATGTTGTAGTTGCTCAACAGGTCGTTGACAAACTTCAGAACCATTACCGCACACATGATTGGTAATACGTAAGTGAGAGCGCCAGTCAATTCGAACATTATCACCACGATACTCATGGTGAACTTGGTGATTCCCGCACCAAATGCTGCAGCACCCACAACCGCATACGATGAAGGAGAAACTATGCAAGAGTTCTTAGTGCAAGTTGCCAAAGAATCCAAACTAAGAGCCAGTTGGAGAAGTTGGGATATGATTCCTAGTAAACGTCCAGTGGTGGCACCAAGAACTAAAGACGGCGTGAGTACTCCACCTGGTAAATATACGCCATAAGTATATGCTGCAAGTAAGGAACCTTGAGCAACAATGAACAAAAGTTTCCCTATGGTCACGCCCGAGGATGCCAGGCACATGAAGTTGGAGGAGTTTTGGGTTAGGTCGTCAGAGTCAGGACACTCTAAAAAGAGCGCCTTGAGGTATGCGTTCAAGGGAAGTTTTGAAATTTGTAACGGAAAATTTGCAATGCTGGTGATTATTGCAATCAAGATAATCTCAATATAATTGCCGTACTTTGATTCTGAAATCCTGCAAATGGATAAAAGTTTTGAGTGGACCCTGCTCTTGAAGTCAACTGACGAGAAAGCACGGTTCAATTTCACAAAATAGTGGCCGTGCACTCCGCCTATGGCTCCGAGCAAAACGAATGGAATGGTTTCCATGAAAAGCCAACTAAAATTTCCAAACTCAACCAGAAACAAATCTTGTTCGTCGAAATTCTGGCCTTCTGTAAACACTTTGGATCCTGTAAGCACAACCACGGCCACTGTTGTGGCCACAAACGAGTTCCACATGATCCTGGTGGGCATAAAGTAAGTGGGCATGCACTCGAGAACAAAAAGAACTCCTCCAATTGGCGCGTTGAACGCAGCAGCTATTCCAGTGGCTGCGGCTGCACTTAACAATTCACGGCGGAGTCCTTCGCTTCTATCGGAAGACGTTACCAATAGCTCGTAAAGAACGTTGACTACGCAACATGAAACATGTACCAAAGGTCCTTCCTTACCAAGCCAGACACCCGAGCCCACAACCAATGTCAAACCAAGAGTTTTGTACAAGAAAGCTGGTAAACCCAAGTAGGAGTCAATTTTGTACTCGAAACCAGATATGATGATCTTGATTTCTGAGATACCTGAATGTCTGATAACAGGAAGGCGCTCGATGGTTATATATGCTGCTCCACCAACCAAGAGCACGGCGAGGACGAGGAAAATGGGAAAGTTGACAAAAATTGCTGAAACCAGGCCATTACTTCCAAATATTATCTCAGACCAATTGTGCCATTCATCAACAGGACATGTCAGATACGGATTAAGGAGCGACCATTGATCTCGCTTACTGTAACAGATTCCTTTTTTCAAATCATTGAGCCACGCAGAAGCCAAATCAAGAACGGTGGTGACATAACCGACGATAATTCCTGTCAAGACGATTATGATCCACTTGCGAGAGGTGATACTAGGAGTTGATGTATATGATTCTCGGCTCCAGTCGATAAAGCTATTATCTTGGATATGTCGGTGTTCCTTATTTCGCTGTAATTTGGCCGGTTTCAAGCGGTTTGTACTCTCAATTATGGGTATATTACTATCGGTATATCGAAATCGTACCAGTGTAGGTTGTGAAAATGCCATTATGAAGGTCTAAGTGAAAAATATACTGTTCCGAATGGTGTTCTAGATGGTGCTAAAGAGAGGTTGGAAGACGAATATGCTCAAAAAAGTCCTCAAAGTCTATAATAATAGTGTATGCTAGCAATGATATGCCAGGATTCGCATCCAAAATCACCACCGCGGTCACGTGCAGGTATATTCACTGATGAGAAAAACACAGAGTTGACGCTTCATGTCTTATTTAGGTACATCTTCTGGACCCACCACGGCCACCGCGGCCACAGGAAAGGAGCTACTCAATGATGTGACTGTGAACAATCCACCAGAGGATTCTGTGAGCGATTTATCTTTTTCTCCTACACAAGATATGTTGGCAGTTGCAAGTTGGGACAAGAAGGTTCGAATTTACGACATTGATCCCTATAGTGGAAATAATCAAGGAAAAGCAATGTTTGAGCATGAAGCTCCAGTATTTTCCGCGCAGTGGTCAATTGATGGAACCAGAGTCATAAGTGGTGGTGCTGATAAGCAGGTGAAACTCTTTGATTTGGCCAGTCAACAAGCCCAGCAAATAGGTGTTCATGATGCTCCAGTTAGCTCCGTAAGGTACGTCGAGTGTGGGCCAACTAACGCACAGGTTGTGGTGAGTGGCTCGTGGGATAAGACTTTGAAATACTGGGATATGAGAGCTCCTCAGCCGGTGTCCACCATCACTCTTCCTGAGAGAGTATACTCGATGGATACTACGCAAAAACTCTTGGTAGCAGGCTGCGCAGACCGTCACATCTGTATTGTTGACCTTAATAATCCACAGCAGCTTTTCAAGACGTATCCATCTCCATTGAAATGGCAGACCAGAATTATCAAGTGCTTTCCACAAGCTGATGGTTTTGCCATTGGTTCGCTCGAAGGAAGGTGTGCCATCCAATACATAGACGAGGCCAAACAAAAGGAGCTTGGATTCGTATTCAAGTGTCAAAGAAAAGTTACCAACCCGCCCGGAACCCTTGGGCTGCGCACCAACAGTAACAGTGAATCCGATATCTATGCTGTCAACGCCGTTCAGTTCCATCCTATTTATGGTACATTTTCTACAGCCGGAAGCGATGGTACTTTCAGTTTCTGGGACAAAGATGCCCACCAAAAATTGAAATCATTCCCCAATGTGAACGGTACCATTTCATGCACCGGGTTTAACCGAAACGGCTCAATCTTTGCTTATGCTGTGAGTTACGACTGGTCCCAGGGACATATGGGAAACCGTCCGGATTACCCTATTACAATTAAATTACATCCAGTCAAGGACGAAGAGATCAAGCAAAAGAAGAAGAAGTAGCATAGCATAGAAGTACGATACGAAAAAAATACTGTATGATACACGTATAGAAGCTAATTTTTTATTGTAATCATCTTCGCGTTATCGAGCCGTTCTATAACAAGGGTCCAATGGACCTGTCATTATTGCAGATACGATCCTACAATGAGCCAGCCTCACGTGAGCTTATCTCACGTACAGCCGTCCGGACCGGTTTCCCAATGCGCCGGTCACGTGACTGAACTGGGGGGTTACCCCATATAGGGTAAAGAAATCCGCTCAATCCCAAACATTTTGGTGTATCAAGGACAAATTCACTTATGAGCTTCCCTATATTTCCCCATCCACTTCTTTCCATTCCAAATTCTCTCCATAATTCTCAAGTCCACACCGATAATTTTTTACACACCGTCGGCTGCTTAGGTAAGCCACATTTGCCCCGAGCCACGCCCAGCGAAAAGGGTACCAAGCACCGGAGTGTCTGTGAAAGGATTAGCACTTATATTGTCCAGTAGCCCCCAGAGAGAACATTAAGCAAGTTTGTGATTGCCTGGTGTGTGAAGATACTTTCTGTCGACCACATAGTGTTTGAAAGGTTGTTTTGAAAACGAAAATAAATCATTTATTACCTCCTCGAGGCTGGAGAAAACACCCCGTTTAAGTTTTTAGTACGAGACTTACGACGGATAGGTTGAAGAATTACCCCATAGGGCAGGCTAAGGACACTATAACAAGGGCCAGATCCCAGTTTTGTATCATATTTGTTGATAATCGTGGTTTGACATTTCATTGGCGCTGGAATTAATAACAGTTGTGAGACACAAACTTGAAACATTCCATGAGTCACTCCGGAACGCCTAAATCTGGCAAGATGTCCAGTCCTCGATTGGATTCGTCTTCGTCTATTCTGGATGCTCATGCTACAAATTCCAAGCAGCTTCTAAATGCTTATATCTACGATTTTTTAATCAAGAGCCGGTTACCTCAAACTGCACGCATATTTGTCAACGAGGCAGATGTGCCCACATCTCAGAATTCTTCGTCGTCGTCGAACTCTCCTGGTGATGGACAGGCTCCCCATATCCAGTTTCAAAAGGACAATAATCTACCTCAACTCTCAATGGCGATGGATGCCCCGCAGGGATTTTTGTTCGAATGGTGGCTGGTTTTCTGGGACGTTTTCCAAGCCAAGAACAATCGAGGCTCGTCGCAAATGGCGATGCAATACTATCAACTTCAAATGATGAAACAAAGACAACAACAAGAGTTGGCGGGAATGAACGGCCATCCCAACATGTATGGAGTAGGAGGTCAGGCTCAAGCTCAGACACAGGCACAAGCTCAGGCTCAGGCTCAGGGTCAACCACAGGGCCAACCCCAACAGCTAGATCCACAACAACAACAGCGCATGATGATGCAAATGATGATGAAGCAACAGAATATGCCAGTGATGCTGGACCAACAATTACAAATGCTTGGCCCACAACTCCAGCAGCAGATGTTCCTTCAAAAGCAACAACAACAGCAACAGCAGCAGGGTCTGTTACCGGGACAGCAACAACTGGCGCAGCATTCTCAACCGGGACAATATCCCCAGATGCCTGGTTCTCAGTCGCAGTTCCAGCCGCAGCCACAGAATCGTATCCAACAGCACGCACAAACCCAGATGAACAATCTTCGTCACCAAGCAGCGGTGGCAGCCCAACAACAATATCAACCTGGAGAGGCTGGGTCTCCAGCTACTATGAACCGCTTGAGCCAAGGCACCCCTCAAGTTCCGCATGGTCAGCAACCCATGAATGCAATTCTGCCATTTCAACAACATATGGCTCAGCCTGTGAATTCGCAACCTGGACCCAAAACGAATGATGCTCATCCAAATGGTGCTCAGGGCCCACCGATGCCTAACGGAACAGCTGGTGGGGAAATGCTCAATGGGGCGACCAGCGCTGGTCCCAATAGGAATATCAATGCCCTCCAGGACTACCAGATGCAATTAATGCTTCTTGAGAAACAAAACAAAAAGCGGTTGGATATTGCACGTAATAACGGCACAACGGACTTTTCGTTGGTTTCCATGTCCAACAATGTCAATAACATGAACATGCTACCACCCAATACTGGCAATTCCGGTCCCCAGCAAAAACCATCACCTGGAATATCAGGCGGGTCTGGATCACCTTCAATCACCAAAGCCCCATCTCCCGGTAGTAACGGAGCAAAGAAGAAAAAGGAGCGGCCAGTCAAACGAGGTCGTAAGCCCAGTACTTTTGGTGCGTCCCAAGATGCTGCTCTGGGACCGAATCTGTCGACAAACCTCAAGAAAGAATACACCACACCACTTACTCCATCATCTGAAGCACCTAATGAGCCAGCAACAAAGAAGAAGAAGAAGGCAGCCGATTCTCCAAAGAAACAACCGGCAGCGTCTACGAATGCCAAAGGGGACAAGAAGGACAAAGAATCGGGAACGTTCAATGGCTCTCAACAACCCAATTTTGAAGGTGGTTCGAATGATCAAATGTTCCCAATTTTGGGTGGTAGTAGTAATAACGACAACCAAATGTTTGGAGCCGGATCTAATGGAGGCGGCCTTGACGACATAGATTTCGATTTCAACCTGTTCTTGGATGGCGGTGCCGATGCAAACATGCATGATGGAATAGGAGGGTTCAACTGGGGTAATGTGGATGCCATTGAAGGCTCGGAGCTGTAGATTGATAGAACATACCAGTGGATCTGGCCCGAAAAGTACAGCTCATCCGATGACTTGAGGTTTCTTAATTGAACACTATTTACCAGATATGAACCTGCAACCAGACATGTTCACTTCGTGATTCTCTGCCCATTGAGGCATATGTATAATAATACACAGGCTAAGACCCATACCAATTTTCACCACGATGCCATACTGTGGCCAAAGTAAACGACAAGATAGTTACCAATATTGCTGAACTTTGAATGGTCGATGGAAACGTAAGCCAGCACCATTCATGAACGGCCCACATTGCACCACTAATAATGGGACCCCAGCCAGTCGAATATAATAAGAATGGCATATGCCAACAATACCAAGAGAGAAACTGGTAATGAAGACTGCGGGAGAGAAGTACTCCAATTGTGTTCGTAGTTGCAAATGTGAGCAAAATGAGCTTAGGACCTTGTTTCTTGTTCACATAAAGATTTGTGGAAGCTATGGTGTTGAAAGGTTTAAAGCCGTCTTTGACCAAGGTTACCAAGCTCTTTCCAGTGATTTTAGAACTAAAGAATCTAGAAATCACAAAGAAGATAAGCACTGAAATATGGCACACTAAAAGAAAGTTTGCAAATAGCTTGGAAGTAAAGTATTCTTCCGGAACAAACCTCCAATTGACTGTCCATTCATATAGAAACGAACGTTTGAAATCAAATGCTCTTTGTAAGTATGTCATACGCAAATAGTTTGCGTCTTCATCGTGGAACAAGACCAATAAGAATTTCCATCCGACCATTACTTGGACCAATACCATCACCAAAATTACAGCCAACAACTTCAAAATGTTTTCCATGCACAAAAAGTAGACCACAATAAGAAATGCAGGCATGAAAAGTAAGGCATTCATCTTAATTGAGATAGCCATACTATACAAGTCGGCTGCAACTAAAGTCAAAAGAAAGACTAGTGTTGAACCCAAAGTATCGAACCAATAAGATGCTGCCTGTAAGACTAATGTCACCCCCACCATACAAGCAGTAGTGAAACAATCGTTAAAGAGTCTCAACACATAAATGGACATCAACCGTTTGCTGGCCACGATCAACATATATGCCCATGGCTGAACATCACCCACCAACGAATAGGTACAACAAGTGAGTAAAACCGTCAATGTGTGAAGATATCCAAACACAGATTGAACCACGGGTATGTCCTCTCCTCCCAGACTGAGCCAACTGAGCCATTGGTAGATTTGCACAAATCCAGCAGGATACACTATAGGACCAGTGTCACCGGCAATCAAGCTGTAATCAAGTTCACCATCGTTGATCATATCTATCTGTTGCATATAAGTCTTGAAGTCAATTTCAGTGTACTTGACATTGGCGATGACGATCTTACAAGCAATGGACGTGAAAACCACCAAGATTGGGACCACAATGGCATTGCAAAAAGGGTCCATGAATAAAGCAATTACCCCGTTTATTATATCATTGCAAACATTTTTGAAGGTGAACTCTGGAAGATGTGGCGCTTCGGTCTTACTACTTAGCCCATCCTCTATTTCTTCTTTCTCAGAATGCTTCTTTGGTTCATGGGTCTCTTCCATCTCTGAAGTAAATTTTAGCGCGAAGTTGATAAGAGGTGAGGAATGGCTGAAGAGTGAATAATACAATTGGTGGTGAAAATGCAGGCGAACAACTATATGGAGCTGTTATGCTCAGTTAGAGATCGTATTTTTGTTTTGGATAGCCAATTGTATTTTTTTCAAAATTTGGGAATATTTAGGAATTTTGCAACTTTACCAAGTTGAAAGCTCTATTACCATATACGACAGTAAGTATATTTAGCATGACCCTGATACAGCATGATTCACTTATCCCGAACCTTTATTCATCCTTGGCGCTTATCAAGATTTTGGCCATTTGTGTTAAACTATACACTCCGAGCACAAACAGGTTATTCACCATGAAATACTTTATACTTTTCTCATTCTTAGCAAGTTTTGTGCATGCTACACCCCCGGCTTGTTTTCTAAGTTGTATAGCAGAAACTGCTAAAGAATGTCCATCTGGATTGCAGTCCATAAGTTGTCTTTGTTCCAAAAGCGATGTGCTTGTTAGTTGCCTTGTCGATATATGTCCTTACGGCAACTTTGAATCCGCAAGAGACCATTTCTTGGGAACATGCTTAGAGCATAGTAAGGCCACGGCTCTGCATGTTCCTGAAGTTGTGCTGTATACTGCTGCCTCAACAATGCTGGAAAGTGCTTGGCAAACGTACGAAGAGCAAACAGTGACAGGGAAAAATGGTATGATTTATATCAGGCGAAGACCACTTGTATAGATTTTAATCCACAGGTCTCCCTCGGGAACTCTTTTTAAATGCTCGTGCCACATCTCGCTTTCTCCTCTTACACTCTCTACCGATTTCTCCTCGCTTGCTCCAGAACCATTTTTCAAATGGAGATTCTCCATCTCTACCTTCTATGTCTGGCTCATTTTCTCCAAGAAGTGTCACTGTCTCAGCCAGAGCCCCGATCTTACTGAGCTGCGATTGAGACTGGAGAAATGGAGAATCGAAATGGGGCCAAAAAAGACCTCGAACCTTGCTTTGAACACCATGCCCACTTTCTCTCAGTTGCTGTTGTTTCTGCTTGATTTGCTCCAAAAGTTGAGCCTGTTCGCTGGAATCGATGATATGGTCGCTGTCAACATCTTCATCTTCTTCAGATAATGCAAGTTTGAACCCTGAGCTCTCATTCTGTGGATTGAGCAAAGTTCTCAATGCCTCTGTGGTAGGTTGAGCTTGAGATTGTGGCTGTGATGGTTCATCGGACTCAACTTCGGCTTGAGGCTGCTTGGTGGTGGGTTCTGGAGATTTTTTAGTGACCACAGTTTCAGCACCAGCCTGAATATTTTCTGTGCTTTGTGCCTCCGGAACAACCTCTACGTCCCCATCCTGCTCCTCCGTCTTCTTCAAAGCTTCTATATCGAAATCCGACTCATCGTCTTCATCAAAATATTGTTCTTTGACAGGACCACCAGCGGATTCCTTGAAAAGCTCAAGCTGGCGACGAGCTTCTGAAGAAATTGGTACGGCTTCTTCATCGTCATTGACCCCATTTCCTTCGATCTCATAATCAAAATGGGTAACCTTTTTGCGTCCTTTGGTGTCAACGATGATATCCTGTTTTGAGATTCCACTTACTGTCTCCTCTTCATTGTCTTCCAAAAGCTCAACAGGTTTCTCAAAATCGTATCCCGATAAAAACGAAGCCAAAACTGAAGTGTTCTTTTCTATTTCTTCTTTCAAATCTGTACCTTCAGCTTGCTCATTTTTGTGATGAACTGACTGCACCCGTTCAAGTACATGATTATCTCCACTGATCCATTTCCCGTCAGAGTAATTCCACGTGAGGTCGTTGACGGTTTTGTTCTTCTCGTATCCCCAAAGTTTAGTCTTGAAGGCTTTAATTTGGGTTGGTTTGCCATTTATCAAAATACGCATGGTTTGCAGTTTCTGAGCCAACTTCGATCTTGGAGTAGTTCTCATTCTTCCCTTGCAAAATTCGCCTCCTCCCGAAGTACGAGACGTCGGAAGCCCCACAATGGGTTTTCCCTTGGTTAGAGCCCCATATGAACCGTCTCCATGAAGAGTTTGAGTGGGTGGTTGGTGCTTGGTATTTCCAGATATGTTGTTGAATGTATGAGGAGATAACATGTAGGAGGTACGAGGAGGTTTCTGGACAATAGAATTGTCGAAACGATTGATATGGTACAGAGTTTGGGACTCCTTAATGCGTTCCTGGCGTGCTAAATGAATTTGAAATTGGCGTTGTCTGGCATCGTGTTTTTCATCGGGTCGCTGAGAGTCTTTCAACCAACGTTGGTGATAGTCTGGTTTGGCTATATCGACCGAAAGCTTGCGTCCCATAAAGACAGCACCAGCCAACGATGCTTTGAGTTTCTGGAACCCTTTATCGGGAAATTCAACGGTTATAAATGCAAAGTAATGATCATGAGTAGGCTTTGTGTGGAGGTCCAAGTTGTCGATTATTGAACCGAATTTGGCAATCCTTGAGCTAAGAAGGTCTGGCTTCTCGGCAAGAGCTGTCGAGATATTTCCAATGCGCAACCGTAGCTGCTGGGCACCAGGTTGTTCTGACATACACTATTCTCGATATGGAAATTTTGGTGATGAGATGAGGGTGTGCACACAACACCAGTTCACTTGATTTCCAGTTGCAAATTGACGATAATGAATTGCAAGGCAACGTGGGTAGAATTGAAAGAGGCATATGAACAGCAGGTGCTTGGAATTGAACTGAAAGCGAAAGCCCCGGAAGGTGATTCTCTCCTTGTGGATGATCAAAACACCATAGAAAATTCCGTACCTCCGGCATTAGTTGTGGAGGTTCCTGAGAGACTCCAAACCGTTATTGGTGACTCTTCAGAGCTTTTACAAGATATCAAGAACATGATGATGAAACTGTACTGGGATGGCTACTATTTTGGAAAACTTCAGGATCAAGGATCGAGTAACATTACGAAATAATATGGAACTTATAATCACTTTGTGGCAGCCCACATGTCTCTCAAGCCCATTATCGATGTGAGAGTACCAGCCAAACCAACGTCACCCTCGGTGAAGTGCAAGTAGTTCAAGGTGTTCAATGCGATGAACATGTCCAACAAGTCCCACACCAACTTTCTCTTGGCCTTATAGAGCTTGGCATTGACGGCCTCAACATCGACCTTTTCATCACCGGACTCCAACTTGGCACTGTTGATTTTGTAGGTTCTCAACGAATTGATCACACCAGCAATCAAGCCAAAGAGCCAGAATCTAGACGCATAGGTAGGAACCTTTGTCATTTTCTTGGGATCAATGAGTCCCATCATCTTGAACCAGGTGATGGAATCCAACGAAAGGTAACCGGCGTAACATAAATTACGAATAACCGTGGTGTTCTGTAAAATAGGGTCCATCAACTTGTTGTCAAACGTCTCAGCAGCAGTTTGCAAGTGGTTCAAAGGTTTCAAGAATCTCAATCCCTTTCTTATAAATGTGACATGACCTTTCAAATCTTTAAATATTTTAACGATATCACCTGAAAAACCTTGTCTTTGAAGGTAGTAAGACAAGAACCGGGACAAGTAAGCTACAAGTCTGAAGCACTTTTCCCGCTTGGGAGTGGAGTCAAGAAAACGAATAGACTTGGCAAAAGTAGGGTGGTAGATTATGCTATCGGCAACCATTTCTGTAATTATTGAAAACTATACAAGTTTTTAAGTAGCCAATCCCCGGACGAACAACCGAGGGTTTCGGGTGGAGGGGAGAAGCAAGAAAACGTAAGCACTGAGTCAGCTTCCCCAGATCTCATCATGTGACAATCGTCACCATGAAGCAACTTGGCAACATTGAAGCAACTTGATAGAAATTCATTTGTCTCGTTGATGCCTTGTATTTTTCACCCTCGGAACTCAACTTGACATATGTGGGGTAATACCATCAGAAACAATTCCGACCATCGTCATGGCCCTTATGCAGTACAACCACCTGAATCCATCAACCAATTTGCGATTTCACAACAACAACGCGTATGAATAAGGAAAATACGTTCCCGTCCGAGGAGGTGTACCGGCCCGGAAAAAGTATCTTGAAGTCCAACTTGGACAGCCAGACGATGCCAATACCTATGATTCCACTCAAGGAAGACTCTTTAAGAACAAATGAACGTCGGCGTGTTTCATTTGCACCCGAAGTTACCCTTCACAAAATCGATTTTGTGCCTCAATATCAAAGCCAGAGCCGTAGAAGAGAGACGATAGCATTTATACCTTCTCAGATCTCAGACTCTTCTGATGATGGGTCCTCGCAGTCATCGCAACCATCGGTGCCTGAGGTGGGGCGCGAACTCTTAGCTGATAGCTCTGACGAAGAGGTAATAAATGAAGAAAATGACGAGCAAACCATGGAGCTCACGGGTCAAATTCCACAATTCCCTCAGGTATCTCTGTTTCCACAGGTGCAATCCCAAGAGGGCCCCATGTCATGGGAAGAAATGCCAATGGAACTCACGGAGCAGTTTCCTAAAATCGAGGCTTTTCATGCTGAAAACACTTCTGAATCTGGCACAAATGTGGCTGAAGTTGGTAGTACTCACCCTCAAAACACGGAAGACACAATGGAGTTCACTCAAGTAGCTGCTGTATTTGTTCAAACTGAGAGTAATAATCATCAAGACGAAGAAAACACCATGGAATTTACTCAGCAAGTGGGAATGATTCAGCAAGAGATCAATAACAGCCCTGATATTTCACCAGTCAAGGTAACCGAAGTCGAGGGTGAAATGGAATTGACACAATCAGTCGGCCGTATAACATTGAATCAGACCTCTACGAGTACTTCAGCGCTCCCAGAACCAACAACTAGACCCGACCCTACGGAGATTCCCGCTGATAATGGTGCGTCACAGGAACCTATGAAGCTCACTCAAACTGATGATAAGATAGAAGTCCTACAAACAAGCGAAAAAACTTCCGAACAACCACCTATACGAGCTGAAAGTCCTTTAGTAGCTCAGAAGAGACGACTGCCTTCGTTATCACCACCTGCAAAGCGTATCCATCCACTGTCATACACAACCACAATCCCCCTCGCAGACATTTCCGTTGACTCCATTTACGATGATGAAGACTACGAATCCGTTTCATTGACTCATTTCATGAAGGATATTGGCATTCGTTTTTATGATGACTTGGACATAGGAACGTCTTCGATAAGCAGAATAAGCATTTCGCTTCCCAAGGTCATTGATGGGTCCAATGACTACTCGCTTCAAGATTACGTGAACGCTACTAACAAACTTCCACTTTTGGAATTACTCTACTTCAGTTGTGAAGAGATGAGGAAGAATATAGAGGACGGAAAAAAGTTGTTTGAACAATTTAACAACACGACACTAGCATCCAATCCCAAGTTGTTCAAGCAGTATTATTACAGTCCACTTGAAAAGCAGCTTGGCATGCAATCTGAATTTCAACTCATTAAAGATTATTGCCGCAAGCAAGCGATGGACGCGTGGTATACCTGGCGTACAACTATGATCCGAAACTTGCTTGACCTGACTTTGCTAAAATATGAGCAAGTACAGGAAGATGAACGGCTATTGAATGAAAAATTGGCCGCTGCCGAATCTTTATTTGTGGAGTCAAAAGATAAGCTCAACAGGCTTAAACTCATCATGGCACAATTGAGCGACATAAGCGACCCTCAGATCCACGATAGCCTGGAATTCAGCAGCCTTCGAAATGAGTTGGTATATTTATACTCGAAAATTACGGCGAGTCGTCTGAAGATTTCTCTTCTAAAAGATGAAGTGAACGCTGTTGATATAGCAATCGCGGACAACGAGTCTAAGATCGCAGAATTGAGAGGATCTTTAGCTGAATTAGAGACAATACTCAATAAGAATAGGACCTATGGAACCTCAGAGATATCCACTTTAGAGGCAAAGTGTAACTTACTTCAAAAATTAACAGGCTTTAATTTTGAAGCGGTCGAGGGAAACTCTATAAGGTTCAGTTATCAGCGAACATATTCAGTGCACTTATCGTCAACTGGTTTGAAATTTGCATTGATGCTGCCTGCATGTTTTTACAACAAGCAAGTCGCAGAGCTGTTTGCTATGCCCATAACGGACAACATCAAAAAACTCTCGGATATTCCCTTGCTCCATAGGCGTTGGGAGGCCTTGAAGAGATTAGATCAAGATATCTACAAGATCTCTCTTCGTTATCCCGTTGCATTCGTTAATGAGACTGACTCATGTTCTATTGATGTGCGATACTACGAAGCGAACCTGAGGACTAAGGCCAAGATCCATGTATCAGTTCCGATCAGGTCCATTGAGAACTATCCGAAACTGGTGCGAATTGCATCCACTGTTTTACGCGGGAAAGCAGACCTGGCGAGTATTCTCAGCCAAGTTGCTAGATCCTGCTTATCAAACGAGCTTCTCATATCCGGGGCTTTCTAACTTCTACTTAATAACCTAGTCAGTAACTCATCTGGTGTAGCTATCCTAGTGAACTTTGTCTTGAAGGTGTATATCCTGCAGATAACAGCATCGAATTTTCAGCCCACAACAGGTCAACGACTTAGTGCATCGGCATTTCATCTGAGCGCAGCATGGACGACGCTTCGGATATCTCCTATTACATAGGGTCCCAGGCTGCTGACACTCTAGGCAACTTGGATGTTACATTGAGTAATGGCCAGATTGTGAGTATTAACCTTGTGGAAGAACTTCCTGATGACCCCAACGAGTTGATAAGTTTCCTAAATGAGGAAAAGTGCGATAGAAAATACTGGATCTCGGTTGCTCGAGCATACTCAGCGTCGGGAAAGCTTGACGAAGCTACCGAAGTTTTATCGCAAGCTTCCAAACAGCCTCTGTTTTCTGATGCTGATAGGTTAAGTATCGACTCCAGTTTTAAATGGCTCCATTTAAAATATGTCAGTCAAGGCATCAATAGGGCTGAGCACTTGTCGGCTGCTAATGAACTCATTGAAAGAGATTTCAAAAGCGCTCCTTCTGATGTGAATAACTTGCTTGCAAAAGCTACTTATTACGGTCTTGAAGATATGGCTGACCAGGCATGGGAGATTTACGATGGAATATGGAAAGCCGACCCGAAAAATTGCTTTGCATTACTTGGAAAGGCTCACATAGCCTTGAACAAGACGAAAAACTACAAAAGTGGGCTCAGGCTCTATCAACAGGTGTTGTTGTTGAATCCTATTATGAAACCGGATCCTCGTATTGGAATTGGTATTTGTGCTTGGATGCTCAATGATCAAGAGATGGCTGTAAACTCGTGGAAGAGAGCTTTAGAGATTGATTCCCTGAACACAGCAGCAAAGCTTCTCATAACTTTATCTCAATTCAATGACGCTTTCAATAAATCCCTCAGCGACGAAAGCTTTATTACCAGCTACAAGGAGTGCTTAATCAAATTGAGAGATCTTCCTCATCTGTCAGAGGATACTACTATACTTCTCGCCTTCGTGTCTTATTACTACTCCAAAGAACAATATGACATCGTTGAAAAAATCTGCAATAATATTCTCCAAAAATATTCCGGTTCATCCAAAGTTCACTCATCCAAACTTACACCTTACCAGTCAAAGGCTTTATCGACAGCAAATTCTTGGTTGGGACGGGTATCTTTTGCAAAGGGTGATTACACTCAATCGCAAAGAAGTTTCCATGAAGCAATTCGGCTCGATGACAACAACTTGATTGCCAAGTTGGGCTTGGGACTCTCCCAAGCAAACAGAGGTTCGAACGAAGAAGCGATAATTACATTTGAATCCGTGTTAAAAACGAATCCAAAATGCTTGGAGGTCAACTACTCTCTTGGCATATTTTATTCCAAGCTGAAGAGTCGCAAGAAGCAAGACCTTGCTATACTGATCTTGGAACGTTATTTGCGACTTTCCAATAACCTTGGCCTGAACCCTACTGCCAGCAAGAAAGACGATGATGAGTCGTCATTATCAAGCAAGGAACCAATAGTGTTAAATGCCCTTCTCACCCTTTCTAGGTTGTATGAAGGAAGGGACTTGAATCAATCTTTGACCTACTTGAGTAAAGCTATCGAATCTAGGACACAGGTGGGTCTTTCTGTGCCGATTGAGGTCTATAATAACTTGGGAGTTATGAACTTTTTCAAGAACAACTTGGACGAAGCTAAGGAAAACTTTGAGTTTGCTGTGCAAAACATCCGTAAGGAAAGCGAAGAGAAATCAGACCCAATATTCGACGACTTGTCGCTTACGATTGACTACAATTTGGCTCGCTCGCAAGAGGTTTCAGACGAAAAGGCAGCCATCTCAATCTATAAGTCAGTTACAGAGAGATCATCCAACTACTTCTCTGCCAGTTTAAGACTCTTGTTCTTGGATTGTGTTTCAACTAACGAATCAACCAAGGAGCAAATAAGAGAACGGATTGAGGAACTCTTGGAAGAAAACCCAGCTAACTTGGAAATTAGGTCTTTCTATGGCTGGTTTGCGAAGACTTTTGGAAAGAGAATTGGCATGAAACAGGATGCAGATACAGAACACCAAAAGAAGACTTTGGTTGAATACGACTCTCACGATTCTTATGCCTTGTTATCGTTGGCGAATATCTACTGCATCATGGCAAGGGATGTCAAAGGTTCTGGCTCTGCAGTTGCTGAGAAGAGAAAAAAGTATTACATTCGTGCTATAGAACTTTTCACCAAGGTTATTTCTGTGGACTCCAAGAATGTTTACGCTGCCCAAGGGTTGGCCATTGTCTATATCGAAAACAAAGATTCGCAAAAAGGATTGGAAATCTTGCGGAAGATCAGAGACTCGTTGAACGACATTTCGGTATACCTCAATTTGGGGCATGTGTTACTTGAATTGAAACAATTTTCTAAATCTATTGAGAATTACGAAATAGCCTTGGTGAGATTCACAAGTGGAACGGATTCCAAAATATTGTCGTTTTTGGGCCGGGCTTGGTATATGCGTGGACTCGCAGAAAAAGACTTGTTCTATTTGAAAAAGGCACTTGACTATGCTCAAGAGGCACAAAAGCAAAGTGGTGGACTGCAGGCGTCATTACGATTCAATATCGCCTACGTGCAATTTCAAATTGCCGAATTCATTACCAAGATTGCTGTTGAGCAGCGTAATGTGGATGATATTAAACGAGCGATCGAAGGCTTGAATGAAGCCATCGAAACTTTGAACTCGTTAGCTTCTGACGACGAGGCTCATCCACCATATCCTAAGCTGGAATTGAAGTCAAGAGCTAATTTAGGTACCACTACCTTGGCAAACAGATTGAATACCTGCTTAGAAGAAACTGAGGAGTATATCAATAAAGTGGAGAACAAATTGGCTGAGGCTAAGAGGTTGAGGCAAGAAGAAGCTGCTAAGCGATTAGAAGAGGAGCAGAATAGAATCCTCAGACAAAAGCAAGCGGAAGAAGAGTTGGCAAAAGAGAGAGCCAAGTTGCAAGAACAGGCTCAGCAATGGGTTGAAGAGTCGCGGGCATTTGTGGAAGAAGACAAAGATGACCAACTTTTCGAAGCAGAGTCTGCGAAAGACAAGGAGAGCGGTAAGAAAAAGCCGGCCAAGAAGGGAAAGAAAGGAAAGAAGACCAAGAAGAAAAATTTCATTGACGACAGTGAAGAAGAACAAGCTCCTCCTACGCCGTCAGCATCTGAAGACGAAGCCCCTGCACCAACAAAGCGTAAAGCTGAAGAAGATGACGACGTGGTGCCCTCTAACAAGCGCAAGGCTCTTTCCAAAGATGTCATTGAAGATAGTGATGATGAGTTGGATGACGATTTGTTCAACGGTGAGGATGCTTAATAGTGTATATTAATGATGATGTATTTCCAAAAATTTCAGTATTTCAACCATTGGCGCATACTTCGACTACTTTCACTAGTCTTCTTAAACACTTCCTTTTCATATTCGTCTAGCGAATAGATGAAATTGAGCTGCTTGGTGGCACTATTCGCGTGGTTATATATTTCTAGTGACCTCCGCTTCAAGGTATCAGATACAACGGTCGCCAACTCCGAATCCGAAAACATAGATGCCCATTTTTCAGTTAGTCTGTAATAGTAGGGAAGAATGGCGTGCAAGTCCACCGACGTGGGACTCGTCTTTATGGCATTTATCACCTTGGGACTGATGAAATCAGGCTGTAATAAGTCTATGAAACTCTGCTGTGACTCTTCCAGAAGCTCACAGATTGCCAAAATTTCCGCTAACCAGAGCGGTAATTCGATTTTTGTATCTTTTTGTATGGCTTTTCCTGGCTGACCTTCTAGGTACCCCAAGCCTGGAACCAGGATATTGAACCTACAAGGCACCTTTTCTGCATCAGCTAGAATGTCATCCAAATCGTAGTACGACATATGTTGTGATTGTGATTCTGATTGTGAGTTGTGGGTTGCGGGTTGTGGGTTGTGGGTTGTGGGTTGTGTGAGACGTGTGTTTCGGTGCAGGAAATATCACCGACTTAAGTGCGGGCGATGAGCTAACAAGTATGCCACTCAAGCCATTCGAGACTCTAGCTCAGGAGGAGGATAACTCCGGCTCTGAAACAGTAGCCGATACTCGTATCAACTACGACGATGCCATACAATACTGGAGCTCTGTTCCTGCCTCGGTGAATGGGGTTTTGGGCGGTTTTGGTGAACAGACCCCGGTGCCAAAGGCTGATATAATTGGGTCTTCGACGTTTTTAAGAAAGCTTCTGAGCCGAATGCCATGTCCAGAGGGCCAGCAGAAGTTGACTATAGACATGGGAGCGGGAATTGGACGCATAACGCGTGATTTACTCTGGAAAGTCAGCGACAAATGTGATCTTCTCGAACCAGTAAAACCGTTTGTGGAACAAATGCGCCTAGAATTGGTACCCGTTGCACAGAAAGGCAAGTTGGGAGATATATATGACATTGGTATGCAAGAGTGGACTTGTGACGAAGGAAAAAAGGGAAAATATTGGCTCGTATGGTGTCAGTGGTGTGTCGGACAGCTTCCTGATAAAGAACTTGTTGAGTTCTGGCGCCGGTGCGGTGAAGCATTGATGGAAAATGGTACTATGATTGTCAAAGAAAATATTGCCCCAGTCGATGACATATTTGATGAGACTGACTCATCGGTTACTCGTACTGATAAAAAATTCAGAGAATTATTCATTGCTGCTGGGTTCAAGCTTATTGGCAGCGATGTACAAAAGGGCTTACCAAGGGAATTGTACCCTGTAAGAATGTACTGTTTGAAACTAGCCTAACTAGTCTACACCACCCGCATTTTACTAGGCTCATATGGGAAGAGTAATGCAATGCATCCAATAACCCCGACAAAAGCACCACAAATCCAAATTGGTGCTGAAGTAGTGATTCCGGCAAAGTAGGCAATAACAGGAACAATAACACCAGTGACTCGAGTTGCTGCAATACACAATGCATTACCAGTAGCACGAGCTGCTGATGGCATCACCTCTGGAGTATAAGCATATAAGCACCCGTAATATACATAGATAGCAATGTATACCGCCGATGATAATCCCACGTTCCCAGCTCTATTTTTGACCTGAGTATAACCAAATAAAAGGGCCATTGTAGATAGGGCACCGATCACCATTACACCTCGACGACCTAACCATGGAACAAAGTAAAGCAACAACCCAGCAATCATAGGACCAAAACAACTGCAAAGATTGCTAATCACGTTGTCTCGATAGACACCATAAGTACTGTCAGCACTCACATTGACACCACGAGAAGCAAGGTATTGAGGAAGGAAAGCCGAGTAAAGAGGGTATGCAATACCCAAAAGAAGCCAAGATGTTATCAAGAGAGAAGTTGAGCGAGCGGTTTTCCTGTTGCTGAACAAAATTTTGATGTGCTTGGCAGATAAACGGAAAGTGTTCATCAAACTTGCTTTGACACGGAAATCGTCGTTGGCAGTAATTTCTCCACAGTCTTCAAGAGCCTCCAAGGTCAAAGAACATGGACGATTGTACTTGGCAGCGAGGTTTTGGAGGGTTTCGACAGCTTCGGCGTCACGGTTATTGGATACCAAGAACTTTGGTGTTTCCTTTAACCGCACGACAAAGATACGGAGTAACGCTATAACAAGCACGAATGCGCCATTGACATAGTAAGTGTATCTCCATCCATGGTTAATATGAGATGGACAATAATCTTCTGAAGCACAAGAATATTTTGGCAAAAAGGCCCAAGCAAAAAGCACAGCTAAAGTTTGGCCAATACCCCAAAAGAATGCAAAAAAAGTTAAAAGCCATTGATTTTTATGAGGAAGGTACTCCAAAAACACACAAGTATCCAACACCAAGTTGCCGCCAGCCGCAAAACAAGAGAGGATAATAAAAAGACAGTAGGTGGTGAAAGTACCCATTGCACCAGTCAAAATCGTGAGGACTGCCGAGAGTAAAAGAGATAAATTAAATGCCAACTTACGACCGATAAGATCAGCACCAAAGCCCCAGAATAACGTACCGAGAAGCATACCAAAGTAAAGACATTGGGAACTCACTGGATAAGTATACCCAAATTGGTAGTTGACGAATGTTCTGACACTACTCTCAATAAATGTCAATTGTGAGTCGGTAGCATATCCCATTCCACTAAGACAAAACAACTTGAAATGGTACGGCGTGAAGCCAATTTCGTCTATAGCATCGTTGATGAGTTTGATTTTCTGATGGAGAGCAGCATCACCAGCGTCGAGTCCCTGCATATCCAATGACGTTACATCAGTGTCAGTAGACACCGCCGACGAGACTGGTGCTAAATTTTTTTCTGACATGATGAAATTGTTGCGTTTAGTTTCACGCGAGCGTTTATATATGAACCTCGATGCACCGATAACATTGAAACTGGGGTTGCGGATTTTATTAGTGAATTGGGTCGAAACGTGCTGTGCCATGCACGATGACGTCAGCAGGAGGGGGATGTTATGTCAATATCTCGAATTTTGATTGGGGACGCGAGATAATGGCAGCGAAAACACGAAATAGGCAATCGTTATCGACGGACCAAATGTAGCATAAGGGTGCGATCAAAATCTTGGGAGATTGTATCGGAGTCGGAGATCGTATTGGCTCGTAGTTTAGTGGCTTGGCTCAAAAATATTATCTAAACTGTGTGCAGTGTCTCTAAGCCCGAAAAGGCTAATCTAGCAAGGATGAGGTTAAGTGGTTATAGATCACGAACTCGTGTCCATGATAGTGGTAGCTAAGAGTAGTCAACACTAATTGCAACACATTGCTAATTTTAGCCAAAATTAGTCAATTGCTTCTGGAGTTTGAGTTCATCAACCTGGAGCCTTTTGACTGCCTCGATGTGTCAAATTATGATGATATCAGTCATTTTCGCCTATCGTTTTGAGAGATAACAGGAAGGTATACGATAAGGATCCTCAATGGTATCTCATTCACGCTATCACTGAATTGGCAAGGCATCGCCAATTATGCCCTCTTTTGTAAGCCGCTCCGATCGCGCAAGTGAGATCTATTTTGAGGAAGACAGGACATTAACCAATCAAGTTTATTGTCAACTTTTGATCTTAACGAGTCGTCAGCTCACAAATCAACACCATGTGATCTGGAACCATCTTGTGAGCCACATTTTTCATGCACGTTGTAAAGTTATCCTCGTGGATATTTGTGGCAACTTAGAGGTTAATCTACAGTATAATTCATATTTAGCCCTTTGGGGCCATTATGGGTCTGGTGACTCAGGGTCAGCTAGCCCTTGAAACCGTTTCATTCGAAATCTGTCTCATAGCAATTACTGTTTGAATCTTGTGTGGGCCCTTTCAATCATTCAGTTACCGCCTCCTAATCAATCCTGCACGTCACTCAAAACGTTGCCACAGTCGTCAGATCCCTACAGATTTTTCTAGTTTATGAGTCACATAGGGTAATATGCCTGCGTATTACGACATGCTTTAAGGTTCTCATTTCTCATTTTCTTATCCACGCATTTCGCAACTCAATCCTAATGCCAGGAAACGCAACAAAATTGATTCATGGTGCTGACGAATTGATCCGTGTTCCAGATGTAGCACCTCCCATCAACGTGTCTACCACATTCGCTTATTCAGACGATCCATCACAATGGGTTAAGGCGGCTGATGCCACTTCGATTTGGGGCGAACGGCCCATTTATTCACGGGAATCCCATCCCAATTCTGAGTTGGTCGAGCAAACGATCTCTTCCCGTGTTGGCTCGTATGTGGTAGCTTACTCCTCTGGTCTTAGTGCGTTCAATGCTGCAATTACCCACTTCAATCCCAAGGTTCTTGCCATTGGTCATGGCTACCACGGCGTTACGGGAATTGCAGACATTTGGACACGTAACCATGGCTTGAAGCAAATTTCATTGGAAGATGACTTCTCGCAACTCAACAAAGGCGACTTGGTTCATGTAGAAACACCAATAAACCCATTGGGAACGGTTTATGATCTTGAAACATTGAGTCGCAAAGCCCACGAAAGAGGTGCTTTTGTGTTGGTAGATGCCACGTTCGGTCCTCCTCCTTTGCAGGACCCTTTCAAGCATGGAGCAGACATGGTTATGCACTCTGCTACGAAGTATTTTGGTGGTCACAGTGACTTGTTGGCAGGTCTCTTGTTTGTCAAAGACAAAAAGACCAGAGATCAATTGGTGGAAGATAGAGTGTACTTGGGTACAAACATTGCCAATTTAGAGAGTGCACTCTTACTCCGTAGTTTGAAGACTTATGAATTGCGGGTTTCGAAACAATCTCAAAGTGCCACTGCCATTGTCTCCTACTTGGCAGAACACCAAAAGGAGATTCCTCACTTGAAAAAAATCTATCACGGATCATTGCAAAAGGACGATTTCGTAGCCAAGCAGCTCGTTGGTGGACACAGTCCTGTGTTTGCCATTGAGGTAGACTCAGAAGAGTTTGCTAAAAATCTTCCAGGAAAACTAAACTACTTTTACCACGCCACCTCTTTGGGTGGAGTAGAAAGTTTGATTGAATGGCGTGCATTGTCGGATCCTACGTGCCCTACTACGTTGCTTCGTGTGAGTATTGGTGTGGAAGATGTCGAAGATTTAAAGCAGGACTTGTTCCAAGCTTTGACTAAGTAGCCAATTCCTTTTCTATCTTTTCGAGCACTTCGACAGTGGTCAAAGAAGGATTGATTTTATGATAGTTTGCACCCACCAAATAAAAGCCATAGTCTCTATTTTTGAGCGTCAGATTGAGCTTTTTGTAGCCGTAATAGCTGTAGCCATACGATGGAAGTGGACTAGATTTTTTTTCGTACTCACCAACTAAATTGTCAATAAATGGGGTACGAAGACACCGGGCAGGTTTCCCTGATACAAGCCGAGTCATGACTGTAGGCATGGGAACCTTTTGAGTTGTAATTTGTGTAGCAACAAAATCGTTGGAGTTCGATTCTTGAGTTGGCACAAATACCGTTCCCATACAAACGGCCAGTGCACCCTCATCGAGGTACTTGCGGGCAGATTTTCCATCCACGATTCCTCCAGCAGGTACCAAGTACGGTTTTCTATCCTGGAATGAGATCAACTTGGTTACATCCTTGAATAACTCACTAGTATTCAAGTTTGAGTCATGTTCTTGATCCACCAAAAAGTTTCCACGATGTCCTCCAGCTTCGTAACCTTGAACCACCAAGCCATCCACATTGTGTTCAATGGCATGGGTAGCTTCTTCAACAGAAGTTATACACACAAAGACAAGAATTTGCAATTCTTGCAACTTTGAAATGGTGAGTTTGTCTGGCAAACCAAAATGGAAACTAACGATTTTTGGTTTATACTCTTTCAAAATGTCGAACAACAACAGGAGTTGTTTTGGGTCATCTTCGAGTTGTTTAAACGACACATTTCCATTTTGAAGACTGGAAACCACAGACTTTGCATCCGACTTGGTAACTGTGGAGAACAACTTTTGCCAGTTTTCCGTCTGGGAATTTGTAGGAGGAGGCTGGTGTGCTTTAGGGTGACAGAAGAAGTTGAGATTAACACAATTGGAGTGGGTAAGTGTGGTAAATTCTCCAAGTTGTTGCCGAACAGGTTCGACCGATTTGGTGAGATCGCAACCTCCAAAAGGAATGGAACCCAAAGCACCATAATTTGTAACTTGTGCTGCGAGCTTCACTGTGGATATACCAGCCATGGGTGCTTGCATGATGGGGATCCGAAGACCTAGAAGTTCAGAAAGGGTCATTGGAGAGAATTGAATTAAAGAAAAGGTGAAATGGAGCAACGGAACATGGGCCGGCTATGCGGCTTTGAGTACAGTACACCATAGTGAGTAAACATTTATTCTATGCTATTATGGCAAGGGGAGAAGAGAGGGAAGAAGAGAGTAAAAAAAAGAATGAGATGATGAATAAAGAAGAAACGATTAAATCGAGATCAGATCAATCTAATTTGTAGTCGATCCTTAACTCTACTGTTTTCTCCTCCTCCATTTCTCTTCCTTATCTTTTTCTTTCTCTTTCTCTCTCACTTTTTCTCTACCTCCCTTCCTTTTCCTTCTATTGGTTAAGGTAGAAGTAAGCGCCAGCAGCCACCAACACAACCACAGCAGCGATGGTGGTCACAGGAAGTCCAGCCTCATAAGTTCCACTCACGGGAACCTTCTTGTCTGTCTTGACACCGCCTTCAACACGGCCAACGAGCAAACCAGCCATGATCTCATGGGCATCTTCCGAATGTCCAATATCATCGAACGCTTCCGTAGCGTCGGTTCCAGCGACATCAACCACCACCTCTTCACCACCAGGATGCTCATCGACGTACTTGGAGACGTCATAGACCTTTTGGTTGTATACAACCCACAAATCGTTGATGGTGTTGTGTTTAGAAACCTCCTCAAACGTGTATAATTTCAAATCGTCAGACATGATTATTAGTGCAAATGGGAGAAAAAATGTGAAATATTCGTCAACGGTCGCGTTTTATTTAAAACGATACTGCAAAAAAAATTTGGTATCTATAAAGTTTGCAAGTCTCGACAACTAATGAAAAAACTTGAAACCAGAAAAAAATAGTTTGATGTCCCGTCCCATGTGATTATCTCCAATCAAACCACGTAGAAAAGTAAGCTACTGCATACACCTCGTGCATGTGTTGGGACCTATTGCCTAATTGGGTGAACGGTTGCGAAGATGAGGTGAGGTACGTGAAAAAGGGCACGATGATACGAGCACAAGAGAAAAGTCATTCAGGAAAACAAAATCATTCAGATAAAAGACATTTCATTCGTCACATATCGAATGAAAGCAACATATCAATCTCAACTTTAATATTGTCACTACATGAACTTATTCACCACCTCACTCTACATTCTTTTTCGTTATTTGATTTTATTTTGGTCTATTCGATTATTGCTCTGCTCCGATTCTTCTCCTCTATTCAAAATCAATTCCCGCCGCTGCCAACTTCTTCTTACGTGCCTCTTTCCGCTGCTTTTGCTTGGCTTCGAGCTTCTCCCATTGATCTTTGGTCTTAGGTGAATCATGTCTATGCCTGCTGATCAGCTTGTGGGGCAATGGCTTATACTGTACGTGGTGGCCCGAGAAAAGCTCATCGTGAACATTGGCTTCTTCAACCATCTGCACTTGCAACATGTGTCCAAATACCAAATAGTTGTTCATAGCCTCACATGCAATCTTGGCAACTTCCTTATCTTGGAACTCGATGAACCCATAATGCTTGGACTTGCCCGTCTTTTTGTTTCTTGATATCCGTAATCTGGAAATTTCACCAAATTGGTCAAAATACTGACGCATTTCCTTTTCGTAAAGTCCATGTGGAAGTCTACCTACATAGATGACACCTCTCTTGTTTTTGCTTTTGTCTGTCTTTCGTGCCACATTGCTGGTCTTTTGTATGTTTACGACATGAGATCCGGTTTTAGAGGGATTCTTGGTGGTTTTAACTGACTCTTTATCATTTTCGTTTTCGTCATTCTCATCGCTTTCGTCTTCGGATTCCTCAGCACTGGAAAGCCCTTCCAGTTCGCCTTCACTTCCAGACTCTTCACTCGACAGTGGGAGCTGGAGATCGTGCTCGGGCTCTTTGGTAGCAGCTTTTACGGCACTTCTAGTTTTGGCCATGTTCTACCTGAAGAAGCTCATCGCTTCGCAAAAATTCCTGGGTGGGTGTGCAGGACTGGGGAGTCCGAAAAAGAGTAGATTGAAAAAGAACTGTGAATTCATCTAGAACTGGTTTGTTGATGCCATTTGCTCAATTTTATGTATGCTGCTTCTATTTGTCTATTCTAGCTTTTTCTTTTTCTTTTATTCTTCTTCATCTGGTTCCTATGCCCGTACCTGCATATACACCCACTAAAGACTCCTCAAAACAAACACGCTTAATTCATTATGGAGAATCCACACGAACAGGTGCAAAATGCATTGCTTTCACGTATAATCAACAACATGGTATGTAGAGAGTCAGAGCATAACAAACCGTATTCTAACCCAGGAAAACCTCAATGAGAGCATCGTGGCGATGAACAACTCGCTTCAAGAAATTAACCGTTCAAATATGGACACCGAAATGGTGTCACAAATGTGGGAAAACTATTCCAAAAACTCTCAGTTTAACTTGGAGGCTACGGGACAAAAACAGGACCCAATATGAGGCTACAAATATTCAACTACTGTACATTAATATAGATGGAGATATGAAGTAGAAAGCGCCGAGGTAAGTTTGGTTTGTGGTGGTGTGATATGATAGTGACAAGGCAATGTCAAGTAACAAGGTGACAAGGTATTCACATTAATGACAAGCTAATGACAAGTGACAAGGTATTGACGTAATGACGGCAATGCCTAAGTCATATGGATCTATCCTGACTGTTGTTTGAACTTTTGTCTCGACACCATTCTACTGTTCTCCTCTGGGGTCTCTAGTTTTGGGTGGGCAACATGCCGTATCTCTTCTTCAAAGTCACTCTTTGTCTCGAGTACTTGTCATCGGGCGAAAATCTGGCAGGATGAGCCGACTTGGTGATTTCACCATCCTCGGTGATTTTCTTCAACGTGTATATACGCTTGCCGTCAGGGCCCAAAGTGTACATCAAATGCATGGCTAGGTAGTGGAGATGAGGTGAAAAAAGTTGTGAAGCGCAGCGAGTCGTGCGCGAATGGCCAAGTTATATAGAGGAACCCGCTGGCCCTGTGCAGGGCCGGTATTGGTGATTCCACCACAAATACAATACTGGTTGCTGAAAAACGGGTGTATAGCGTGTTTCGGTTTATAATCATGGCACCGCCCAAAACAGATGCATTTGCCGACCTTTTTCTGTCGGCAACGTCGAATTCTTCCTCCTCGTCTTTGAACGAAAAACGCATGCCGATGCTGCATCGTCAAAACCGCCAACAAAGTCCATTAAATGGGTCCAATTTACAAGCATCTTCAGCTTCGGGGTCCCACGATCACTGGTCAAACTTGGACATTCTATCTGGCTCTCATACCCCTATCGGGACCAATAATGACACCGTGAGCTCGACAAACGACGATGATCCATTTTCAATATTTGGTAAACCTGAACCGCCAAAAATGACCTCTCAAATTGCTGAACCCACTCCGACCCATCAGAGCACAACTGGGGCTCCAGATCATCTGTCTTTGCTTTTGGATGATGAGTTTTCCGATGCATTTGTTGAGAAAAAGACCAGTCCCGAGCGTCCCTCGTTTAAGATCCAACCGTCAAAATTGTCACCAAAAGTATCTTCTTCACCAAATGACTCCGTGCTTGCGCAATTGGTTGACATTGGCTTTTCTGTCGAGACAGCTAACGACGCAATTGCAAGAAAAGGTCCTCATTTACAAGAGTGCGTGAACTATATCATGAGTGGAGGAAACTCAGAATCCACTACAAGTCAAACACTGACTCCGATTCAAAGGCAACAGGCTCATCATCCTGAAGATCTCCAGGCAAAGTTGACGGACCTTTCTACGGATTTTTTCAACAAGGCATCGATATTCTTCGATAAATCAAAGAAAACAGTGATGAAGAATCTCGATCAGTTTCAACAACAGCACATGGCTCATCGTGGACAGCTGCTGTCACCAGGAATGCCTTCTTGGATGGCAAACCAGGAAAAGTACAAGAAAGATGCAGTGGAACGCAAGGCAAATGGTGGCTCTTATGAAGATTACGGTTCCGACGAAGATAATTTGGATAAGGAAGCAATTGAGCAGTTTATGAGAAAACAACAAGAAAAAGATAAAGAGAGAAAGGAAAAGAGATTACAAGGCATTAGAGCATATGCCATGGATAAAGTTTCTGGTAGACCAGAGTCTGCTCTGGGTAGAACGTCCCCAGCCAAAAAGCCCGATATGCCAATACGACCCCAACTGCAACCTCCATCGAGCGATGACCTTCCTCGACGGCCACCACGCAAGACAAAGCCTGCAACAGTTTCACCACCAGTTTTAGCAAAAAGTCCAGAGGAAGACTTGCTAGGACTCAATTCTCTGACGAGCATGACGGCTCCACCACTCAATGAGTTTCAGCAGACCGATTTCGACACCAACAAAGAAAAAGCTAGCGCATCGTTTAGTCATGGAGACTATGGTTCGGCGTACCAAAGTTACCTTCGATGCATGGAATCCCTTCCTGAAAATCATGATTATCGAATTGTCATTTACTCCAATGCTGCCTTGACGTTGGTCAAGTTGGGCAACTACAAAGAAGCCAAGAACCACTGTGACAATGGTATAAAACTTCTTAATGTCAGAGGAATAGATAATGGATGGACTATCATGGATAAGAGTGCTAAACACTGGTATACCAAATTGCTTATGAGAAAAGCCGAAAGTTTGGAAATGTTGGAGGTGTTTCCAGAAGCATTGGAATGTTATATGGAGTTGGTGAGCCGGCTCGGTGTCAGTGACAAGAAGGTGATGGACGGTAAACGGCGGGTGAATGAAATTGTGAACCCAAAGCCAAAGCCGAAGCCAGCACCAAAGCCAATGCCAAAGCAGAATGTACCAAAAAGTACACCAAAAGCAGAGACAGCCTCCTCCAACCTCAGCAGGATCCAAAAGCAAAATGCCGAGACTAAGGCTCGCGAAGAGGAAATGTTCAAACTTCACGACAAAGTTCATGAGCAATTGCAAGCATGGAGCAATGGAAAGGAAGATAATATTCGGACTCTTTTAACAACTCTTCCAGATATAATTCCAGAACGGCTTGGGTTTCCTTTTGTAACCGATAAGAAGATTGGACTAGGCGACTTGATGTTACCCAAGAAAGTGAAGATCAACTACATGAAAGTGATCAGTGCAATACACCCCGATAAGCTTTCGAACTTACAACTACAGGACAAGATGATATGCCAGGGAGTGTTTGTGGTGTTAAACAAGGCGTGGGATGCTTTTAAGCAGCAAAATAATATGGCGTAATTGCCGAAACGTTAATTTTCGAATGCGCTAATTAGCCGTATATGGCCAGATTGCCGCACGTTTAGGCTCCGCATCCAGTACCCACAGCTTTGCAGCCTAGGACCGGGCGCAGCTGGGCTATCCCCTCTAATGCAGGTGGCTTAACGTGCGGTATAAATATAAACTACGCAGCAGCGATCCACATTTAAAGTATGTATAAGGAGAGAAGATTTGAGAAAAGAGAGAGAAAAGAATGGGAAAATGAGTAAGGGAGTGAGTTAATGGGGTGGGCGAATGGTAAGGCAGAGGTGTATGTGGTACTTGTGTATGGTAACCCCACAATGGTGTGATGATGTCTTGACAGCCGTACAACAATGGCACAACACCCGTCAAGGTTCCATTTGGCATCAACTACAATGGCACCGCCTACTAATTCCCTACTAATTCCCGACTAATTTGCGACTATTTTCTAACTATTTCTACCGCTTTTCTACTCAATGCTCAAATTTATTGTCACAATTGTACTAACCAGATATCCTTATCGGATCAATCAATTACATTACCGAACAAGGAAGGCGGTACCAAAATTGCAACTCCAGCAGTCACCTACAATTGGTCTACACAACATAAGATTCCAGGAATCCAGGAATCGTTGCGACGGTTTTGAAACTTCTACAATTTTCACAACCTTCTCAAGCATTGTGCTAAAACCCTTTACTAGGCTCCGCCCACCCCACAGCCACTGGTTTTGATCCCTGCTCCGCCCTCACACCCAGACACCGTGCAAATATGGCGATATTCGGGTCTAATAAATCCTCAAAAATGGAGGCCAATTATCAACAGCACCCAAGGGGCCAAGACAAGATGCATTCGGCCAACATTCACGATCCCATTCTTTCGGCCGTTAACGAGGCACAACCTTTTGAGCAAGCAGCTGATCATACCAATGTTAGAAGACCCTCGTATCTTTCACAGGATTCAGCAGAAATGAAGGATATTTTTGGCCAGCCTATTCGTCAGGCTGACATGTCGAACCCCACGCGTGCACGGAACGAAAGACCCATGGACACGATCCGGTCGTTTGAGTATGCTATTACTGGAGATTATGCTTACAGAGATCAGTTGGAGACCCAACGACTTGGATGGGGATTTCACGAAGATTTTCCCTACTACAATTTGAGTGGCCAAGGAGACAACTCTGAGCATCAGCACCAGGGACACGAACGGCCTGTGATCAACTTTGATGACCAGCCAATGTACCAAAAGGCCAACTATAGTGCTACGTCTTTGAAGGAGGATCAGACCAAGAAAAAAAAGAAGAAGGGGTTGTTTGGTAGAAAGAAGTAGATATAACGAGAGGACTATGACACTGTATAGTAATGTTACGTTTAGATTTTTCCTTGTTTACAACGTGGTTTTCCTGCACGAATTGTTCCCACATTTGTCCCTTCGCTGCATAATCCCATTGTAATTCGCATCAAGTGCACCTAGAGCGAATTTGTTCGCAGTTTACGCGCCCAATTCAACGCGAGACGCCCAGTACACCCATGGACCCACATTCCCCACTGAAACGACCGTTGGGTGCCGCTGCCATTCATCCTCTTCCCGTGTTGTCCACCGGTATTCACATATGGACCAAGACCAGCCGTTACAGCAGCCCCAAGTCCGCCAGATCTCGTTCAATGTATCAGACCATTACCAGATCTTGGAAGTGGTGGGCGAGGGTGCCTATGGTGTGGTGTGCCTGGCCATCCACAAACCCACCAACCAGAAGGTAGCGATCAAAAAGATTGAACCTTTTGAGCGGTCGATGTTATGTCTCCGGACACTTCGTGAGCTCAAGCTCCTCAAACACTTTTCCCATGAAAACATAATCTCCGTTCTTGCCATACAAGTTCCACTCAATTATGAATCATTTCGTGAAATATATTTTATTCAGGAACTCATGGAAACGGACTTACATCGAGTTATTCGTACACAGAAACTCTCCGACGACCACGTACAATACTTCATCTACCAGACACTTCGTGCTCTCAAGGCGATGCATGCTGCCAATGTTCTTCATCGTGATCTCAAACCAAGTAACCTACTTTTGAACTCCAACTGTGACCTCAAGATTTGTGATTTTGGCCTTGCGAGGTCGGTGGCGCTGACAGAGGACAATTTCGGGTTCATGACCGAGTACGTGGCCACTAGGTGGTACCGAGCCCCGGAAATCATGCTCACGTTTCTGGAGTATACCACTGCAATCGATGTATGGTCAGTGGGGTGTATTCTCGCAGAAATGTTGACGGGACGGCCATTGTTTCCTGGTCGTGACTATCACAACCAGCTCTGGCTCATCATGGAGGTTTTGGGCACTCCAAACATGGAAGACTACTATAACATCAAACTGAAGCGGGCACGTGAGTATATTCGGTCTCTTCCATTTTGCAAAAAAATACCGTTCAATGAGTTGTTTGCCAACGCCAATCCATTGGCAGTGGATCTCTTGGAAAAACTCCTCATTTTCAACCCAGCAAAAAGAATAACCGTGGAAGATGCTCTCGACCACCCATACTTAAAACTCTACCATGATCCTACCGACGAACCGCTGGCGGAAAAGATCCCCGACGACTTTTTCGACTTTGATCGCCGCAAGGACGAATTGACCATTGAGGACTTGAAGAAGTTGTTGTACGAAGAAATCATGAAACCATTATAGCCATATCATAGCATACCCATCTAGTTTGTAACCTCTTGCACCCAAACACCATCGATCTTCGTGTCCGCACCGCCAAAACTCAACGCGTGTTCAATATTCACAATCTTCACCACCATCCATGAAGTCGGTATTGGCGTTGTTTTTTGCATTTTTGGCCACGGTTCTGGCCCACAACGTGCTCCTTCCTCCACATGGAAAACACTGTTTCTTTGAAGAAGTGCGTAGTGGTGATGAATTGGCTGTTAGTTTCCAGGTGGGGTCTCGTGATCCCAAGAATCTGGAACAGTTTATGATTGATTTCTACGTAACAACGCCCAATAACCAGGTAGTGTTGAAGAGAACCGACCTCGACCATGGAGACGAACTCATCAAGGTCGATACCAATGGAAAATACTACTACTGTTTCTCCAATGAAAGGTCCAGTAGAGTCGACGTGGATGTGTCTTTCAACGTTCATGGAGTCAAATATATCGATGCCAGTGACTCGAGGTCCAATACTTTGGACTATGCCATCCAACGGTTATCACAATTAACCGATGATGTTCGCGCAGAACAGAGTTACTTGGTAATGAGAGAGAGAACCCACCGTAATACTGCCGAGAGTACCAACGATCGGGTCAAGTGGTGGTCTGTGTTCCAAATTGCGGTTGTGGCCATCAACTCGCTTTTCCAAATTTATTACTTGAAGCGGTTTTTCGAGGTGAAGAGCGTGGTATAAGAAGCGTCAAAATTCATAAAAATGTATAAATCTTTGAGCAATCGTAAAGTGGCTGAGTGTAAAGACCTGGACCAACACTGCTGCTTAACTCATATCAGTATTTAATTTGTTTCATTTTGATTTTACTCAAGTCCATTGATAGTACTAATGAGTGAAAAGTTGAAGGATTTCAAGTAAATTGTACAGCTTTCTCTTCTAGTATGGGCGACTTGAGAGCCATAGTACCCATAAAAATACCTAATTTCACCTAGCTGTGTCCTTTATATTTTCATTCTTGCTCTCACTACAATTTTTCACCTAGCTCCGCAACTCCCCCGCATTTCGCGACTCTTCTGCACTATCGAGAGTTGCGTCAGACGGGAAACGGTCAGATCCAGTAAAAGCAGACAGTACTGGCATCCGATAACTGATGATATTATGAATGGATATTCAATCTGATAAACTTTTTTTTGATAAATGTTTTTAATGAATGAGAAAAGTGGTAATAATTGTAAAATGGTGTTTTTAAATTACCACATCTTCTCGATCTAATGTCAGAATTGATATTATGATTTTGAACATTCAATTGTCCTGTTAGATAGACTTTCGTTATCTGTCAATTTTATAATTTCAGTTTCGTACTTCGATCTAAAAATAGAAGCTGTTTAAACGAAAATTTATACGGGAGAATCAAGGCTTATGAATAGCATCTATAAAACTCAAAAGTGACTCGCTGAACAATCTTTTCTGTCTATGATAAGTGAACTAGTTTATTGCTGAATTACCATTAGTGGGATGTCATTTTTAACTACTCGTAATTCACCTCCTTTTAATGCATCTTGACGCGATCGGACTATTTTCCGCGATGCAGGTCTAAATCCGTTCTCACTGCCTCCTTATCTCTCCTTATTTCTCCTTATCCTTTTTACTTTATCCTAGGCATGTCCGACACCTCTGACTACCAATGGAAGGCGTACCGATACACTCCCAATCGGGGCGTGAACATTGAATTTACAGTTCTTTTTGGGCTTCTGGTGGTGGCTGGAATTTCTCAAGTTATTTATGCACACAGAAAATTCAATGGTAAAATTGAAAGAAAGAAACTCCGTCGTTATACCGGTCTTATGACACCTTTCATTGTAGGTAGTTGCTTGGAGTGCGTAGGATACGTTTGCCGATTGATTTCCGCCCAAAATTTGGATGCATTGGGACCATATATTATCCAGTCAATTTTCATCTTGATTGGCCCTGCATTCTACGCTGCCACCATTTATATGGTTTTGGGTGAAATCATTAGAGTTTTGGGAGCCGAGGTTCACGCATTCATCCCAGTGAGGTATATGACAAAGATTTTTGTCATTGGAGATGTGGTATCATTATTGTTGCAAGCTGCTGGTGGAGGAAATCCAAGGCGGTGGAACGCTTGAGATGCTTCATCTTGGTGAAAAATTGATCATTGTTGGACTTTTTGTCCAGATTGCATTCTTTGGATTCTTCATTGCTGTTATGGGGAATTTCTTTATTAGGTGTTCCATGAAACCTGTCCAAGGTGCTAAAGCTCAAGAATGCAGTTCGTCGTTTTGGCTCAATTGGAAATTTCTCTTGGCTGAATTGACATTGACATCCTTGTTCATCATGGTACGATCAATCTACAGAGTCATTGAGTATCTCCAAGGAAATGATGGAGTTCTCATCAGCGATGAAAAGTACTTGTTCATCTTGGATTCATCCATGATTTTCTTTGCCATGGTGACAATTCTCGTGGCTAATATCTCACAATGGTTGAGCAAGCTGAGATTCTGGCAAGAAAACGATACTGCTCACGAGATGTTGGGTTTTATAAAGACTCCGTCTATTTGACCATTATATAGATCAATCGACTTTTTTATTCACGTGCCGCGCTACTTTCGGTAATCATCGCGGCCCCAACACCGTTCAACTAAATAGCTCTACCGCGCCGCAAACCCCACATGCTTCCGGACATCCGACACAGGAACAACGTACACCGATGCCGCAGTCCTCGGCCGACTTTAGACTCTTACAACCATTCCACGATCACCCCATCAAACTAAACAAAACCCCGAGTCACTAGCCGCCTATTTCTCGGCGCATGCGCGGCCATTTTCGTTTCTGCCCACATTTCCGGCATTTACACTCGAAAAACTTGCCGGTATCCTGCAGATACCACTTCCCCTCTCCAGTGCCGCTCACGATACTTATTTGAGGGACTTAAGCAGAGTATAACTACACTTAATAAATCCAGGTACGAAACACCATGTCAAAATTCTTTGCTTCTATCAAAGAGCTTCCTCCAGATCCACTTTTTGGCCTTAAGGCTCGTTACAATAATGATACTAGATCTGATAAGGTCGATTTAGGTATTGGCGCTTACCGTGATAACAACGGAAAACCATGGATTCTTCCAGCGGTAAGAGCTGCCGAAAAGCAATTGGTTGAATCGGAAGGTTACAATCACGAATATTTGGGAATTTCGGGTTACGGACCATTTCTTGAAGAAAGTGCCAAAGTCATCTTGGGCAAAGAATCTCCAGCAATTCAACAGAAACGAGTAGTTTCTCAGCAATCCCTTTCGGGAACAGGTGCTTTACACTTGGCAGGAGCCTTCTTGCGTGACTTTTACACTCCTGAAAAGAAAGGTGACACCCATGCAATTTATGTGTCTAAACCCACTTGGGCTAACCACAACCAAATCTTCACGTCGTTGGGTTTGGATGTCAAGACGTACCCATATTGGAACGCCGAAACCAAATCGTTGGATTTAGACGGGTTTTTGTCCACCATCAAATCTGCTAATTCTGGTTCCATCTTCCTCTTACATGCCTGTGCCCATAACCCTACTGGTTTGGACCCTTCTAAGGAACAGTGGGATACCATTTTAAAGGCATTGTCTGACAAAGACCATCTTCTTCTTTTCGACTCGGCTTACCAAGGTTTCGCTTCTGGAGATTTGGAAAATGATGCCTTTGCTGTAAGGAAAGCAGTGGCTGATGAGAGTATCAAGACACCCATCGTAATTTGCCAATCGTTTGCCAAAAACTGTGGTATGTATGGTGAGAGAGTGGGTGCAATCCACGTCATTCCTCATGAGAAGGATGAGGGCTTGAACCGTGCTATACAATCGCAGCTCAACAAGCTTACCAGATCGGAAATCTCCAACCCTCCTGCGTATGGTGCCAAGATTGTTGCAACCATCTTGACAGACTCCAAGTTAAGACAACAATGGCAGGATGACTTGACCACCATGAGCTCTAGAATCAACGAAATGAGATCTAAGTTGCGTAATAGGTTGACAAATGATTTGAAAACCCCTGGTAATTGGGATCATATTGTGTCGCAAAGTGGTATGTTCTCATTTACCGGATTGACGCCAGAAATGGTTTCTAGACTTGAAAAGAACCATGGTGTGTATTTGGTGAGCTCTGGTAGAGCATCGGTGGCAGGCTTGAACGAGCACAACGTTGACCGAGTGGCCGATGCCATCGACGAGGTGGTGCGGTTCTGCTCCAAGTCCAAATTATAGACTGTTTAATCCTACAAATATGACCTTTACTACTTTGTATTTTCCATGCATGTATTACTTTTGACAAATATACAGAATTTTTGGCTCTACTTTCTTCTGAAAGAGCAACCTTCGGTCAACTTGGCCTTACCTCCAGTTGGGGTACACAACACGGTGGAGCAGTTGTCACAGGTAACGGCAGTTTGGGCGTGGGAGAACACGGTGGTGATGTTCAAACATCCTTGGCATTTCACATCCATGAAGTATGATCTGGGTTGGGGCACCAAGGTTTTCAACTTGTGCTTCTTGGCCTCAGAGGCTGGGTTTGGGTTTAACAAATCTTGAACTAAAACCTAGAGTTAGTGTCTGCACAACGAGATTGTGTGGAAAACGGGAAGCTTGGAAGCAAAATTTACATACCATTTTGTCTTGTTCTTTGTTATATTAGTTGATGAATTTTCAAGAATTTTTCACCGCGTGCAAGTAAACGTTACACAAAACCTTAGTTTATGTAATGTCAACGGATTGTTATGTAATTGGAAAGGCACGTGCACTGTGACTGTTTTCGGGTCTGGATAGTATTCAAGTCCCCAACTGATTTTGAAGCTTTTATTGAACATATAGGCCATTTGACACTTAGACACTGCGAAAACATAAAACATATTAAGTATAATATAAAAAAAATCTCTATTTTGCTCACCAAAAAATTGGTTGCAAATGACACCCATTGCCTCACCGTAGACTGGTTCTCATGATAAACGACTCAAACTGATTTAAAACTATATACCCACACTAATAAGACATGTACTCAACCACTAGCCAAGAATTTGCTAGTTTAAAACTTCGGTAGTATGGGTTGTTAAGGCTATATATCGTCGTGAAATATACAAAAGCTATATATATCCCAATTTTAATATTGCCTCTCTGGTAATGGTGCCAATGCGTTTGACACCAAGTAAAGGGAAATTTGAATATCATTATTATACATGCATTTCTGTACCTTCTCATCATCATCATTCCTGATATCTTCGTTAACCAAGAAATTTTAAGACTTGGATCAAACCCATTGTCTCAATTATACGTCGGATAAACAGTGAGATGGTCATCTACGGCAGACAGGGGCGCCTATTTGGAACCTCTCTTTGGTTTTCTTGGGGGAGTAACCGGTCTGTTATTACCAACATTGTTAGCTGGATAGCGTGGCTTTTTGTCAGCAGGTTTCAAGATTTGGAACGAGCACAACAAACTTTCATCGACGGACATCATGGCACCAGCATTGTCAAACTCACCACAATAGTTGGGAGCTGAAAACAACGTAACCAATTGTCGCTTGGAGAAGAATTCGTAACCATCTTCCACCACTTGATGCGCTCTGCAAATCAAGTCCATATCATGCTTTTGTAAGAACCGAGATACAACATCAGGACCAAAGGTGAAAGATACACCACGATCATTCTCCGACCATCCTGTGATATCCTTATCAGGGTCTGACCACAACAAATCGCACAACAATCCCACGTCAGGAATATCGGTGGGTCTCATCACGCGTCTGATTTGTTCCATCGAGTTCAAGTCGGGAGATAAACCACCATGCATAGTGAAGATCTTTTCATCGATGATGGCAGCAATTGGCAAACAGTTGAAACAATCTGTGAAAGTTTTCCACAATTTGATGTTGTACCTTCTTTTACATTCATCATAGAAACCGTAGATTCTGTTGATGGAAGCACACTCATGGTTACCTCTCAAGATGAAAAAGTTCTCTGGGTATTTGATTTTATACGCCAATAACAAACAAATTGTTTCCAAGGATTGCTTACCTCTGTCGACGTAATCTCCCAAAAACAAATAATTTGCCTCGGGTGGGAATCCTCCGTACTCAAAGAGTCGTAACAAGTCGTAATACTGACCATGGATGTCACCACAGATTTTGATGGGAGCTTCCAATTCTAACAAGATTGGTTGTTGAATAAAGATTTCTCTTGCTTTGGTGCACAAGTATCGAATTTCATGTTCCATCAATGTCACCTGTTTGCCGGGTCTTGAACCACGGACTTCCAACAATCTATCGACAATAGAGTCGATGTCTGCTTCCTGATGGTCTGCCATTGTAACTTGCTGTTTTATGTAAGACGATTGCCAAGGGTCAACTTTCGCGACGTCGTATGCTCACCAATCACGACCGGGGATGGCAATCAACAAAAACAAAAAAACGAAAAATCTAGAGATGTCGCTTATGTCGAAATAGATATTGCGGTGAAGTATACGACTTGAAATGGGTTAAAGTCGTCTTCACTGTCAAATTGATGTCTTGTCCACAACCTTGCAAAGACACGTCACAAGGGGTATGGTAAAATTAGCCGCTAGGAAAGAATACCAATAAGCAAGTAGGGTAAATGACGACCGCTATCACGTCTGTGCGCTGTGTAGAGTCTCCGAAATGTATCGGTTGATTGATTAAACTTATTTGGTACCGGTTATCCCGATTCGCCCTTGTTTATATCCCTTCACGCCAACCATTTTTGAGAATCCCATGAAGAATTTTAAGGCGCGGGTTACCCGGCCGACGCCTAGATAAGGGGTTTGAGTTGCGCCAAGTGTGCGAGACGAGGGAAGAGTCGTGGTATGTAGATAGAAATGGGATATATCTTGCAACGATAGTTATTGTGTGTTTATGGTTCGTGTGCAATGCTTTTTACTGAAAGTGTATTAAAACTACATTTTCAATTTCCTTTTTTCCTGTTTCTTTTGTGCTGTAGAAACTAGCCGATCCCTGCCTGGGTAGGCTTCATGAATAGCTAAGACTGTCTTTATTGACGAGCCATGCTGTTTTTGGACCTCCCATATAAGTGCTTAGGTAACGCGATGCTAGAGCGAGCATTTACCCAATACGTAGGATAAGAGAACTTCCCCAATGTCGGTGCCGTTTCCTAATGATTACACTTTACGTCGAGTAGCCGAACTGGATCTGAAGGCGTGTAATATATGTTTCAAACCCACAAGCTGTGTATTATTGTCTTCAAATAAAGTTGACTTTTTCCACGCTTGTGAGGCGCATCTTAACGATTCCACATTTTGTACCCCAGAGTATCCTGCTAGTTACAAGGAGCTCAATGCCAAGAAAATGGAATTGGAGAACAAAATAAGTGGGTTAAACAAACAAATAGAGCAGGCACAGCCGTATGCATGGACTAAGCTTATGAGTGGATGGAAGAAGCCACCAGCAGAAGATAAGCAAGAACCCGACAAATTGGCCAAGTTGGAAGATGAGAAGAAAACATTGACCACCGAGTTGGAAACTGTGGTTTCTCAGCTCAAACAAACGAAAGTGAAAGATTATAAACTTGATAATGGAATGTATAAGCTGAGAATTCAAACTTATGTACTGGCACGAGTACGAGCTAAACGTCAAAAGGAAGTGCACACGCCAGGTTTCTTCCCTTCCGCACCGACTGGAAAACCCTGACTCCTTACAGCTGGTTCATGACTTTTTCATCGAACCAATTTTCCCAGTCTTCGGTTTTGTTCTTCAACACTGACCCACCAATAAAGTCCATATTTCCCTCGAGCATATCGAACAGGAAACGTCCATTACGGCCCACAACTGAGCTCCAGAACTCCTTGAGCGATTCACGGTTGGTATCGTCATCCTCTTCGTCAATACCAGATGCTTCATGACCTGCCAGGCTTTTTTGCATAAGCTCGTTTTTCACAAGCTTGTCGACTTCTTGCTGCAACAACTCTTTCACCTTGAAAACGGGTCGTGAGTCGAATAAGTCTTGTTTGTTGACGGCAAAGAGAATATCTATGCCGTTATTCAATTTTTCAGTCTGCGATAAAAGCAGGAAAAGACCATGAGCTACTTCCAATAACCGAGGACCATTGGTGGCTGCTGCCGACGAGTCAATCACGTAGACAATGCCCTTGATTTTCTGGAGCGTTATGTCCTCGAGAATTAACTTGTTGAGAAGTTGGGTGTACTTGAGATGACCTGGGTAGTCGATGATCTGATAAGTCTTGGCTATGGAATGTTTGGCTAATGGTAAATTTATATGGCCGAAAGTAGGTTCTATCGAAGACACAGTCTGCTCGAATTTGGGCTGGTTATCTTGACTCATCAATCGATTGTAAAATGCAGTTTTTCCTGCTCCATTCGTACCCAAGATGAGAAATGAAGGCTGTCTGTGAGAAGAGTCACCAGACGATTTGATGGCAATACCATTTGTTTGGACGTAGAAGAGTATCAAGGTGGCGATAAGGACCACCAAAAGTGTGATCAATACCTTTTGCACAAGATCCATAGGTGCAAACTCTCACGACGGGAATCTTGAGTGTGGTACTGTACAAATGAGTGCGTATACAGGCCAGAAGGTACTACCATACAAGATAGTACTACGGTAATACAAGATAGAATATTACAAATGACAACATTCAGGTATCTTTAGGGACCGTTGGCCCTATCTGCTATATGTTCTTAGTCACTCGAGGCAACGATAGATCTGCCGTACTCACGAGACTTTTGTATCAATAGTTGGTCAACCAAGACCAAGGCTGTCATAGCCTCGACAATAGGTACCGCACGAGGGGTGACACTTGGATCGTGTCTTCCCCTTGCTGCAAGCACTCCACTCTTTCCATCGTATGTCAGGGTTTGTTGTTCTTGAGAAATGGTGGCTGCTGACTTGAATGCAACTGAAAAGTAAATGTTCTCTCCATTTGAGATTCCTCCTTGGGTTCCGCCCGAGTTGTTGGTTTTGGTCTTCAATCTCTTGTTGAGCTCGTCAAAGACAAAGGGATCGTTATGTTTCGAGCCGGGAATGGTGGTCCCGTGAAAACCAGATCCAATTTCGAAGCCCTTTGTTGCTGGCAACGAAAGCATAGCATGAGCCAAAGTAGCTTCCAACTTGTCGAAACATGGCTCACCCAAGCCAATGGGGCAGTTTCTAACCACACAGGTGACAACTCCTCCAATAGAGTCCTGGGCATCTCTGTACTTTTCAATCTCCTTGACCATCTGCTCACGAACCGAGGCATCTGGACAACGAATGGGGCCCACGCCGTCGACCTCTTCCCTGGTTATAGTACTGAGGATTTTCTGAAAAGTAGGGTCCAATGGGTTTCTGTCCATGGCTACAGAACCAATACTGGAAACAAACGCCACGATTTCCACGCCGTTGGCAAGCGAAAGAACCTTTTCTGCAATCGCACCAGCAGCCACTCGACCAATAGTCTCTCTGGCTGAGGATCTGCCTCCTCCAGAAGCAGATTTGGCACCGTACTTTTGGATATAAGTCCAATCGGCGTGCGAAGGACGAGGGTAAAGGTCAGTTTCCGAGTAGTCATTGGGACGGTGGTCCTCGTTTAACACAAGCATACCAATTGGAGATCCCAAGGTTATACCGTTCTCGGTTCCGGATTGAATATGGACCTGATCTTTCTCGTTTCTGGGTGTCGATAACTTGGACTGACCTGGCCTTCTTCTACTCAACTGAGGCTGTATGTCACTTTCTGACAATTTAAGTCCAGGAGGACATCCATCGACAATACATCCGACGGACTTGCAGTGCGACTCACCATAGGTGGTCACTCTGAATATTTTTCCAAACGTTGACATGGTTGGGTGAGTGAGACCCCGGCATAAATTTTCAGTGTGAGTAATAGCTGGTGCACTGGCTGTGAAATGTGACGATGATGACGGTTCAAGTAAAGGTTGAACTTTCTTATTGAGGAGCTATTCTTTTCGAGTTTGAGGCACTTAGTGGGGTTCCCTGTAATGATCAAAATGTCGTCTGAGGTCCTAGGGGATTCATTGTCAAAATTCAACCCAATAGAAATGGCTGCAAATAATGATCGGTTGCACAATTACAATAATCACATTGCCAATGATTATTGCTAAAACTGTTTGGTGCTTTAACGGCTTGGTGCATTCTCCACTACCTTAAAGAGCTTACCGTTCGTACTCTCGATCCGTCTCTTCCACTTTGTCGATATTGACGTTCACGTGATCTGTCCTAATACGGTAAAAACATAAAGGTAAACACCACTATCCAAATTCTTTGCGGCGCCGTGGGGAACAAAGACACTTTTTGATAGTGTAATTGAACTGCACATCATGCTTACCAGGTGGAAGTCCTGGCTGGATATTTTTATCTTACTTACGATTAATGCAGTTGTCGCATTTGCATGGAATACCGTCTATGATTTAGAAGGAGGACATGCATATCTCCAGTTGCAAAACAATGACATTATAAAGATTGATTTTTCTGTTGATGGAGACTTGAAGTCGGATATAAAGTCGGATGATACCTTACCAGTGTATTGTACTGCTCCAGACAACTCGACTATATTTTTGCAGCAAGGTGAATTGTATGGTTTTATTTCAGCACCACCCAAAAGACTGACAAGGTCAAAAGATGTTTGTGGAGATGGCTTACTAGAACTCAGAACTTTTAATGAATCGGCTCAGCTGTGGGATTCCGTGCTGTTGGCATCCAATGCATTCGATGAACTCGACGATGCTTCGTTCTATGAAAGTGCAACATACTTGGCTGCTGAGGATACTCTTTACATTTACGGAGGATTATGCCATCCGTCATCGGAGATCACGAACAGGCTCATATCGTTTGATTTTGAAAAAAAGCTGTTCTCCAACATTTCAACATCCACTAAACCCCAGCCATTTTACGGTGCTTCCAATATACTTGGACCCGACTCTCAGACTCAATTGGTCATAGGAGGACAAACAAATAAAGGTTGGCTCAACATGTATCAGCTAGCCACATGGAACTTTGATTCTGGATGGTCTTTCAAATCGGTTGCTACTGGAAATGATAAGATAAACTCTCGAAAGTTTGCATTGGCACTTCCATTATTTGATCCCTTGTCCAACGACTCTGTGGCAGAAATTCAGCTGCATTTCCTGGTGAAAAGTGTTCTTCTTATAGGAGGACAAACCTTGAACCAGCCGTCTACTCCAGCGGTGGCTAAGTTGGCTACTAACGATGCTAGTTGGGCATGGCAAGAACTTGATTTGGATATCGACCCCGAACAAATTTTGGGAGCGGCATCCATTTTCAACACCCTTTTAGTTGTCAATCAAGACTCCACAAAGCGTGATAACAGCTATAAAGTAACACTTTACGACACGGACAATTTGAAGCAGGTATCGAGTCTCAAGGACAATTATTCCAGCAAATTCGCACCCACCAACAACTCAAATCTGGTGCCTAAAAAGGCCATTTTGGGTACAATTCTTCCTGTCGCTGCCATTGCAGCTGCAGTTGCGGCGTCCTTATTCATCATTAAGCGCCGCAAGGCATCCGCAGCTGAGCCTAAAGACGACGACATTGACTACCACTTTGGGAACTTTTATGATCAAAATAGCACCACCCATCCATACAACAATAGGCTAGCAGCAGACTCTGCTAGTACCCTTGACGGTGCTCTGATAGACTCGTGGGTTCGCAAAAGACAAGAATACGAGGAGAAAAGAAGCAAGTTCCATAACGACCATTGGACGTCCAAAGATACTTTGACTAGTGGTGAGTACAACAACGAAGAACACGAATTGCCTGAAAAACCATCGCCCACTCCTTTGCAAGGAAGTTTTATGAACCGTTCAGTCTCAAAGGTGAAAGGAAATTTCTCATTTACCAACACTCCTGGCTCACCAAGAATGATGTTATCACCAAAGAACTTGACTGGGCCTCGAACGTTGCGAGAAAAGGCCAGTCAAAATACCTTGATATCCACCGGAGGCAGGCTCTTTGACGACGAAATGTCTTCCGAAAACATGGCAGAGTCAGATAATCATACCAACTACGATTCCGATAACTCTCTTGACGAGATGATGGATGTGCAAGTATTGGTGAGTTCCAAACGTAGATCCGTGCTCAAGGTGATGAACCCCGATCTGGATACGGTCGATGGAGATATACGGCAACGAGTTCCATCGGACGAAGCCAAAGAACAAGACTAAGCTGGAAAGCTTTCGACAGAGATGAGTCAATGAAATGTAACAGTATGTACTATATTATAGGATGAATTTGCAACCGTTCGCGGATTTGGGACTGCACACGGTACCCGTAGGCCGCAGATCTGGTTATCATAGCCGCATTGCCAATTCGCAACAAAATTCTAAAAACAAATTCTGCTCGGTTGTATAGACACTTTGGAACATGGAAAGGTTATACCAATTTCCGTCGCGAGATCGATCACATCCTGATCCGATGCGCACCAACTCGGAAACTGGGGGCTCTTTTGTAACCGCAAAACCTTCTTCCAGCCACGAACCCAATGGCTTTGTGGACCAATGGTCCAATCTGCCGTACCCCGAGGTCAATTCAACCGCCCCAGACTATGATATGGGTGACGAGCCTGGGTTCAGGGGTGCGGAGAATGGGTTTTATGGAGCCACAGACATGGGCGATGGCACGGCAATGGATGAAGATCGAGTCAATGCCACGCCACATTCACAGTACATGCAAGACTTTGACCTACCTATGGAAAATCACGTTAAAGTTCCCGGAGCATTCTATGATGAAGTAATAGAAGACCTGTTTGTGCCAGCAGGCAAAACGCTTCACGGTGGGTTTCTTCCATCAAAGTTTTCTCAGCCTGTGTTTCCCTCCCAGTCATCAGTTCTTGCGCTGGCACCGGCCCAGGATGGTCCATCTCCAATGCACTTGAGTAGCCCCGAAGGTAACCCACAGCTGTTCACAGCTCTCCAGGGACTCTCCTTAGACGTAAACCAAAACCAACCCAATGAAGGTATCACCCAAAATAGCTCGAATAGCAACATGTCTGGTTGTGATAATGGACCGAGTCCGCTGCATCAGTCGATAGACAGCTACACTGGGACCACTTTGGGAGCCTTCGTCAACGGACCCAGTGGGAACTACAATGACGGCACATATATGAACGAATTGAGTCCGTTTACCACAAACAATTCGCTTACTCCATCGGCTGGCTCGATTCATTCGACTCAACCGTCATTTTTTTCGGCTCACCAATTCTTGAATGCCAATTCTGTCGATCAGGGGCCTCCTAGTGCAATGCATAGACCCTCTTTGGACTTATATTCATTGCGTCCATCACTTGACAGTCAACAGTCAACTCCATTGAGTCGGCGGGAAAGTGGCCAAAATGGACGCTATAGTAGCTTCACCAACTCCATTTCCAACTATATCCCGTTCATGAATGATCGCCAACGACCTTCGGATGCGCTGTCCAAAATAACCACACCACCATCGCCCTCTTCGCCAGCCCCACAAAAATTCACGGCAGCAAAATCTTCATATCAAGACCAGCAATCGCGCCATCTTATTCGAAGCATTTTCAAATCCAACGGTCCTTCTATTGTAAATACAAATCAAGATGGTGATACATCTACCGGAGACCTTGACGAGAATTCCAATAATGACAACATAAATGAGTTTTTGATCATGAGTCCCAAAGATGAAGTTGCGGAAATGGATTTCTCCGACAAGAAACTGAAGAGGTCGAAGAGGAGTATATTTACCCGCTTCAAGACGCCAACCAAGAACGAAACGGTCGATCCTGGAGCCATTTGGCCCGACCAAGAAATGAAGAACGGCGAAGTTAAACCAGATCCGGATGCAAGCGACATGGATACGGAAGCAAAGCAAATGTTCAGGGATGGCTATTACGACTTTATGCCTCCAACAATGGAACAAGCACCTCTGGAGGAAAGTATTCCCCCTATGTATGTGCAACGAGAACCCAACTACGCTGCCTTGTTTCAAAATGTTGGTAAACGAAGAGTAACCAAAACCAAGGCGAAACAATCGAAGGTAAAGCAGGAACAAGTATCTGAGGGTGAAAGTGGATTCAACAGTCTCAATTCGATGGAAAGTAAAATTAAGCGTGAACCATCACTAGATCTGGGAGAGCTACTTGCTGCAAAAAACTCAAACAATCCAGACAACAGCAATTTAAGCATTGGGTCTGACCGTCTACTGCTGGCCAGTGAAATTTCCAGGTCATCTCACGATACTCAAGACTCCGAAGTACATAGTACGGGGATAGCAAACGCTTCTAAACGCATTTTGGGACTCAAGCTCATGTCCAAGCGAAAGACCAATGTTCGTCGCCAGACACCAGACCTCAAAGATACAAACGTTGAAATTGACTTCAAAGATTTGAATCTTCCGGATGATACTGAAGTTATTTCAGGTGAGTCTAAATACCGGATAAGGGGACGCAAGGAAAACAAGGAAGCGGATCTTGTTGACGAATCCAAGATATTTGTGTGCAGCTACTGCTCACGAAGATTCAAGCGCCAAGAACATCTCAAGCGACACTTTAGATCGCTTCACACACAAGAAAAGCCATATGACTGCGAAATATGCCACAAGAAGTTTAGTAGAAGTGACAATCTCAATCAGCATCTCAAAATCCACAAGTTGGAGGCAATTGAGAACGACGGCGAAGAAGAAAGTACAAACGATTAATAGGAACGTGTATTACTAAACGAACACCAGGAATAACAAATTTTGAACCAGAAGAAATGAATTATGACAATGAAAAAAATGATCGCTAAGCGTAGTCTTGCTTAAGAGCTGAATTGATCTCCTCAGTTAAACGATCCGACGTAAGTACATCGAGCACCTCGGGGCGACCGTGAATCTTCGGTTTCAGAATATGGTGATTGTCATCACTGTAAACTCCACCAGAGCATATATTTCGAGCCTGGTGTTTCCTCATAGCATCTAGTCGAGAAAACACTTTACCGCAAGGACACTTGCAATGTCTATTTTCAAGGTGTGCTTTAACATGACGATTCAAATCGTGCTGTCTTACAAACTTTTTGGGACAGTAGGCACATGCAAAAGGTCGGTCGCTCAAATGGGTTTGAATATGAGATCGAACATTATATCTTCTGGTAAATTTCTTTCCACAATCCTGGTAAGTACAAGTGAATTGTTTATCCTCATCTGGGCCTACCCAATACTGGTCGAGCTCTCCTGGAGGTAACAAGGAAGTTTTCGCAACTCTCTTTTTGGGTGACGATTGTTGGATTGCATCTCTAACACCTTGAGTTGTATTTACTCGAGGATGGGGTGAAATAACAGGACTCCATTCTAGTCCAACTCTATCTTTCTTTCTTGGAGTCATTGGGAACTGGCTTTTGAGGGGAGTGAGTTGAGATATGGTTACGTTTGCGTCGATAGTGTCATCATTTGCAGCCATATGTCTTGTGGGAGTCATATTGTTTGACATATTGTTTGTCATGTTGTTCCTTAATGGAGACGAGTTGAACGCATGGGCAACCTGGTTGGCATAAGGAGAGCTGTAGTTTTGCTTGTCTTCTTGATACAACAAGTCATTGTCTGAGAAAAATTGTGGCTGGTAAAGTTGACGCTGGGGACCCAATTGCTGGTGGACTGGTGAAGAAAACAAACTGTTTCCTCCTGGTGCCATATAAGACCTCGAAGGTGAGGGTGATTGCGGTTCCGGCGAAGATTGCCAATCTGGTGAACCATTGGATAAGGTGGGTGGTGAAGGAGGAGGTAAAATTGAGTTCTGATTCTTGTTCAAGGCAATCTGCTGAGGTCTGAAAATGGCGCCTTGAGGTTGTTGCGCTGGGATTGGAACGTATTTATAAACAGGCTCTGGACTCCTCAGTGATCTATGGTTGTATTGGTATGAAGGAGAAGCATTTTCAGAAGGAGAAGGGTCCTCAAAGTTTGCCTCATAGAGTAATGGCTCGATATCATCGACATATTGCTGCTTTGAACCATCATCTTTGCTGTTGATTTCCTGCAAGTATTTGGCAGAGAACCTGTTCATGGAAGGAGTGCTGCTGCAGACTGGAGCTTGAGTATCTGCAGGTGGTGATGGTGGAAACTTGTAAGACTTTGGATTGTTGTTCGTCACAAGGTAATCCAGTTTCTCCTTGTTCTTTTCCAGTTCCTTTTGGTTTTGGTTTTCAAATTCAATCTCATCTTGCTCTGCCAAATGAATTGGTTTTGCCAGGTTTGGCAGCGATTCTCCAGCTCGCTGGTGTAAGTTCAAAATCTCGCCGGGAGAAATGTACTTGCTTATATCAGTTGAAGGTTTAGGACGATGAAGGTCACCAAGTATACCACCTCCTAACGAAAGCTCTCTGGTATGTTCAGCAAACCCAAAGATGGCAGTTCCACTAAGCTGGCGGCTGTGCTTCGCCTGATGTGTTTTGCGAGTATTGTTATTCATAAATCCTGATGGAACATCCAAGTCTTGAAGTCCGGTCAAAGTCTCGTTAAATAGGTTGTCGATCTCATTGTAGGCTTCAAAGTAGTTGTCAAATTCTTCGTGAGGAAGCGGGGCCTTAGACGCTCTCGCATCCATAGGCAGATCTTCCCACTGCCCAAACAGTTCCATCGGTTCCGAGTTAAACAAAACGTTTAAAGTTCTATGATCGGCACCGATTAGGTATTAAACTGGGGCCGAAATCAAGCGTAGCTTTTATTTGCAAATATATTAGTGAAAGCAAAATTTTGAATCTCAGGGATTGATATCAAGAAGAAGAAAAAGCAAGTGAATGCAGAATAGGCGGCACCATAATCAGCGAAAAGGATGCGAAAACTGGACTTGCCTATTTTGTACAAGTGTAAACACTGTCAATTAACCGTGCATTGTGTCTGTGTGCAGGCTGAGATTATACTTGATAGAAACTACTCTTATGACTGCTCGATTTAAATTATTGATCTAAAGATTCCTATTGCATTAACAACATCTTTCTTGGGTCCTCAATCAATTCCTTGATAGTTCTCAAGAAAATGACGGCTTCACGTCCGTCCAAAACTCTGTGGTCGTAAGTCAAAGCCAAGTACATCATTGGTCTCGAAACAATTTGACCATTGACAGTTACTGGTCTCTCTTTGACTCCATGCAAACCTAAAACGGCAGTTTGAGGCATATTGATGATAGGAGTACCATACAAAGAACCAAACACACCACCGTTAGAGATGGTAAAGGTACCACCGGTCATATCCTCCAAGGTGATCTTGTTGTCACGGGCCTTCTTACCCAATTTTGAGATCTCTTGTTCAATCTCCAAGATAGACAACGATTCGGCGTTTCTGACAACTGGGGTAACCAAACCCTTTGGAGTGGCCACAGCAACAGAAATGTCAGTGTAGTCTCTGAACACCAAGGTGTCGTTATTTTCAATGGCAGCATTGACGGCAGGAACGTCCTTGGCAGCCAAGCACGAAGCCTTGGCGAATGCACCCATGAAACCAAGCTTGATTCCGGTTTTTTCCAAGAATTCATCCTTGTATAATTTTCTCATTTCCATCAAGTTGGACATGTCGACTTCATTGAAAGTGGTCAAAGAAGCAGCGGTGTTTTGAGATTCCTTAAGACGCTCGGCGATTCTCAATCTCATTCTGTTCATCTTGACTCTCTCCTCGTGTCTAGAAAAGTTGGTGAAAGAAACGGGATCTTGCGACTTGGAGTCCTTCTTAGGCTCAGACTTGGATTCCTTCTTTGGTTCCTTCTTTGGCTCTTCCTTCTTAGGCTCGGGCTTTGATTCCTTAGGTTCTTCTTTCTTTTCCTCCTTCTTCTCTTCTTTTGGCTCCTCTTTCTTCTCTTCCTTTGGCTCCTCCTTCTTAGCAGCTCCACCTTCAGGTGCGGCACCTTCTTCAATCTTCAAAAGCTCTTGCCCAACCTCCACGGTGTCCTCAACTTCAACAAGAAGCTCGGTAATAGTTCCGGAAACTGGAGCATTGACCTCTACATCGATCTTGTCGGTTTCAATGGTAGCAATGGTCTCATCTTGTTCGACATAGTCTCCGACGCTTTTGCTGTAAGATGCCAAAGTACCCTCGGTGATGGACTCTGCCATCTCAGGAACCTTTACGGTTTGCGATGCAAATCTTTTGAAGGACATTCCCATGGGAGTGGACACTTTGAAGCCAGATTGGACCCCGGCGATCAAGGCAGGACGAAGACCAGTTTTGGCACCCAAAGTAAGATTACGGGCCATGGACACTTTAGCCATGTTTCCCGCACGTGGGAGGTGGCTCATGCTGCGTTTTATACTTCTGGACAACATCTTGATAATTTTTCGAAATCACGAATGCTTATATACGTTTCCGATGCCTTGCTCCGAGTTACCCTTTACTGGTGTAGGGGTTTTTCCGGGAAGAAGCTCCGGGGGTTGGTTGTCAGCGCTGTGATTGGCAGACGCCCCGGGGTCCCGTGAAAAGTTGACCTGCATCTGGCGGCACGGGACCTGTTTTCGTTTGTTCCATTTTTGGACTTGGGTGCAAAATGGCGAAACCGTTTTGATTTTCAGATTAGATTATTAGCAATGACCCTCGACCCCCACAAAATACATGATGAGAGGGTGGTGAGCGATATGTCTCGGTTTGAGTTTGGAACGATGGTCCCACGCAACCGATCTCGAAACCCAACTCCAACTTCCAGCGATTACAATCCCAATAATGAGCATGGGTTTATTCTGCATCTGAACGCTTCTGAACCGTATTTACCAACAGATATCTATTCCGATTACATGAACTCATCTGTGGTGTCGACAGACTTAAATCGGGACGTACCATATCCATTATCAGGGACAAATTCCAACCCAATACTTGCTATCCCCAGTGTTCCCAATGCAAGTCGTAATTCCAATGATACGCTTACCGACGGCGTAGACTATCGAAATAAGGACCTTCCGCCAATTCAGGAACCCAAAGAGTACTATGGCTTGACCCGAGGTTCGGTTATGGGAAGCGGAACTAGTGACTTGCAAAGCACCAATTCTCGAAAGAAAGAATTAGAACAGCATCTCGTGAAGCAAGTGATGAACCAGCCTTTGGTCTCTATACCAGCCAGTAAGTTTGTTGGTTCGAAGGCTGATTCAGATAAAGAAATCACCATCACGTTGAACTTGCTTCTCTACATTTTCGAAATTATATGCGAAATGATCTTGATCATTCTTTCAAGTACTCTGCTCCATTCAGACAATGCGATTCCTAATGCCATCTATCGGTACTTTATTGCTGGTGGAGCTATCTCCATGATTGTCTCCTCGCTCTTTATATGTCAGGTAATCAATTTTGAGAAACGGAATGGTAGTTTCTACTGCTTGGCTGCTACATTGATCACAGTTGTTTCATTTATCATAGCGATGTCCCAGGTGGTTTCGAAACTGTGTCCCTCTTCAAGTGTGTGTAATACTCGCAAAGCCATCACAGCCTTCATAATAATATCCACTTTTCTATGGATAGGAAACCTCGTCATGTTTTTGACAACCCTCTACATATCAAAGCTCAACTTGTTGGATGATATCAACTTCGACTACCAGGAAGTTGGAAGCAATCAATCTAGGATATCCAGAATTCCACCAATGCCTGAGCCAGAAGAACTGCTGCTTCAAAAGTTTATTCTCAACGAAAATGGTGAAATGTTTCCTGTTCAGGGCCAAATGGATGTTGAGGGTCGCAATAAAATCTTAGTCTACACACTTTGAGCGATTGTGTTGCATTTGTATTTGTGGCTGCAAATTCAAAAATTAACTTTCCTAAAAGACAAATGAGGGCAATATTGCTTGTTCTTCCCGTGGCTGGAGCATTATATATCAATTTGACTGCACACCTAACAGCAACAGATAATTCTGGCACTTTTCGCAATTCGTCTTCAATTTTTACAGATGAACAAAAAGCTGAACTTTTGAAAAATGAAGCTGACAATATTGTTCATGCTCAAGTATTCAACCAGATAATTGAGAAGGTAGCACTGGTTGCAACCACTGCACAGCTGGCCATGGAAGAAATTGTTGAAGATCCTCTAGACTTTGCAATAGAAGCCGACCGTAGTCTTGATAGACGCATTGGAGCCTTCGAAGATAAAATTGAAGATATGAAGGATCGAGTGAGAGAGAAGAAAGAGGCAACAGCACGGTCTACCAAGAACCTAGTATTTCACCCTATTCAGGTGGTTGCCGATGCCACTAGGGATGAAGATAATGACTTCGACCTCGAAGACTATGTTCAAGGAAACAAATATAACGAGCAACACGACTCAACTGGCTATAGAGTAGGAATATAAAATCATTTTCTTATTTTCTAATACAAATAATAACTAAAGTACAGTATTTTGGACTACCCTTTCCTGGGTAGTTGTTGCTCGTAGTTTGTTCATCACATGAAGTTCACCCGATTTCCTCGTTGTTGTTGAGGGTTGCCGTACGCTTTGTTGTATCCACCCATGGCAGTGTTAGGGTTGCCAACAATTGTGGAAGTTGGTTGCGTTGGCTCAAATGACTCAAGATAGTACGAATCCCTCTTCGAGTTCGAAGAGTCGTCATTATAGACGTTGGACTTGAATTGGTTCTGATGATTTTTAGTTTGATCATGGAAGGAGGATTCCTCATCGTATACGCTTTCATCTTCGTACTGGACAGGCTTTCCACTATGCTCGTGGCCTTTCATTGCTGTTGCACCCAAAGCCATCAATTCCATATCGTCTTCCCTCTCATTGATCTTACCATCAGCGGCACCCTGAGGACGGTCAAATCTTGGAATAAAAGAAACACGGTCGTCCTTCATAGGCTGGTAACGCGTGTCGGGGTTCTTGTATAACAATGCCAAAACACAGGTGATGATGGTGAACAAAAGCAAAAACAAGGCAAATACCGCATTCATGATGAAGTATACAATGGCCATGACCGAGGCCACAATCTGAGGTTGCTTGAACACATAAGAAAAGAACACAAAGAACAAGGCATTGATCGTATTGATGACTGCAATTGTGATGTTGAAAGCATTTGTTCTCTTATCCATGAACGGACGGAAGACACATACCAACACCATATAAACCAATTCTATCACAAACACGATAAGCGACTGTACTTTTCCATGTGTTTGCAACACAGCAACAAATAAGGACTTGAGGAATACGTAGATCAATGTGAAGCCAATGAAGTAATAGCAATCAGCACGGTACTGAACGTAGATGAAACCAAACTTATTCAAGAACTCACCATCACCGAAAAGCAAGTAAGCAGGGTTCTTGAACTGCTTAACAGATTGCCTTCCAAGGATAGCAACCCTAATGGTGGCCAGGCACAAAAGAACAAGAGACACTGCCAACATGAACACTGCAACGATGATAGTTCCTGCTGAATCATGTTCGTAGAATTCCCAAAGGCAAAGAACTGCAATTTGTGGGAATGCAACCAATAACAATCGGTACAAAGCACCCTTGATAATAAACGACCATTGTTGTCTGTACTCGTTAAATTTACCCTCGTTCATGATCTTTGATCTGATGCAAATTTCGATCACAGCCTTGAAAAGCATCAAGCAAACCACCATGACGAATCCGAAGAATATGGTAAACATAATACCGGTCATAAAGAGTTCAGTGATTTCAATTTTGGCCAAGTACGCCACCCTCTGAACTCCACGAAGAACAAGAATACGTGAACTCAAATCAGGGTCTTTCTCATCTGTTGTGTACAACTTGGGATCTAAGTTATCAGACAAACCGAAGTTGTCAGAGTCCAAAGTGATTCCATCTCTTTTGTCAAACAATATCATTTGGTTATTGTACTTGGTCTTTTCCACAAGCTGATTCAAGTAGTCAATGGATCTCTTCATTTTCTTCTGAACAGAAATGGAGAGATGCAGGGCACGAATAATATCAGTGGAGGTACCGCCTGTAGCCTGGACGTACCAGTTGGCGATATTTTGGACGAAACCGACCCTAATAAGACCCAAGGACCACTGGAAGTTCTGAGCCCAAGCTGCGGCAATTGGAGGTACTTTAGCCACTGCCATCATTGATGTGATGGCTAACGACTGGAAGTAAACGAAAAGAGACATCGAGTTGGAAGCAATGTGAGCAGCAGTATTGGAATGGCCAATGACTGACACGACACCCGATGTAATTAACCCTAAACCAGACACCGCTGCGATAGGCCAAGCAGCATACTTTGTCTGGACGGTTTTTCCATTGGTAAGCGCAGCCTCCACACATGCCAAACTTGCGCCTGATTTCAAATCGTAAAGAACGACCCTGACTCTAGCATCGAGATCAGGAATCGTGAAAGCCACACCTGGAATTTGTTTTGAAATCGATTTACTGATTTTGTATGATGAAGACAACTCCAAGTGACCTGTTGTAAGAGGACAAACGGGAGCGTAGCCAAGGTCACAGAAACTGATGTTTTTTTGCACGATGTTGAGTCCATAAGCAATCAAGTTAATATTAGCACCAATTTTGGCGTTGATATTACTAATAGCGGAGACATCAAACACAACGCTTCGGTTATGACGGTAATACTTGACATCGAAATGTGAAGCGGTGAACTGGGAGTTGTCCATACATGTCAAAAGAGACGAGGTTCCCAAGTATTGGGCTGCGTGGACAACGCAAGTCAAGTGGGCAAACACCAAAAATACCGGAAAGAATAACTTCATGGTAGTACAATCAGCTGTGGTGTGTTTATGTGGGGAGGTGATTCGTCGAAATGAGCTGGGATGACTGGAGTTCTTCTTTCTTTATCTTAGCAAAATGATCCCTGATCTTTGAGCGAACGAAAGACTTTGAGAACTCGACTAGAACTGTTTATTGACTCTCGCCGAACGGAAACACGACGCTGAGCTTGAAAAGATACAATCAGTAGCAAAGTAAAGAGAACGGTAAATCACTGCTGTGGTTTTCCCTGGTCCTTTTTTTGAGGCTTGGCTTATTTTTAGCGAGATCTATGCAGGCACAACCGCGCTTTCGACGTTCCCCAGGTGTTTGCAGGCAGTGCGACCGGTGAACGAAGGCTTGGTGCGAGTAGGAGCCAAGCCTTGGCGCGAACTTTTTCAGCTTGGAAATCTATCTTTAGAACCGTAAGAGGCTGTATTGTTTGCGGAAACTGATTTGTGGAGCACAGCCATCGTGTTTATATATCGGCTAATAGTATCACGTGTGGAATGTTCTGAGGCAAGAATGTGCGAGCCGCAGTCTGCTGCGCAAAGTAATTACTATGCAAAATGTTACTGTAAAACGTATATTCAGTAAGGAATTCCATTGGTAAGTCTTTGGAACTCGTCGTAACCTTTGGTGTAAAAACTTTCCATGGACTTTTTGATAAGACCACGGAAGTAGATGGATGCTTCGCGCTCGCTCTTTCCTGGAACGAATCTCGAGCGGAGCTTTTTAATTGTAGTGTCTTTGAAGCATGGCAACCCACTTTCCAACATGGGCGTAACACACCTCACTATCGTCTCCATATACGGTCTGCATGCCAAGTAACCTTTCACACACAATTCTTCAAACCATTGGAAAGCCTGAGTATCGTGACGACCACCCAAGATCAAGATCATTTCGTGGGTCAATTTGAACGGTGCTACTTCGAACTTGACACCTCCAGGTACAATATCGAAACAGAATCCAAAATCAATGTGAAGAATGTGTCCTTGGTCGTCGTACATAATGTTACCATTGTGACGATCTTTGAATTGCAACAAGAACGAAATGATGGAATAGGCAGCCAAAGAACGGATCAAATTGTTTCTTGCCCTTTCAAATTCAATGCTGTTTTCTGGTCCAAACTTGTTGATAAAGTACTCGTATAATCCGTTAACAGCTTCTCTTCCTAACATATCTCTCGAAACAGAGTTTGGCAAGACATCAATAACTCCACAGCCAGGAGCGGTAGCAGTAACTCGGTTGGGGTACACATACAAGTCCAACCCTGCGTTAGCCCATATGGTTCTAAACACGGAAATCAATTGTAATGCAAGAACATCTTGACGACAATCATCACCAACTTTGAAAATGGCACTCTGCCATTTTTCGATCTCATAAGACTTGATTTCTCCATCCTCAGTAGCTTCCTCGATGGTCTTTTTGATCTTGAACGTAGCCATGAATGGTGTCTTTGCATGGGATTGCAATGGGCGCCCTGACTTCCGACTGATATCAACAACAACTCCGTCAGGGTTACTTGGTAAGTATACTCCAGGCTTGACTTCGATCTTGGCCATTTCCTCATCAATCTTGACTTTCTTTTCGGCCTTGGTTTTCTTAACGTATGGCATTAACTTTCCAGAAATTCCAGTGACTTCGTTAAAGAATCCAAACTCTTTGTGGTAAAACTCCAAGTCTTCTTCGCCTACTGACTCAAGCATTTCCTCTTGGATCCTGTCCAAGGATGGTTTCAAGGAATCAGGATCAGTAGAGTCCAAATCCTTGTAACTGTTTGCCAACATGTTCCAGATAATCTGGTGGGCAAACAATTGTGACACTTTGGCTGTTTCAACAATGAACCGTTCAACGTACCCTTTGGCATCAAATCGAAGAGATTGCACAATTTGAGGAACGTAGAAGAAGGTAAGGTTCACGTCGTGTTGTTCCAAAGATCTCATAGAGAATTGAAGAACAAATGGATTGCTTCCAAAAGGTGGTAAGAACAATGTGATACAATCAACTGGCGACAATGTTTGCCAGAACAAGAGATGATGACTAGGGTTATTCTTGCCAGCATCAATTCCAATCAAGTACTGCACGGCGTCTGGGTACGAAATAGCGGCTAGAGGATCCTTCTTGATGAGATTTTGAAGAATCTCGTCCAAATTTTTGATCTTGTATCTCAATGCCAAGTTGACAGCTAACATTGCGTTGATCTCGTAGGCACGAATAATGTGCTGACCAGAGATTTGGTTCGATATGAGAGCACCCTTGGGGTCCTTGTGGGCGGTTGGATTCAACCAAACGTTGATTTTGGTGATCTCATCATCAAGGAAGAACATCAATATCGTCTTTTGAGACTCCAAATCGTTTCTTTGAAAAGTCTCAATTCTTGAAAAGAGATGAGCCACCTCTGTCAATAACCCATTCTCGGCCTTGAGTCTGATCTGGTTGGATCCGAATGGGTACTTTGCTCTGTGTGAGAACCACGAAAGCGCTGCATCCAAAAGGTGTTTGGTCAACCGCCTGACACATCTGGAACCCAATTTCGAATGATAGTTCAATACATCAAATCCAAACCTAATAAGCTCAAACCAAGTGAATCTCGCTAATGGGTGAGAGCTCGCCTCGGGAAGTCTGGTTATACCATATTCAACGAACCTGGTGAACATTTTGAGAATATGGTCACTTTGATTCAAGGTGGCTGTAAAACTCGACGAGAAAAGACGAATAATTTGCTGATGTGGTTCAAACTTTCTTCTTGCCAACTCAGCAGCCTTTAATACTTTATCGTTACTTGGAACATACTCCATGAGGGTAAATTCAGAGTCTTTGATATCGTACTCACGCGAGAAAATACCCTGCTTTGTGTCAATTGAAACTTCCCATTTCTTTGCAATTTCAGACAACAATAACGTGGAAAGTTGTGGATGGTCTTTCATAACAGTGAACCAGATATCGATAGAAGAGTTCATGATTGCGGGCTCAAAAATCAAGAACGGGATACCGACCAAATACCTGATCATTTCCGCCGAATTGCTCTCTGTCATGATTGTCAAAGCTGCGCAATCACCAAGGACATCTGTTACTTCTTGCGTATTAACGTGCTGCTTCTTGTTGATGATTTTGGCTCGAAGTTTATCCATCTTCTCACGTAACTTATTAAAAGCAGCCTCAACATCACTACGTGAGTGCAAGGAGACTTTGTCCATCAAGTCACTAACCATGTTACTTCTCCATCCGAGTTGCACAACAAGCGAAGGTAACGTACTCAAATCATTGGTGCCTATTCTCGAAATAGAGCTCAATTCACGATCACTTGTTGAGACACTTCCTCCCATTTCCATCGCAAAAGAGTCACCATATTGAATCTTTGATCTTGGAATCTTGTCTTGAACGGAAACGTAAGATTGAATCAAACTCTTGACATCCACAGGCAGCTTCACCAAAACCAACTTGAGCCACTGTCTAGCCTTCTCGCGCAAGCGTTCAAATGTGGACGAACGCCATTTGAGAGAGTCAGACAACCGAAGCTGGATTCCAGAACGTGATGCGGTATACGTCGTTGTAGGCAGATATTGGTTGACTTCAGAGTCAATAACACTGTCGCAGAGCATCGAAAGCAAATCAAACAAGGCAAACAAACTGCGGCGATGGCACAATGACGAAGGAACTTTGTGGATCAATAAGTCACAGCATTGCAAAGCTGCATCTTGTAATTCCTCAATTCTGTGGCAGCTGTAAATCAAGATTTGCGAGAGCAGTTCAGCACTATTCAGAGCACTAAACAGCTTGTGAGCCCCACAATTGATGAGGTAAATATAATCTTTCACAACCTTAAAGGCAATGTGCCCAAGGTATTTCTCCACACCACTGTTTCTCATTGATGGGTCAGTAAAGTACTCAAGTGTACGATAACAATTTCCTGTCTTCACTCGAAGAGATTCCACAAAGATACTAGCGGCCAAAAACATCATCTTTGGGTACGACATACTGCGGTGAACCTCAAAGACATCACCAAGAATATGCTTGTGGTCTTTCACATTATGATTAGAAGAACCTCTTCTCAAAACTGTGTTCAATTCAAGAGACGTTTCAGTACGGTCCCACGAAAGCTCTGAGGCGAGAGGAGGAGAGTTGTATGCGATTCTCATCAACTCGGTGGAGTAAGCCTTGGCACTCTTGGAGTTGATGGAATATCCGTGCACCACCATGTTAAACCAAATATTTCTGAACAAATTGATGGTTTCAGTATCTTCGAGTTTCAATGGTTGGTCGTCAGTGTTAGGATCTGGTAACAACAGTGCCAAAGGCTGCAAATAAGTACCAATCACCTCACCAACACTACTGATTTCCGAGTGCGACCTGTGGTGTTCAAGCTCTTCAACGTCACCTTTGCTAATAATAGCATGCAAAAGAGAGTGCAAGTAGACTTGATAAAGAATGTTTGAAGGTTTGAGTTTCTTTCCTAGTTGAGATCTAGCATCGATGAGATCATTGAGAAGGTGTTCGTTCTTTTGATCAAATGCATCGATGGTCAATCTGTCAAATAATTCGACCAATATCACAAACTCACGCTCGGGTAAGTATGGGGCACAAGCAACGAGTCCTCTCAATAAAATTGGTCCAATGGACGAGCTGAGCTTGTTTGTCTTTTGGGCCAATAAAGTTACCGCAAGGGTACTTACGACTTCATCCTCACAGGCTTCAACGATGTTACTGATAGCCGCAACCGCATTTTTACAAACCTTGATATGGTCTTTGTTGTTGAGATCATAACCTTTTCCGTTGTTTTGTTTCTCATTAACAAACCTAGGTGGCCGTTTGCCTTGATGGCTGGAGATAATCGAGCCTGGCCTGGACGAACGACGAGACATTGACATGTTGGCCAAGTCTTTCGTTGAGAAGGAATCAACACGACTCAAGCCTGTGTTTCTTCTAATTGAGCTGCGTACTTGTACTCCGTCCTCATCAGTGAAGATCAAGTTGGTCAAGGCATAGATTGTAGTGACCACAGCATCCTGCGAAAGCACTTTACCAGCCAAACCCACACAATGGGAGACTTTAACGCAGTATTCGTAATTCAAATGAGGATTTGAGACAAGCGACGTGAAGGCTCTTGTTAAGGACGACCCGATGTTTTCATCTTTGAACACCAAAAGAGAACCAAATTGCATCACGGAAGGCCCCAATCTGGTATCCAACATCACATCGTAGATGGATAAGCAATTCTTGAAGAGACGGTAAGCAATAGATAAGTCAATGTTATCGGTGAACATTCCACATCCAATGACTTGTAAATTGAGTCCTTTAGCCGAATACCCAATTTTCAATCTGTTAAGCGTAGAGTAAACAATGTAGGATTCTCCACGGTCCAAGAAGCCCATTTTGGAGACGGCTATACTTGTAAGCTTCTTGATAATGGCCATATGGTCATTTGAGATATCAGAAATATCAGACTCACGTATAGTTCCATTGGCTTCCTTTGACTCAGTTGCATCTTCAACGTTGCTAGACTTTTGCAACAAGTACTCGAGCAAGGGCAAGTCCTTATTACCCAAGATTGAGCTGATACTGGCGCACATCAAGTTACTCAACCGCTCAATAAATAAAACTGGTGAAAGGTCTGACACCAATTCACTGTCCATGAAAGCACTATACTCATTATCTGTCTGTGAATAGACGGTATTTGAGTATTCTTCTACTTCGCTGAGAAATTCAAAGTTGTCGATACAAGCATCCAAAGTCAAAAAGATTTTGAACGACTGTTCAGATGTAGCCAAAATGAAGGCTCTCTTGGTTAAACCGTCCAAGAATCCCAAAATAGTCAAGTAATTGCAAAGCTCGAGTTGATTATTGTTTTGGAAAAGTTTTCCCGTGAAATCAAACAACGTCTGAACGACATGGTCAAAGAAACCAGGTACCACCAGCAAGTCTGCCAACGCAGCAGTGATGGATGAGGCTGCCTCAAACCATGGCGGTGGACATCCACGTCTGGAAGTGATCGAATGGGCAAATTTTTGCGTTGGTAATTCAAGAAGGTACTGTTTCAACTTACTGAAGAGAACATCAGCGTTGGTCAATTTTCCAAATTTTCCCAGAGGTTCGGCGCTGGCACTGAGAACCTTGGTGTTGTTACACAACGAGAGAAGCACTTCGTATTCTCTGATCGAGATTTCAACTTCAGATAACTGGTTTTTACCCGAATTAGAATCATTCGAGACTGAGGTTTCACTGATCAATTTTGCAAAATGATCCGATTTCCCGAGGTCACTGCCCAACGCAGCCAACTTGTCGAAGGCGGCAGAGCGTATACTGCCACGGGGTATCCCGAAAAAGTCCATTTCCTAGGATTTAGTGATCAATTGAAAGTTGAAATAATACTGGCTTCTTGTTGTATGGCGCCTACAATTTCCACATGCGAGTGGGGAAGCACCAAGACACCGTCATATGGAAAGATGCTACAGATTTGGGAAAAGCGGCTAAATTGTTCAGTAGGTAAAGAGGAGAACATGTATATGGCTATTTGTTGATATAACAATGGTCGGGCCCCTCAATGGTCATTTTTCGAATACTTGTGTCGGGACACTGGGGCACCAATTTCCTAAACTGGAAGGTTGCGAAAGTCTAGAGACGATGCAAGAAAACGTATAGGTGAGTTGATAGTTGAGGCGATTCTTTTGTTTCTTTACTTCTTCATCCTCCACTTCTCATTCTGTAACTTCTCATATTTGTCACTTTCTTATTTAGAATCTTCCCTTCTGCTCCGGTCGTACATTAATCTATTCTACAATGCAATTCACGAGTATGTCTCGATCAAGGTATCTCTCAAGTTGCCCGAAATAGAATCAGGTTGAGCATCTTGAAGTCTGAATATAGACTCAATCACAGATAATTCTGGCGCAGTCGTATCCAAACCTGCTACCGACAACCAGTCGTTCACCACCATTCCAGCTCCTACCACCGAGGATCCTCGGTTGACAGTTCCTGCCACCAAAGGCACCTGTAACAAAGATGACAATTCCTCTTGATCTTGAATCGAGGTTTGAGGATGTACTATACCACCTTGGTTGGAAAGTGCACAGTATGATCCAACCAACACATTTCCAGCAATGGTTTGACGAAACACTTCGACACCAAGCACATCGGCAATGAGCTCCTCGGTCTCTCTTTCGATATCTGGGTGCACCAATGCAACATAATCGTTACAACAAATCACATTTCCTAATGCTGATAATCTTTCCTCAACTCTTTGAATCTTTACGCTATCTGGGAGCGAGTTACGCAAGTGCATCAACTCTTGGTCTGTGGTCTGGGTGGGCACCAACAATCCTCTTCGGTTTCCAGCGGTCATACGTCCAACTATACGAGTACCAGCAATGGTGGTGTGAACGATAGGGATGACATCTCCAAGTTCGGCTTCAAAAGCAGAGTAGAAGTTTTCTGAGCCTCCGACGGCTACAAGAGCATACGAGTTGGTGAGTTTTGCAAACACACCTACCTCGTTCGAGTTTTCAAACTGAGTTCTAGTGGCCATACTTGCTAGATGTTGATGGCAATGAAATGAGTTTTAATGAGAATTTGAAATTTTCGCGATGAGTAGAATTGGGCTGCGAAAAACGAATTGGGTGCAGATACAAGAGTCGCTCGTGGAAGTAACGTAGTGTGCAGATAGTGGACACAAAAGACTAATACACTTTGTGGACTCCTAAGCGGGGCCACCTACAAACTTCTGGCTTTATATTGTATTGTATTATTCCTATTTCGTAAACATTACTCATTTCTTATCATAAGTACTTTCCAATTACATCAATCGAGGGTTTCAACAACGTCGTCATCATCATCGTCATCAACGTCCCACCAGCCTTCGTCATCCGCATCTCCCATATCCATGTCTTCGACATCGTGATTAGGTATAACCTCGAGGCCTTTAGAGCCAAGTGTGACTCTAGCAGTCTCCTTGTCTTTGATTTGACCTTTCAAAAGAAGGATCGCCAACTTGTTCAAAATTTCATTCTGAATAAGACGGTTCAAAGGACGTGCTCCGAGATCCGAGGAGTAACCGTTTTTGCACAAGTACTCCAATGCTGCATCGTCCAACGACAACGTAAATGCTTTGCCATTAGCTGCAAATCTCTTTTGTATTTCGTTCAACCGGATCTTGACAATCTTGGCGATGGCCTTTCTAGACAACCGGTTGAACACAATCATACCCGAAATACGATTTAAGAACTCGGGTCTGAAGTGGTTTCTGACAGCAGTCATAACCAATTCCTTGGTTTGAGGATCGATCTTGGAGTGCAGCGAGTTGTTGATGAACTGAGCACCAAGGTTAGATGTCATAATAAAGATTGCATTGGCGCAATTCACCACCTTTCCTTGAGATGAAGTGATTCTACCATCATCCAAGACCTGCAACAAGACGGTCAAAACCTCAGGAGCAGCCTTCTCAACTTCATCAAACAAAACAACAGAGTATGGACGACGAATCAAAGCCTCTGTAAGGATTCCTCCCTCTTCATAACCAACATAACCTGGAGCAGCACCCAATAATTTAGAGGCGGACCACTTGTCTCCCAACTCGGAACAGTCAATTCTTATCATGGCCCTTTCATCGGCAAACAAGAACCCGGCCAACTTCTTGGCCAATTCAGTCTTACCGGAACCCGATAAACCGAGGAACAAGAATGAAGCTGGTTGGTTTGGATTGGCAAGTCCAGAGCGTGACAATCTGATAGCATTGGAAACCGCCTTGACTGCTTCTGGCTGTCCAACAACCTCAGAAGCCAATTCTTTCTCCATGTTGATCAATTTGGAATTCTCAGCACGAGTCAATTTGGTTACTGGAATTCCCGTGAGCTTGGCAGCAGTTTCAGATACTTGCTCTGAACCGACAACATTTCTTAATAAGGCTTCCAGTCCTTCTTGTGCCTCTTCCTCAGCTACCTTAATCTCAAGCTCTTGAATGTGTTTCTGAACGTCAGGAATGGCAAAGTATCTCAAGTCTGCAGCCTTTGCGGTTTCGTGCCGTCTTTCAGCATCATGAGCTTTGATTTCAAGCTCATCCAACTTTCTCTTGGCTGCAATCAATTCTTCATGTCCTGCCCGTTCTTGGTTGAATTGTTCTCTCAATGGGTTCAACTTTTCAATCAATTCAGCTTGCTTCCTCTTAGCGATCTCGAGACGATCCTTGGAGGCAGAATCTGCATCCACATCTCTTTCAAGGGCATTGATTTCCACCTCAACCAAGTGAAGCTCACGCTCCAAATTGTCCAACTCTTCGGGCTTGGAGTCACGAGCGACAGCTACAGTGGCTGCACTTTCATCTATGAGGTCCACTGCAGAATCTGGTAAGCTTCTGTAGGTCAAATAACGAGAAGCTAATTGAGCTGCTGTGACAAGAGCACTATCCAAAATACGCACTCCGTGGTGGATTTCGTATCTTGGTTGCAAGCCTCTCAAAATAGCCACAGTCTCGTTGACAGTAGCGGCAGGAACGTCAATCTTTTGGAATCTTCTCTCAAAGGCACCATCCTTAGCAATGAACTTTTGATATTCACTGAATGTGGTAGCACCAATACAGTGGAGTGAACCTCTGGCTAACATGGGTTTCAACAAGTTAGCAGCGTCAGACTTTCCATCGCCCATTAACATGTGGATTTCGTCGATGAAAAGGATGATCATGTCTTTCGAGTTCTCGATATCTTTCAATACTCCCTTGATTCTCTCTTCGAATTCACCCTTGTACTTTGCACCAGCGGTCAATGCGCCGAGATCGAGAGCGAACAAACGTGCCTGGGATAACACATTAGGCACGTCCCCGTCAACAATTCTCTGGGCCACACCTTCCACAATAGATGTCTTACCAACACCAGCCTCACCAATGAGGACCGAGTTGGACTTTGTTCTTCTTGCCAACACTCTGATGACCCTCCTGATCTCTTCTTCACGACCAATGACAGGGTCTATTCTTCCCTCACGAGCCTTTTCCGTCAAGTCTTCGCAATACTTGCTCAAGAACTCAAACGTTTGCGACGAGTCGGCAGTTCGACTGTCAATTCTCTGGCCCTTTCTCATCTCCATGACTTCGCTCAGTATGGTCTCCGTGTTGATTCCGGCTTCCTTGAATATTTCCTTGATACTAGCGTCCTCAAGCAATGCCAATAATATATGATCCTGAGCAATATAATTGTCCTTTTGCTGGGTCTTGAATTTTGCAGCTTTCTGCAATACTTGTCCCGTAGCATAACTTGGCGCTGGAGTATCTGGAGGTGGATTCTGCGATGGAAGTCTCACCACCCTGCGGTTGACTATTCTTTCAAAATCCGGCCATTCATACCTAGCCTTCGTTATCAACGTCTTCAAGTATGGGGTCGAAGACTCATTGTCGGAAGGAACCATTGCTGCCAAGAGATGTAAAGGCATCAATTGAGCATGGCTTCCCTCCTTAGCTATCTGCGTAGCATTCGTTATGATGTTCAATGCATTGTCAGTAAACTGTGTTTCTTCCATAATGATAGTGACGATTAACGAATGGGCTGATTGCTTTATATTGCAGCCATTAGATGCGGTAGTGCGCGGACCAATTCGTAGTAGATTCGAGAGGGTTCTGGAACTTGCCAGATGCGGGTGGAAGATGATCTATGGGAGATACCAGCAATTTCAGAGATGCTAGGCTGTAGATGTGAGTGATTAGAGAACGGCTTTTGATGTTCCACTGGAGGTGTAAAAAATTGAAGAAAATGTAAGGAATGACTAGTTGACAAGATGACTAGTTTTAAATAGTTCATGAATTGCTGAAATGCAATAATTGTAAATTATGTAAATTTCGTACAATTTGTAAACTTATAATTTGGACTGAGCATTATCCTATGATAGCTATCGGTCTACTTGTTGTTTATTTACCGTGACTTTTTTGTGTTTGAACATAGTTACTGGCGATAACCCTGAAACTGACCAGTGGACTGCGGAAAGGCCTGTGGTTGTTGATTCATGAAACCTGTTTGCTGGGGATACTGCTGGTACTGCATTTGTTGCTGATACTGTAACTGTTGTTGTTGTAACTGTTGTTGTTGTAACTGCTGTTGTTGTAACTGTTGTTGTTGTAACTGCTGTTGTTGTAACTGTTGTTGTTGTAATTGTTGCTGTTGCAATTGGTTTGGATCGGTTGCAACGTTTGTGTTATTAGGCTGATTGTACAAAGACAATATGTTTTGCTTGTTTGTTTGCTGAGCAATAAGTTGTGGGTTTGTCTGCTGAGCCAAAAGTTGCTGATGCTGCGGGTTGTTGGTGTCGAGATACTGCTGTCCATTGGCATCGATATACGACACTTGGCCCGTGATTGGATCGGTATATTGGTAGATTTGGGGTCCAGTGGCCGTGGCAGAGGCTGGTGCAGACGTGCTGCTTCCGCTCCACCAATCGTTTTGTGGTGGTTGTAATAACAGACTCATAGGGTTACTTTCCAGCAGAGTGGTTGGGGCAGGTCTCGACGACGAAGGCCGCGAAGGGAGTTTGGGAGCCTGCTCCTGACCCTCGGGGTTAACTCGGGCGTCATTGTCCAATATATCTAGGGCGGTCTCTATATTACCGTCTGCCAAAATCAATGCCTCGACAACTGAGTCCCGATTCTTATATCCAAAACCCAAAATTTTACCTGTCTGGTTGGAGTATTGGGAGCTTTCGAATGTTGTCATCTTCCGGTGTGTCAACACCGGCAATTGTCCTCCTGTTGATCGTGCCCGAGACCGAGAGTTCACAAGTGCCAGGTTCAGTCTACTGCGACTGGTTGAAGGCTCATAGTCGTCTCCAGTGTCTGAATACCTACCGGCGCGGTCATTATACTCGGAATCATCAATACCGTCGTCACGGAAGCGTCCGTTGAGATATTTGTCTCTCACATACTGTTCGATGGGACCCAAATCGTCATCATCACTGTGGGGAAATGGCACCCTTTTTGGGTTCCACCGCTTGCGAGCACGGCGGTTTCCAATGCGACGTAACCTCTCGATCTGATCGTTGCTCCACGTGTCCAAAGTCAACGATTTTACCTTGGAAACGTCGGCTGACAACACTCTTCTATGCACCGAAGCACAGCGACCGCAGAGAAGAATCCCCAAGTTCCACGAGGCCCAAGTAGGATATCCGGCGCCACATTCACCACACTTGTTGTCGTTGCCGCTCAAATTGACGATCTCGATGAGCTGGCGCTCCACATTTTTCTGGTGTCTTTTCGACATGCTGAAGGGAAGAGGGCGAAGTGGGTTTCGCGGGACTAGCGGACACCGTGGTGCATGGATGTACAATTCGGGTTCCAGGTATGATGAAATAGCGGTGCAAAAAAGCTATTGAGGAAGTCCACGGCTTCTATGCAGTTGTTTCTTCGATAACGAATGGAATTGAAGTAGTTTTGTGAACTTTGGCGAGTTTCGAAATGATAACTTTGTCGACACAAACCTGGATATCTTTGAGCTGATCCAAGTGCAACAGTTGAAGACTTTCATTAACTTCATGATATTGTTGGCTTGCTTTCTTGTTCATCTCTCCGTATAGTAATGAAACGTGGAGCGTAGGGGGCTTAAGCTCTTTGTTGTTGCGAAATGTTTCGATTTCAACGCCCAGCTTGTCCACATTGCTTGTGATGGTTTCCCATATTTGTCCAAAGAAAGCTTGCTCTTCTGGCGCCGAGAAATCGAGAACTGCAGCCAAGAAGACGCTTTTGGAGGAGAAGCTCCGGAAAAGACGAAGTTGAGGGCGAAGACGAAGACTTATATACTTTTGAGCGGTTCTGGATGGTGGAGGTTGGTCCCGAAAAAGAATGGCATTGAGTGATTTGGCTCTTTCCTGCTCGGTCTTTTCTGGCTGAATCATCAGTGGCGGTATCCTCATTCTTGTCACTTCACCTTTAAAATCATTGATGAAATTGTCAATGTTTTGTGGCTTTCCTCTGATGTTTGAACAGAGTGAGATATGGTGTGTGCGAAGGACGTACTTATTGGTTATGCTGAATTTACCATGAACCAGTTTCGTACGCTCCCCTACTGCATTCCAGGTGTAGCTCAGTATATACTCGGGGTGTTGTTGCCGCAACTGCCTAAGTGCGTCGTACGCAATGGTTTTAAGTTGATTTGCAACCTGCATGGGCGGGTTCCATGGAATGTGTAGAAAGATACTGGCCATGTTGTTGTTGCCAAAATAATTCTCCAGGAACGGCGAAAAGTCAGGAGAAGGCAATTGGGTGTCGGACTCGTTTTCTGTGTCAGAGGTGTCAGAACTGTAGCCGGCGATCAGATCCATGCGATGAGCTCTGCTGAGCGACGAGATGTGCAGGAGACTGGTGGAACGTGTGCAGGAACATTGTGGAGACGGAATGCATATTCTCGGGACGCTGGACGCACCCCTCCTTTTTTGATGTACCCACGGAAAATTTTATCAAATGTTCATAAAATCTTGGGGTCAGATTGGGGCTCAAGTCGTAAATCTGCGCCAAGATGTGGATTCGTATGTGAGGTATATATACTATGTAAGCGATTAGAGGTTCAATGGCTGCAAAATGCTACTACAAACATTCAATTGCTTTGATCCGAGGCTAAGAATCTGCTATACTGATCTTAAACCTTGCAAATACCAAATCGCAAACGATGCAACCTGGTACGAACGGTTGGTGGCGTGATGTAAAATTTTCATGTGATTGCTTGGTCCCCACAATGCTAAATCACAGGCGCGCATGCACTTTAAAAGGAAGCGAATTGGACGACGTTTTACAGCAGCAAGAAAAAAAAAATGTTCGAGGTTGTCGAGGATAAACACATCGACATCTTTTGCTGTCTTGCCGATGGTGTAGTCCATGAGACGACACCAGAAAACATTAGACCTTACTTGGATCCATCTTTCCCAGAAGACAAGATCGACTTGTATTGTAGCAAGATTACCAAACCGTCGGATATGCAAGAGTTTCGGGACGGAATTAAAAATAATGTCATGAGAACCCACACCAAGGGAACCAAGATGTTTGTATTGCTTATGAACACATTGGACTCGAGAATACTTGCACCAGCACTCACCGGTACTCTCAAGTTGATCAGAGACATGGATTACGAAGAACTCGAGGCATTACTCGTGTCGTGGAGAGACTCTAACATCCCGCAAAAGCGTCGTCTTTTCAAGCTTGTTTATGGCTTGACAGTGACCACGTTCATTCAATGTCTTGATGACCTTCACAATGAGGCCATTGGCTTCCCCAATGCTGAAAAGCGCGAGAAGCTATATAACGAATTTGAACCAGATGAGTTCAGATACACCATGATGGAGCATCCTGCCGATGGAAGCGAGCTCTACCTCCCGGTAGATGCCTTAATCGTTGGTTCGGGGTCGGGCGCAGGCGTCGTTGCAGAGACTTTGTCGAATCGAGGATTCAAATGTGTGGTATTGGAAAAAGGAAAATACTACCATCCTTCCGAGTACAAATTCAAGGTTAGAGAGGGAATGCAAAACTTGTATGAAAACAATGGTGTGGTGGCTACAACCAACCAGCAACTTTTCCTTCTCGCAGGCTCGACTTTTGGTGGAGGAAGTACTGTCAACTGGTCTGCTTGTCTTAAAACTCCATTCAAGGTGCGTATGGAATGGTTCGAGGACCACAAGATTGACTGGGCAGCTACTGACAAGTACGACAAAGATATGGAATACGTGTTGAAGAAGATGCATGCGTCCGACGAGAATATTGACCATTCATACTCCAACCAAGTCATTCTTGACGGTGGATCGAAATTGGGTTATAATGTTGCTGTTGTTCCCCAGAACAATGGTGGGCACCCAAACCACGATTGTGGCTTTTGTTTCTTGGGTTGTAAGCACAACATCAAACAGGGTAGTGCTGCTTGTTGGTTCCGTGACGCTGCTAAGAACGGCACCCAATTTATGGACCAAGTCAAAGTCAGACAGGTTCTTCACAAACGTGGAAAGGCTTATGGAGTTTTGTGTGAGGATCTTGAAGGAAGAAAGTTTAAGATTACTGGTCCCAAGAAGATCATTATGTGTGGTGGTTCGTTGAATACGCCAGTGGTATTGCAAAATTCCGGGTTCAAGAACAAGCACATTGGAAGTAACTTGAAGTTGCATCCTGTCACAGTTCTCACAGGACAATTTCCCGACCAACGGTTTCACCCTTACGATAAGCCTATCATGACAGCCGTTTGTACCCAGGTTGACGACTTGGATGGCAAAGCTCATGGTGCAAAGATTGAAACCATGCTTCACACTCCTCACATCGAGGCGGCATTTCTTCCTTGGAGAGGGAGCGATGATATTCGTAAGGAATTGCTTGGCTACAATAACACTTGTTCCATGTTACTTATCACAAGAGACACTTCGTCCGGTACCATTCGTAACGATCCTGCTCGGCCAGATGCTCTTGTTATTGACTATTCACTCAATAAGTTTGACCGTCAAGCGTTGTTGGAAGCTATGGCTGTTACTGCCGACATGTTGTACATAAAGGGAGTCCAGCGTATCATACCTCCCCAGGCTTGGAGTCCCTCCTTCACCACTACAAAGCCAGTGTCTGAACGTCTGGTAAACGACAAAGACTACCAGGAATGGAGAAAGAAATTGCTTAGTATCCCATTGAGTGCTGAGGGTCCATCGTATGGATCTGCTCACCAAATGAGTTCGTGCCGTATTTCTGGCAAGGGACCTTCCGATGGGGCTTGTGATACCAGAGGTAGATTGTACGAGTGTGGTAACATCTACGTTGCGGATGCGAGTGCAATGCCCACCGCAAGTGGAGCCAATCCTATGATCAGCACCATGTCTATTGCCCGTCGTATTGCATTGGGCATTGCTGACGACTTAGAACCACAGAGCAAGTTGTAATCAAGTTATGAACGTATATGTAAAATCTTTCATTGTAGTTGATATAAAACACTTTTGCAACTCAAGAAATACTTGAGTTTTTTAACATCGGTTTCATCTCCTTCAAACCCGGCAAACCCAAGAGGTCCTTTGTCACATTCGCTACAAATAAGTAACCTTTCGATCTTTATGTCCAAATTTGACTCTTCGCCATCTATTGTCGGTTGCTGTATATCGGTTGCTGGTCTCAGAACACCTATGTTATCAAAGTCCCAAACGTCATTTATCATATAAAATACATCATGAACCTGATCCTTCAGTACGTTGACGAGTGAAGGAGAATTGTGTACTTTGACTTGACTTAGATTATCGGACGCTATTATGCGAGCATTACACGGGGAAAACGGACAGCGAAGAATGGACGGGCGTATTTCTGGGCCATCTACCTCGGGATATTCTACAAATTTCATTATGAAAAATCGAATGCGAATTCTGCCTAAATGGTAAAAACCTGGGGTAGTATACCGGCCCCACCAAAAAAAAATAAATAACTGATATCACATCTTTGACTCAGGCGGCTTTTCAATGGTCTCTACTGCCAACTTTGCGAGGTATGGATACAAATTTGCGTAGCCACTTGCCTCTCCAGAACTGGCATTTCCTTTCGCAACTCTCATGGCAATACCTTGCGAAATTACACACAACCTAACCAACCCAAACACAAAACCAACGCTCCACAGGTCAACTGGATTGTTTTTGGGATCTTCGTCGCTCCAGTTGTACCCCAAATTTTTCTGGTAGAGAGCTAATTTGTCGTAGACGCTATCAAGTGAGCCGGGCTTTTCTATTCCCATATCAGTTTTTATCAGGTTTGTAAAGAAGCTGGTTAAGCTGGTTGGGAAGCTGGAAAGGTTGCAAGAAGTTGGCCAAATCAAACGATGGATGACCAAATGTGCACAATTCCCAGTCCAAAACAGCAGCAATCTTGGGTTCATTCGGGTAGAACAAGACATTATCAATTTTGAAATCGCCATGAATCAACGTGAGTTTCAGAGGATCCTTTGGAGCATTCTCCAAGAGCCACTGACAAAGTTTCTCGAAATGAGGAATGGGTTTCACCACCTTGGATTGACCAGCAGCCACGGCAGAAAGTGTTCTGATTTGTCTCTGAAAGTAAGAAGAAGTCAGCGGTTTCGCCAACTTTTCAGGTTGAAATTGGGGAAAATGTTTGGCTGGAAGACACCTCACAAGCTTATTGGCATCAATTGAGTGAATTGCGGTAATTGTTTGCATAATGGCTTGCCAATGGGCCAGGCTATCTTGCTGGTTCATGCCCGGCATACTTGGGTTCTTGATTTGTCTTCCATCGATATACTCCATCAAATAGAACACGAACCCAATGTGCGATTCATCCTCACACAACAAATATACCTCTGGAACTGGAACCACTCGATGGGGAGCGGCATCTTTGTTGCACACATTGATCCCGAACAACATGAAAAATTCCCGTTCAATTGCATGGGCTGATTTCGAAACCAATTTGTTATTGGGCAGCGGTTTCCTTCTTAATACAAACTGCTTGCCACTAGCATCAGTGATCATATACGTTGGATTCGACTGGCCGAATTTGAATTGCTTGTAGTCAAACGGTTGTTGGAAATTGGGCATTCCATTAGCTCCCAAGCTAATACCATTGAAATTCCCATCAAGGTTTTTGAGCAAGGATTCCAAACCCTTGAAATCAAAAGGACTTCTTATTTCTGTAACATCAACAACCATACTTGTTTTCTCGGGATGAAATTCCTCTATTCTGCTCCCCACATTTCATCCCTCGGTAACAACTTTCCGGGGAAAGCCCGTGCACCTCACACAGGGTTTGACACCTTCCTAATTGGGAACGGCTGCAACGTCGGCCAACTCAGCGTAGCCGACTGAAGTAATGAAGAACATAGTGATGAAGATTCATGCAAAAAACGATGATAAGAACATTATACTATCGGACTGCTTGATTTGTATATGCGTGTCTGTGTCACTCTTGTTCGTGTTTGTACTCACTTCATTTGTGTTCAACTTGATCGTGCGACTCATTTGCAACCGTTTCATTCTTCGCTTTCAACGACTTCGAAATGCAACTCAGTTTCCCAATGACCAGTTTTTTGGCCATTTTGGCTCTATCTACAAACGTAGCCTGTTTCCGAGCACCGAGAGCTTTGCAACCTCGGGCCGAGACGGTTGCTGTGGCTAGTTTCCCACAAGGCATGTCGCAAACTGTGAAAGCGAACATTGTGTTCTCAGCCAAAAGCAATGATCCTGTTCTAGTCCATGTTGATCTGACGGGCTTACCTGAAGAAGGAGGTCCCTTCTACTATCACATTCATGAATACCCGGTTCCTGCGGACGGAAATTGTGATGCCGTTGGTGACCACTTCAACCCATTCAATGCACCCGCAGATTGTGATGCTCTTCCTTCTAACTCCTATTGTGAAGTCGGTGACCTTTCAGGAAAGCATGGGTTTATTAATACTACTTGCTTCGAAGCCAAGTATACTGACCCATATCTTTCTTTGAATCCCAAATCTCAGTCATATATTGGTGGTCGCTCGGTGGTGTTTCACTTTGCAAATAATACCCGATTTGCCTGTGCTACGATTCAAAACGTTTCTGGACGTGAAGCCAGGAACTACTTGGATACGAAAGTCATGGTTTCGAATTTGGAAAAGCGGTCGGAAGTGGAATTCAATGCCACTAGTATTGCTACCTCCAGTGGTATCGAGAACAAAAAAGTTGTGGAGTACTTGAGACAAAATCCATACTTGAATCACTCTAATGGTACACTCAAGACCTTGGATTACTCCGATGCTCTCTCGAGAACCACACCTTTGTCACTCACCGGCCTCCTCGTGCTTGCGGCAATCTCATTACTCTGACCATGCTACTGCCCAGTTTCAGTTCTTATGCATTTCATTAGTATTATGTATTATATATGTTTTCATAATATATGATCGAAACTTTCATGCTCAAAGCGCAATTCGTTTCATGCAAATTGCTTTGTTGCCGGTGACGTATTCTCATGCATCGATACCAAAAAAATACCTCATTTCACATTGAGCGAGTAATAATTGTAAATGCCTCTTTGACTGAAAGCTACCGGCCAGATATCCTCCTGATAGTCTCCATCATTCTTTATATAGCTTTTCTTCTTGCAATCGTTGAGCTGGTAATAGCCGATCAGGCAGTTGATTTTTCGCGATGCGTACCTGAGGAAATCGGGCTTAGTTGTCTTTTGCGTTATTTTCTTGCCTGTTTCCAAATCGTAGAAAGTAAGGCTCGACAGGAGTTTGTAGCTGTTATAATTTCCCGCAAGTATGGATTTATAAGCCGGGTCGTTTTGCCCAACTTTGTAGATCCATGCTCTGCGACCCTCGTTATCATAAAACTTCCAAATATCTGGTTGCACCATAGACTGGTCTACCAAGGACAAAGACGAGGTTGCTGGAGCTATCTTGGAGTAGTCTCCTCCCGTCATTTCCATGAGCGGCTTGAAATCATACTCAAGTGCCAACAAACTCGATCCAAAATTTGCTTTGAGAATGCTGGTGAGATTGAAACGAGTGATTTTTTTACATCCAGTAAGGTCAAGGAACTTGATGGTCGTGTTGCCCTCCAAGTACTCCATGATGTCAGCGGTCTCCAATCCACTATGGGACAATATCAAGCTTTCCAAGTTTACAAACCTCTTTCTTATTGTACGAAGGATGCGGGTGTTCACCGGAAGTCCGCCAAGGTTGAGGTAACGCAAATCATCAGCCTTCAAGTTCTGCAAAGTGTAGTGCAAGTACACATCGGAAAGTGGGGAGACCACATTAGAGTCGATTTGAAGATTGAGCCAACGCAACAGGTGATGAGCGACTGAGGGATGATTAACCAAGAAATTAATGAGATCTTTGGTTGTGAGTCTCGAACACCTGGCCAATGACAAGTGAGTGAGTCTTGAAGTCACCGGGACGTTGGCGACAAGAGTAGTTGAATTTATCGATGTATGAGTGAGATCCAAGCGCCTCAAGTTTTGCAAATGAGGAAGTATCTTTGCGAAAATGTCAACATGAAGATTGGAACAATCATGGAACGATATCTTGAACAAGTTTTCCAATTTACGTCGTTCGACTACCTGACCGGCAATGATTTCAGTTTGAGGAAGTTCAATTTCTAGTAACTGGAACGCCCTAGCAAAACTCTCGCTACTTGCTCCACAGAAATCAAGGGCTTGTAATTTCGGTTGGTGATTGAAGAGGTTATCAAGCACAGCCACACCCAAGTCATCCTGGATGTTTTCACTTGCAAGAAACTCTATCAAGTTGGGGATCAAGGTGAGTGCATGGGCAATGGTTTCAGACGTTACCATCTGGATTTCCTGGTTCATACGTCCAGTGCGTCCCAAACCGATCGATGTAAATGTTTGAAAGTCGATGAACTCGACGTAGCGCCCAAGGTCAGGATGGCGTATGAGGTTATGAAGAAATTTATCGAAGGAATGTGGTCGATTGAATACCGCATATTTGTAAAGAAATCTCAAAGATAATGCATTAACGGTCTTCAGAAGGAGGGGGATGGTTTTGGAAAAGGTCTCGAGGTTTGCGTTGATGGAGTTGGTGTTGTCATCGTAATATACCAATTCGATGATGCGATGAAGAATTTCAACCGGGAGGGAAAGTAATGGCGAGTAAGAGTCGGGGAGCTTTGGTTCATCTATGTGGTCTTGTTCGACGATGGTGGTGGATGCAGATTCATTAGAAGTGATTGGTGAAAGGAAGAACGACAGCGGTCCCGGAGGAGAGTTTTGAGGAGGATCAATTCCCCCATCGGAGCCGAAGTCATCGAGTGGATTTGAGGACTTTTCACGTTCCAAAATGCTGTTTATGTTGACATGCTTGAATCTAAGCTTGTTTAGCATTGCACCGGTGGTGGAAACAAGTATAAATTAGGGAAATCAAAGGAGTTAGAAAAGTTGTTCCTGTTTGGCTCCAGGCAAATCGCAGCTACGACGGCTGCTACTAAGTGGTTTGTAGGTAGAAGTCACTACCAGGATGTTTAATGGGGTCTTTTCGACTTTTGTGATCAAAAAAGGAGGTTTAAGACAGACTTATAAACAGTAAAATGTGGTAATTATCCAGGGTTAAAAAATATATGTGAGTTTAAGTGATGCTCAGTTCCGGCACGCAAGTCATCAAAATGCCGAACACGCACCCCACAGTTCGAGCCTCGAGGGGAAGCGGCGAAAAACGAGAGAGCGAAAATAAATAAAGAAGAGATGGGGAATAACATAGCTATTGTATAGAAGGTCATAAATGGTTTCTGGGAGGGGTATATAATTACAATTGAATATATTATGGTGACTTACGCATTCGTGATTATTATTGGTTTGTACAATACGGTTATTTTCACATTATCGTGTAAACCCCGTAAACCTACTAAAAAGCTCCCCATAATCAAGTGGTTCCCAATACTTCCCAAAACCACCAGTGGCTCGCAGTGTGGAGTAACTATTCATTTCGGAAATCGCAGCCGCTCGTTGGGCGCCATGTCTCACCCACACACCCATACTATGCGATCTAAGCCCGCTGACCCGGCCCGGTGCAATTTATTTTCGCTTCTAAACTCCAATTAAGTGACCTTCAGTATGGCAAACGAATCCGATGAAGGTAGCGTGTACGAGTTCGAGCGCTTGGAATCCACACTTCCAGCTCCACTTAAACGTTCCGCTTCTTCGCTTCTTGAAATCTTTTCTCAGGGCAACCTGAGTCAGACGTCACTCAGAGACAATCGGTTTGTAGACAACGGAATTCCTTCTTCACGGACCCCAAACCACGTGCCACAGAACAATAGTCTCAAGAACCATCTTCTAAACAAGTTATCCAAGTCGGAAAATGGTAGAGACTCATCTCCAATTCCTGTTCCAAGACCAAAGTTTAATGAGGAAATCCACAAGCCGGCTATGAACACATCGCAGTCTTCCACTGGTGTTCTCTGGGTCACCGAAAGAGCAGGCGAATACGGCTATGATGGTCAAGACTCATGGGCCAATTTGGGACAAGGTGCACCCGAGCACGGAGACACAGTACCTGGTTCATTCAAGCGTCCAGAACTGATCCCAGTACCTGACCATGCTAAAGAATATGCTCCTACTGCCGGAATCAAGGAATTGAGGGAGGCGGTTGCAAACTACTACAATGTAACCTATCGGAAGAACCAGAATTCCAAGTACACCTACAAGAACGTATGTATTGTTCCTGGTGGAAGAGCCGGTCTTACCAGAATTGCTTCTATCATCAGTGATTGCTACTTATCCTTCTTCCTTCCCGACTACACCGCTTACGCCGAAATGCTTTCTTTGTTCAAAAACTTCTCTCCCATTCCCGTTCCTCTCAGTGAAGCAGACAATTACGATATTCACTTGGAAATGATTCGCGGGGAATTGGCTCGTGGTGTAAGTGCTCTTCTTACCCTGAACCCAAGAAACCCCACCGGAAGATGTATGACTAGAGCACAATTGGCTACCCTTCACCAGCTATGCAGGGAAAAGTGCCTTTTGATCATGGATGAATTTTACTCGCACTATTACTATGACGACCATTGTTCTGGAAGCTCGATTTCTAGTGCTGAATACGTTTTGGATGTCAACCGTGATCCAGTATTAATCCTTAACGGTCTCACCAAGGCGTTCAGATTGCCAGGTTGGAGAATCTGCTGGATTGTTGGTCCTGAGGATTATATCAATGCTTTAAGCAGTGCTGGTTCGTTCTTAGATGGAGGCTCTAATGCTCCATTTCAGTATGCTGCTGTGGACTTCCTCGAGCCTACCAGGGTGTTAACAGAGATGAAGGCATTGCAAATGCACTTTAAAATGAAACGTGATTATATCATTGAAAGGTTAACGAGAATGGGGTTTGAGTTCACAGAGAGAAATACACCCAATTCCACCTTCTACCTCTGGCTTCACTTGTCACATTTACCAGGAAAGCTCTCCAACAGTTTAGGATTCTTCCACGAGTGTCTTCACGAAAAAGTGATCGTTGTGCCAGGATTCTTCTTTTTGATCAATCCACAAAACTTATCCAGATTGGAAGATGTTATCTGGTACAACTACGTGAGAATTAGTTACGGCCCTGAAATCGGACAATTGGTCAAGGGAATGGACGGAATAGAGAGGATCTTACACAGATTTGGCTGCTTGCCTTACGACATTCCAGACAAGAAACAAACACCTGAATTAGAAAATTAGATAATAAATGCGCCAAGTAGTTCCGGAAGTCCATCGGGTCTCGGACTGCGAAAAAGCTTCCCTGGGTCATTACCCCGGAGCTTACTCCGATGCATCCACACACCCAAACATTAGGTTGCAATTAGAATTCACAAAAAATGGCACCGGGTGAGAGTTATAGAAATAGCTTGAGTTTTGAAAGCTATAAGGAACAGTAACACTAATTTCATCCTTTTTCAGTATTTTTTTCACCTTCATCCTAATCACGTTCCCATCGAGATCGTATCCATCCCGGCCAAGTCGGAAGTCGCGGCCGAGGTGACACAAAACCGCCGGCAAATAAAAACCCCGAAAATATCTCACTTACACCAACACTAACGAGGACCCTACTGAAATTTTGTTTTCCCAGTGGAGTATCCTAGTAGAACTCGCAATTTCAACATGCTTAGAGTAAATACAAGGGCACGTTTGTTGCACCGGATGGCAGCAAAGTTGCTGCCTCCAAGACTTACGCTTGCTAGAACCCTTGCTACCGATTCGTTTCTTCAAGGCAATAATGCTAACTATGTGGATGAAATGTACAATGCTTGGCGCCAGGACCCATCTAGTGTCCATGTTTCTTGGAATGCTTATTTCAAGAACATTGAAACCACGGGATCTGCATCGCTGGCCTTCCAGGCTCCTCCAACTATCGTTCCAACCCCAGCTGGAGGTGCTGCTAGTTTCAACCCTAGCTCTTCTTCGTCGCCTGACGTTGTTGCTCACTTGAAGGTGCAGTTGTTGGTGAGAGCCTATCAAGTCAGAGGACATCAAAAGGCCAAGATTGATCCTTTGGGCATCTCGTACGGTGACACCGAAGACTTGCCAAAAGAGTTGTCTTTAGACTACTATGGCTTCACCGAAGCTGACCTTGACAAACAAATCACCTTGGGGCCAGGTATCTTGCCCAGATTCGCTGAGTCGGGCAAAAAAACCATGTCGCTTCGTGAAATCGTCGACACTTGTGAGCGTTTGTACTGTTCTTCTTACGGTGTGGAATACATTCACATCCCTTCAAAGGAGCAGTGTGACTGGTTGCGTGAACGTATTGAAATCCCTCAACCATACAACTTCTCTCCTGATGAAAAGCGTCAAATTCTTGACCGGTTAATATGGGCTTGCTCTTTCGAGTCTTTCTTGTCTTCCAAATTCCCCAACGACAAGCGTTTCGGTCTTGAAGGTGCCGAGTCCTCCGTTCCCGGTATCAAAGCTTTGATCGATACTTCCGTCGAGTACGGCGTGGAAGATATCGTGATTGGTATGCCCCACAGAGGTAGATTGAATATGTTGTCCAATGTGGTGCGTAAACCTAATGAGTCTATCTTCTTCGAATTCACCGGTTCCAAGGAATTTGATGAAGGTTCGGGAGATGTCAAGTACCATCTTGGTATGAACTACGCCAGACCAACCACTTCTGGTAAGCACGTTAACTTATCTCTTGTCGCCAACCCTTCGCACTTGGAAGCCGAGGATGGTGTTGTTCTTGGTAAGACTCGTGCCATTCAGCACTACAAACATGACATTGGTACTTTCAAGAAGGCTATGCCAATCTTGATGCATGGTGATGCCGCTTTCTCCGCTCAAGGTGTTGTGTACGAAACTATGGGTTTCGAAAACCTTCCTGCCTACTCTACCGGTGGTACCATTCATGTCATTGTCAATAACCAAATTGGTTTCACTACTGACCCTAGATTTGCTCGTTCTACCTTGTATCCTTCCGACATCGCTAAGGCCATCAACGCTCCCATCTTCCACGTTAACGCAGATGATGTTGAGGCTATGGTGTTCGTTTTTAACTTGGCTGCCGAATGGCGTGCTACTTTCCACTCTGATGTTCTTATCGATGTGGTTGGTTACCGTAAATACGGTCACAACGAGACTGATCAACCATCTTTCACTCAACCTTTGATGTACAGAAAGATTGCCGAGAAGAAGTCTGTTCTTGATTACTATACCGAACAATTGATCAAGGAAAAGACTTTCACGAAGGAAGATATCGACGAACATAAGAAATGGTGTTGGGGAATGTTGGAAGAGTCTTTCAAGAAGTCCAAGGATTACCAACCTACTTCAAGAGAATGGTTGACTACCCCATGGGAAGACTTCAAGTCTCCCAAGGAATTAGCAACTGAAGTGCTTCCTCACTTACCTACTGCGGTAGAGGAGGATACTCTCAAGAAGATCGGTGATGTCATTTCTGACGCACCAAAGGGTTTTGAGATTCACAGAAACTTGAAGAGAATCTTGAACACCAGAAAGAAGGCTGTTGAAACCGGTGAAGGAATCGACTGGTCTACTGGTGAAGCTTTGGCTTTTGGATCTTTGGTATTGGAAGGATACCACGTTCGTGTTTCCGGTCAAGATGTCGAGAGAGGAACTTTCTCTCAACGTCATGCGGTGCTTCATGATCAATCTTCTGAACAAACTTACACACCATTGAACCACCTCAGCGAGGACCAGGCTGCTTTTGTCATCTCCAACTCGTCTTTGTCTGAGTACGGTGTCATGGGCTTTGAGTATGGTTACTCTTTGACCTCGCCAGATGCTTTGGTTATGTGGGAAGCTCAGTTTGGTGACTTTGCCAACACTGCCCAAGTTGTCATTGACCAGTTCATTGCCGCTGCCGAATCCAAGTGGAAGCAACGTTCAGGATTGGTTCTTTCTCTTCCTCACGGTTACGATGGTCAAGGTCCTGAGCATTCTTCAGGTCGTATTGAGCGTTACTTGCAGCTTTGTAATGAAGACCCACGTTACTTCCCTGCCCCAGAAAAGTTGGAGCGCCAACATCAAGACGCCAACATGCAAGTTGCATACCCAACCACCCCTGCTAACTTGTTCCACTTGTTGAGAAGACAGATGCACCGTCAATTCCGTAAGCCATTGGCTCTTTTCTTCTCCAAGTCTTTGTTGCGTCATCCTCTTGCAAGATCTCAGTTGTCTGACTTTACTGGCGACTCGCACTTCCAATGGATCATCGATGATGTCGAATTAGGCAAGAGCATTTCTGCCAAGGAGGACATAAAAAGATTGATCATATGTACCGGTCAGGTCTACACCGCATTGCACAAAAAGAGAGCAAGCCTTGAAGACAAGTCTACTGCCATCGTGAAGGTTGAGCAATTGCACCCATTCCCATTCGCCCAATTGCGTGACACCTTGAACTCTTACCCTGGTCTTGAGGATATTGCATGGTGTCAAGAAGAGCCATTGAACATGGGTTCATGGTCTTACGTTGCCCCACGTTTCGCCACCACCTTGAAGGAGACTGACAAGTACAAGGACTTGACCTTGCGTTATTGTGGTCGTGATCCTTCCGCATCTGTTGCTGCGGGATCCAAGGGTATGCACACTGGAGAAGAAGAAAAATTCTTAGAGGCTGCTTTTGAAGCTGTATAGTGATTTATTGAAAACAGAATTAACATTTAGTAACTTGATTGTAGTTATCATCGGCATCGCTGCCCATCTGCATGCAGGAAAATACCCCACATAACCGAGCTGAAATGTCAGAAGACATTGTTGTTTGGACATGCCAAATCCTTTTCTATGGTATAGAGACAAGGAAAATTTGAAAATAGGAGGCATATGCAGATACAAGCTTGTCTATACCTGTATTGACGATACAAGGAAACAAATCTACTTAAGGTTGAAAAACGATGAGCGAACATCAATAAGAGCGGTGCATATTTTGAATGGACCGTTTATTCTATATTGTCATGTTGTCCCTTGTAATTATAAGCATGAGACCCAGTTTATACCCGAAAATCCTGATGATAACAAGGAGGTTGTGTTCAAAAATCAACTCAAACCGGGCCAAACATTTAATGTCAAGTTACAGTTGAACAGCAATTCCTACTATGGAAAATCACCAGAGGGTCATCCCATGTATATGTGGACGACTGATATAGTGTCACAAATAGTGATCTCTCGACATGCCCGTATTTATTACGATCTTATGATCGGCGAAGATTTTGAGCAAATGAAGAGTCTTAACCATGGTCCATTTCTGAACTCGTTGACAGTACTAAAGTCGCCTACTACTGGTAATTTCAAGTCAGACACTTCGCAAGCAGAATTGGGCATCCTGACAAAGCCACAGCTCAAAGTAGAGAAACTCGACACCGAAGCTCTATGGCCCGAGCTTCCCGAAGATCCAACAAAACCCATTCATTTGGTAATCATCACCCATGGTTTATTCTCCAATGTCACAGCAGACATGATGTATCTCAAAGATCGAATACTTCAGGCGTCGCTGGATAATCTTTTGGTGAAGGGATTCGAAGGAAATGCTGGTCGAACTGAAAAGGGAATAAAGCGACTAGGTTTGGGAGTTTCCCATTATACTACCGAACTTATTTCTAGCTTGCTTGCAAAAGGTCACAAAATTAACCGAATATCGTTTATCGGTCACTCGTTAGGAGGACCGGTCCAGCTCTATGCAATCAAAAATATTCTTCTCACGAAGGGGACTTCGTACTTTGAGGATCGAGGAATTCAGCCATATAACCTTGTGTGCATGGCCAGTCCTTTACTAGGTGTTCTCAGCGAAATGAGTCTTTGGATATCGTGGTTTCTTGATCTCGGAACGTTAGGTAAAACTGGTCGTGATCTTACGCTTCTGAAGAAACTTCCCAGCTTTAAGAATAAAGAACGCAGCAGAGAAGCATTTCGTCCATTGTTAGAGGTACTACCTAATGACCCTCTTAAGACGTTCTTGGCCAAGTTTGTTCACCTCACATTATATGCCAATGCTATAAATGATGGCATTGTGCCATTAAGAACTTCTGCCTTGTTGTATCTAGACTATGAGGCACTTGGTGATGTCGATGACTTGAAACAGCACAAGCCAGTTGACCCAGAGCATCAGGAAGCTGCAGGGCACGACAATCATTCGGAAAATACCAATGTTTCCGAAAACACCGTGGGAGAAGTACCATCAGATAACGAGTACGACAATGCTGTGGAGGACTTGCGAAATGAAAAAAAACCAAAGTACAAAGATCTTTTCTCATTCGGAGTGGCTAAGAAGAACAAACCTTCACGAAGGGAACGGACGTTAAGGAAAATTACGGCGAAAGGAAGCGACTTGGCTCAATCCATCAATAATGTGGACGACGATGAAGACGAGGGTGAAGATGATTATGAACTTCACAGAAGTGATCAGGCAGAAGACTCGTCTAATTCGGCTTCAAAGTTCAAAGTTCCCCCCAAAGCATCGGTAATTGAGTCAGCAGTCCTAACCTTAATTGCACCCAAACCGACAGTGAAATACATCTTGGATCCAGAAACGAGAAGACCAGTTATTTTTCATGACAAGTTCTATCGGTTCGAGAACTTGCCCGAGCACAAGGAGGAGTCCAACAAATACCGTATCCCACTTCCTCGTCTACTTTTCCACTATAGCGATTGGAAATTGGGCAAGCAGGTGGAAATAGCGAGAAAGTACCACCAGCCAGATCTCAACTGGAGAAAGGTATTGGTAAGTCTACCACCGGATGCCCACAACAACATTGTAGTACGCCGCCGATTCGCCAATGGTTATGGCTGGGGTGTAATTGACCATTTGTGCGATGAGCTCTTCACCGAAATGCCATTGAAGCCGAAGATGTAAACGGCTGCGACTGGTTGCAACCTGCCGCAGGAACAATGCAAGAGAAACGCCCAATCACCCACGCATTTCGCACGTGGTCCGATACTCTCTATTTTGTGTCACGTTCTTATCAGTAGATAAGGTTTGAGTTTGCGGCCCACTGTTTTTTTCTACCAAAGTATGGATCAAGAGATATGTGGTGACGCGTTCAATTCTTTAGTTCAAATTGAGATGAATCAGAAAATTCAATTAGTGGTGATTGGTGCCGGCCTTATTGGTCCTAGACATGCTCAACATGTACACGATCGTCCTGATTGTGAACTTTTTGCCATCATTGATCACTCCGCAAAAGGCCCAGGTGTCGCCAGCCAGTTTAATACACTTTTGTTCCGCTCTGTTGATGAAATGTTGGATTTTTGTGACGAGAGAGGCTTGAGGGTTCCTGATGGAGCAATCGTAGCCACTCCAAATCACACGCATGTTTCGATTGGCAGCAAGTTGGCGGCACGAGGAATACACATGTTAATGGAAAAGCCATTGGCTCCCACCGTTGCTGATTGCAAAGCATTAATTGCTCAATGTCGATATCTGGGTGTTCACCTTCTTGTTGGACATCACCGTAGATTCAACCCATACATTATCACTGCCAAGCAAAATATGGACAAAGTGGGCCGTCCGGTGGCAATCCAAGGAACGTGGGCTTTGAAAAAAGCGGACACATACTTTGCAGAAAAACCTTGGCGCTCATCAACGAAGTTGGGAGGCGGAACCATGCTAATCAATTTAATTCACGACATTGATTTACTTCAATATTTATTGGGGCCAATTGTTAAAGTTTACTCTGAGTTGTTGATCAAACAGAGAGCTGGATCTCACGATGGTAATGCTGTGGATGAAGGGGCAGTATTAACGTTGAGGTTTGCTAATGGCTGTTGCGGTACGTTTGTGTGTGCTGACAACGTGATCTCACCATACTCTTTTGAATCGGGTACAGGTGAAAACCCCACCATCCCTCACAGCGAGAATGCGTCGGGATTTTATCGCTTGTTCGGTAGTGATGGAACTCTCTCAATTCCGGACTTTACGTTGCATCACCAAAATAACTTACCTTACGACAAGCGTCATTGGTTGAATCCCGTGTCGTCAGAGAAGTTAGACCTTTCCTACAAGGTGCTTCAGGATTTCGATGGAGGCGGAACTCAAATGAATTATGGTCTTGCTACCCCTTCTGCATCTCCCAATGACAAGGATAGCCCCATCCACCACATTGGTCAAAAGCCGCCAGTACCATTTGAATTGCAACTCGAACATTTTGTAAACCTTATCACTGGCCGCGAATCGGAGGTGAAGTGTACTGGAGAAGATGCTATGAGGGCTCTACTTTGTGTCGACGCAATTTTGGAGTCGAGCAGAACTGGTATGCCTCAGTATGTGCCTGAAATAGACGTCTGATTCATGCCTCCCTTATGCTGTACTATTTATGATGTTTAGCTTTTCTAAGACGTATGTTGCATTATAACTACCGTAAATCGTTTAGTCCAATTTCTTCTTGGCATACTTTTCTCTCATAGACTTGAACACACCAGCAAGTTTGAATTTTCTGATAAACGCCAACTCGATGAGGTATCGAGGCATGAGCAAGAATACCCAATGAAGAAAACTAGCACTAGTGCCGCGATATTTGTTCAAGGAACCATTGATGCTCAGAGATTCGAAATCATTGACCACTTTGTAAGCATACTTCTCTGCTGGCATAGGATTGTTTCTGGCAGCCATTTGCTGTCTTTCAACGAGGGCTTCTTTCATTTCAGGTACATTAAAAAGAGAAGACTCTGGCAACGGTCTTGTGTCGGCAATTTCGGTCTTGACACCACCAGTAACAAAATTGAGTACTTTGACGTCAAAAGGTTTCATCTCAAGACGAAGTGTACCAGCATAAGCATGTATAGCTGCTTTAGTAGAAGAGTAAGTACACGAAAAAGGGAATGGGGCAAGGCCACTAAGAGACCCAGTGAATCCGACGGTTCCCTTTGCGTTGATGAGCAAGGGGGCTAATTCTCTGGTCAAACGCATGGGGCCAAAAACATTGACCTCATAGCACTGTTTGAACCATTCATCAGTAGTGTCAATTGCGGGAAACGTACACAGCTGGCCGGCATTGTTGAACAAGTAGTCAAGTTTTCCATCGTTCTCACGCTGCAATAATACCTTTATCTCCTTTACACTATCTAAGGAAGACACATCAAGCTTGACAGGGATGATCCCATATTTCTTCAATGGCTCCATAGCTTCAAGTCTTCTTGCACCAGCATAAACCTTGTATCCCCTTTTTGCAAACTCAATTGAAGTTGCATAGCCAATTCCAGACGAGGCTCCGGTAACTAATACCACTTTTTTTTGTGTGGAGTTTGGCATTTTGTTTAATAAAGTGAGGATTTCAGTTGCGTTAGTGCGACTATACTATCCGCACACATGCTTGTGGGGAAAATCAGACCCACGGATAGTATCGTGGTATGCAGGCTTGACGTTTTTTGCAGCCGAAGATAAGATAGTTTCTTTGCGGAAACATTGTATCTATGTAAGTAGCGCATAAAGCTAATCTCACGAAGTACTGACAATCAAGAACTGTATAGGTTAGAGGGCATTGAAAGAAATTTTATTTTGAACTCAATGTTGCAGACAGTCACTATAGCGCTTGGATTGCGACTAGTTTCGCTTCCGATGCCATAATTATTAGCGCATCATTTTCTGTCATTCGCTAGGCTAGACCATACAATAAAGCTTGGTAGAGGCGACATGGGCATATATTATCCGTTGACTAAGCAATGGCATTTAGTATCGCTATCATAAAGGTGGTGGGCATCAACAGCATCTTTGGTGAATTACAGGCTTGTCATTACAACCGGAAAATGTTCGATTAAACACGAACTCCTCAATCATACTTCAACGCCTTGTACTTCTTTTCAACGGCTTTAAACGCAGCATTCAATTTGAGGTTGGTGATCATCACATATTCAATAATGCTCCAAGGAAGCACTGCTAGTAAAAGCCTAGCCCATGAAGCTGACTTACCACGATATCTGTCAGGACTTCCACCTAAGGTCTGACTTTCAACGTCATCTACTGTCTTCTTTGCATATACATCGACAGGCATTTTGGTGAAGGTATTTTGTCTCTCTTCTTCAGATTTCACCATTTCTGGAACGTTATAGAATGATCCTTGCAATGAGGACCTATTGTCCGCAATGGGAGTGTCCACTGCTCCCGTGACAAAGTGCACAACCTTCACACCAAGAGGTTTCAATTCAACTTTGAGAATGCCAGCGTATGCGCGAATTGCAGCCTTAGTTGCAGAGTAGATAGATCCTTTTAACATTGGCATTGAACCTGCCACTGAGCCGGTAAATGCTACAGTTCCCTTCGCTTTGATGAGCAAGGGAGCCAACTCACGGGTCAAGCTTATTGGACCATAGACGTTAACTTCAAAGCACTGTTTCATCCACTCGTCTGGAACATCAATTGCCATAGAGTTGCAGACTTGTCCAGCATTATTGAACAAACGTCAAGATTTCCATCATTTTCACGCTCAATGAGCTGCTTGATGTCCGCGATATCTTCTGACACAGTTACATCAAGTTTGACAGGAATAATTCCATGTTTTTTCAACTCATTCATCGGCTCGACTCTGCGAGCTCCTGCGTATACTTTATAACCACGCTTGGCAAACTCAATTGCAGTGGCATACCCAATTCCTGACGATCCTCCTGTGACGAAAGCAACTTTTTGCCTAGATGGAGACATTGTGCTGACTTTTTTTTTTGCCACCATAGTGCCCGTTATATAGACTATTTTTATCTCCGCTTTTTCGCATGTTGGTTTGTAAGCCGCTCTCCCCCTTATCGCTCATCATCTCGTATAAAGGAGCAAATTGTCCTACATCGGATGTTTTTTTGCGACTATATCCGCTTTTCCGTCTTCAAAAATTCTTCCATCAACTTCTTTTTGTCAAAATAGTGCATGAACTTGACGGGTTTCTGTTGCCCAGGGCGTTCAACATGAAGAACGGGCACGTCGTAGCAATAGATATCAAACCACTCGGCATTCTCTTCCTTCATAATGTCTATTGTTTTCAACTTAATTGGAGTGTCTTGAAGCTCAGGCTGTTGCAAAGTTTCGTGCAAAATTTGTTTTGCGTTGGTACATAACATGCAAGTGTCCTTTGTGAAAAACGTCAACGTAGTTTGGTAACGTCTGGAGATTCTTATACTCTTTGCATTTTGAGCAAAACGTGTAGCTGTTCGGATCATACTATACTTCTCGAAATCATATTCTGCACCTTAACGGCGTGGGGATAATATGCAGTATTTTCGGTCGGTCTAAGACGAGCTCCGGCCGATACTGCAACTGTAATTGCTCTTGACAATGCTCCGAGCCTTGTACTTGATCTTCCTTTTGGTGCTGTATGTTTTAGGAGGCTCAGTGGTTCTAGCAAATGATAAGACATTCAAGGAAGTAGTTCACGATTCCAATAAGTACACATTTGTGGAGTTTTATGCCGACTGGTGCCGCCACTGCGGTAAGCTTTCACCAGTTTTGGACACTGTTGCTAGCATGTTTGACAATGAACCTAACGTCCAAATAGTTAAGGTCAATGGTGATAAGGATGGTCGTAAAATGTCAAAGAAATACGTTCTTCAAGGCTACCCAACTATGTTGTTCTTTCATGGAGACAATGATCCAGTAGAGTATAACGGAGGACGAGATGAAATCTCGATAAGCAACTTTATCCAACAGATGTCCAATATTCGCTTGGGCGACAAAAGCGAACAAGAGGGCGATGAAATTTCCAAGTTGATGCGTATATCGGACGAGAACATCGAGGCTCAGGTGCTTCATTCACCATCCAAAACACTTGCTTTGTTCACCTCATCCCATTGTAAAAGCTGTACTCGCGTACGAGCCGACTTTGAGAACCTAGCCACCTGGTATGCGAGAGACAAACAGGTAATTCAGTTCGCCGAAATTGATCTCGATATCAACTCCGACAAAATTCAAGAGCAGTTTTCTATAACTTCTGCGCCAGCCATTTTACTTTTTGATCCCGAATACGTCAATGAAGATGGATTGAAGGCCCCGCAGTTGTATTCTGGTCGCTTTGATGTATCTTCCATCAATAACTATATCAATGGAGTAACCGGTATCTCGCGAACGAATGAAGGAAAGTTGACAAATGAAGCCGGTATTCTCACTCAACTTCGAGAAAAAGTCAAATCTCTTAATTCTCTGGATGACAAAGTTGCCGCTGGAATGTCCATCTTGAGTGATATTCGAACCTTGACAGCGCAGGTGGGACCTGTGGATACCCGCATGCTTCCTTACTACAGACATTTGACCATACAAGCCATGAATGGAAACTACGATCAGTTTCAAGCTGAATTTAAACGACTTGAAACCATTGCCGATTCTAATGAAGGTATTAAACTTATGTTAAACGTGCTTCAAGAGTTCTTGAGCTGATTATTAACTTCATATATTAATCTATTGGCATATTATCTATCTAAACTTTAATGCACGGGGGCAAATCTTACCAGTCGACTGGCTTGAATTTCTGCAAAATGCGGACCTTATCAGGCCATACCTTTCCATCGTTGACAATGCATTCATCGATAATGGGAACTGCATTAGGAGGGGTACAGCGTGCGAGCCAGATATTCTTTCCCGACTCTTTCAAATAAATGATTACATTTGCCGAATACTTATGGCCACCAACGTGGTTTATGAATGAGACATGAACCCCTCCGGGGCGCTCTTCTCCAAAGTCTCTCAAAAGACCCAAATCGCGCAAGTGTATGTCCATCTCTTTCTTCATTATAGGCGCAGTGACTCCACACCGTTTATCTCTAGTTCTATGCGAACATAAAAAGACATGAGCTTTCAGGGGATCAGGAACGACTTTGATTTCAGGAAACTCAGGGTACTCCTTTTTGAATGGGTCCTTGCTTCCCGAAACATGTGCCTCAACGAGGTCAGGAATAACTTTAGATAAAACCTCTTTCGCATTTGATTCATGAACATCTCTAATCCACACAAATAATGGTAAAATGAGTATATCGGCAATTTTATTGGTATCGTAGTCTGAACTCTTTTCATGATTGAGCAGAAATATTGAGGATGTAGAAACCTTGATAGTATTTGAAGGATCTGATTCAGATCCCAATCCAGTCAATTTGGCACTGTCTGCCCACTTCAGGACTTGGTGAGCCACTGTGTGACTAGTCAGGCAAGCATCATGTGGCCAGTCGGTTTTTCCCGTGGTGACAACCAAGTGTAGTCCATAAGGCTTCGTCAGATCCCACAATGCACCATCGTACTCTATTTTGACCGATGATGGATATTTCGTTGGGCATCCAGAACATTCTTCAGCACACTCTGATACATCAAAGCCTTTAGACTTCACCAATGCTTCGGTGTTGACCAGCTTGCGAAATAGACCTTTGGCTATATTCATCAGGGCCCCACGTTTACGAATGAAAAATTTGACACGATCTTGGCACTTATCTAAATAATCTGCTTCGGAAACGGACCGTGTCCGGGCCGTCTGCAGGATAGCAAATCCAAAAATGAAGCCTCTCGCTTACAAGAGTAGCTTGCGCGACAAGAGATGTTTGAAGCATTCCAGTTGCTGGTCATGGATTCCGCCATTCTTGTGGAGCGAGAATATGTGCTTAATGGAACCAAAATACCCTTTAGACAATGAGGTTAAATGGCTGCAACAATTTTATGGCCGCAGTTCGGAGATTCTATTTGACGTCTATAGTTCCAGTTCACGGAGAGCCAGTTGTGGGAGGCTAGTTGTGAAATCTATCTCTCTCAAAATTTGTCAATGCTTATCGTGCTTCCAATGCTAACTATGTGATTGGCTCATAACTTCTAATACAAGGCGCGAGAAATAGTTCGATGCATAGAAGCATATAATGTGATTAGGTAATGCACGGTAAGAGACGAGAACGCAAATACGAGACAGCCATTGACCAAAAATTTTCAATATTCCACGGAAAAAGATATTGTGGAACCAAAGAGAATAAAGTAATTTCTGACGAGTAACCTAGGCAAGTCCTTACCTCTGTATGGCTGCAGAAGCTTTGTAAAACATAGTATTGTTGTATGTGGTTTGCGCACGACTGGAATAAATTTCTACAAAGATGCGGCAGGTGACCCTAGACGAATCTTTCAAGCTTAACCGCGAGATTTTTATATTGCATATCCTCATAAGGACGCGTTTACTGTATTTTTCTGCAGTTACACTTTTCTGGTTTTGCCTGGGATAACGAGTTCCCTTTCTTAAACCCGTTTCCACATCGTACTACTGTCGGTTAACGTCTTAGCGTTCTGATGACAGAGACAGTAGTCTTGGCACCAGTAGCAGAACCTCTGCTCCTAGATGAAAAGCATGATGGTGTTATGCTGTCCACATCGCATTTGAAAGAGAAGGCAAAAATATCCAAAAACTCGGACCCATCGGCTTCGAGTCCGGTTTCCGGCCGAGGCTCAAGGTCCGACGTCGATGCCTCGGAGCTCTCTAAAGACACCTCGCCTTCTCTGTTTGAAGAACCTCGAAATACCGACTCACTGGTCAATAAAGTGTCGAGACTCTCTGAAGATATCGATCCGCTCACGATTACTGATGAACCTGGTATGCTCCATTCACCTTCACATCCGTCGTCGAGACCCTTGCATTCCGTTAAATCCCAATCTACGCCGATTATACTGAGGCGCCATACCACTCCACATCCCAAAAGTTCCCACACTAACAACGAACGTCCTCAGGTGCAACCGAAGCGTTCGCTTGATAACAAACATGCTCGGCCGGTGATTCGAGCAACCTTCCCATCTTTCACGAAAGAGTCAAAAGAGCAACATCGTCCAGATTTTGTGCATTCAGAGCTCGCTAAAATGCGAGATGCACTTCTGACCAAAAGAAAAAAGAAGAAAAGAGACCTAGAACTTGCATTAGACGAAGAAGTTCTAGTAGGTAACAAAATCAGCGAGGGACACGAAAATTTTGTCATGGCGTACAACATGTTGACAGGTATACGTGTTGCAGTCTCACGCAATGCTGGCGTAATGAAAAAGCTCGATGAATCTGATTTCAAAAAAACTACGAAGCTTACGTTTAACATGGATGGAAGCGAGCTAACTCCATCTTCAAAGTACGATTTCAAGTTCAAGGATTATAATCCTGCCGTGTTCAGAGAACTTCGAACCATGTTTGGCATTGACCCTGCAGACTACCTCGTTTCCATCACTGGCAAGTATATTCTATCAGAACTAGGATCGCCAGGTAAAAGTGGTTCTTTTTTCTACTATTCGCGAGACTATCGCTTTATCATCAAGACGGTTCATCATTCGGAGCATAAGCAATTACGCAAAGTTCTTCGTGAGTATTATAATCACGTAAAGGAGAACCCCAATACCCTTATCTCCCAATTTTATGGGCTCCATAGGGTCAAAATGTCTTTTGGTAGTGGATACCGCAAGGTTCACTTCGTCGTCATGAACAACTTGTTCCCTCCCCATAGAAATATTCACTTGAAGTATGATCTCAAGGGCTCAACATGGGGAAGAATTACCCGAATTCCTCAAGAATGTTTGAAGAGTGGAGACTTGTCGCAACTAACACTCAAGGATCTTAACTGGCTTGAGAGACACGAGAAGATTAAGTTTGGGCCAGAGAAGCGAAAGGCTTTTTTCACGCAATTGAAAGCTGACGTCGAACTTCTCAAAAGAATTAACGTGATGGATTATTCTCTTCTCATTGGCTTACATGATGTGAAGAAGGGCAACACATTGGCATCTACTAAGAAGCTTACTGTTTTTGATCCAAAATCCACCAACAAGTTCGAGTTGATCAACACAAATCCTCGCAATTTGGACAGAACTGCTGATTTACCGTCAAACGTATATCCTGGAAGGTCTAAGTATGTCTTCTATGGCCACGATGGTGGTATTCGAGCCACTAATGAAGATAACGAACCGCTTCAAGAGATCTACTACCTCGGTATCATTGACTATTTAACTAACTACTCATTTCGCAAAAGGTTGGAGACCTTCTGGCGGTCAATGAGGCATCCAAGGTTGACGATTTCGGCGGTTCCTGCTCTGGAATATGGCGACCGGTTCTTCGCTTTTATTCAGAACGGCACCACTAGGTCGAAATCGAAAGTGGATTAGTCTTCTATCTCGGGTAGGCTATGCTTCTTGCGTTCAATACTAAGAATCGCGAGATTCATTTACTTCTGCTTGCCGTACCCATTTGCTTTCATTATCATTTTATCTATCTCCTCGCAAAACAATTTTGTGCATTCAATAAAAATTACTTATTTGTAACTTGTATCAATAGGACCAAACTCGGTAGCACGGGTCTATGACTATTGGCGTGAAACAAATATTTTACCTCACCAATAGAGTTGCACCAGAAGCCGCGCTCGCAAACAGTCCACTGAAAGTTGAAAATTGAGACTGGCGCTTAGCATGAATATATCCTTACGGTGCCATGGGCACATGCTGAGGAGGTATATACTGATCATACCCACACTGGCCGTAGGGTCGCTTGCAATTGGTTCGAAGGCTTCAGAAACGGAATTTACTACAAAATTGGATCAAGTTAACGAACTCAATCTGCCACAATTCAAAGCTGTCGGGCAGCCTCCATCCGTTCTTGCGGTCCATGGGACGCCATCTGTTCCTTTGTATATTAAAAAGGGCAGCATCATGTCCATATACGGTGTACAGGGAGCATTATTAGACAATATCAGTTCTCGGCTCTCGCTTTTCGCTCCAATAAGAAGTTTCTTCATGGGGAATCATAATAGTGCCTACCAGAGAGTTGTGTCCACATCACCATTTTCGCTACTTATATCTTCGACATCTAAAAAGCTTTTTGGCCGTCTGGCGCAAAAGACCTTTGCGGTAATGAATCTCGAAGGTACTCAGGATTGGGCTATCATCAATAACAACGCTATTCATGCTTACTTTGGGACCTCACTTATCCGGAGACTCCATCTCATTCCAAGAAAGATCTCTAAGAGGTTTGCCAAAGCTAGCGGTCTTCCTCTTCCAACCAACACCGGTTTGTTCAAATGGTATAGACCTGGCTACACGCTCTTGAGTGGACGAGGGACGGTTGCATTAGTTGGAGGAGGAAATATCTACAACGTCCACTTGGAGGACGGAGAGCAAGCTGTGGTTAGCAAAAACAATCTTTTAGGGCTTACTGTAAATGGTCCTCATGACATACAAAATTCGGTTTTTCAGTATCGCTCGAATTTAAAACTGAATGATTTGACGATTGCCGGAGAGAAGAAGAAGATAAATCCATTCGAATCATTTTCTCATTTTATGCTGTACTTACAGATGATAACAGTAAGTGGCTTCAACTTCCTCAAGGACTCTATTTCAAGATCAGTCCGGTATATCGAAGGCACTGGAGATTTTGTTGTAGTGACCGGACCAAGAGATTTACTTTTGCAATCCGGTGTCCCACAATCTAATCTTCTCAATCGAGCAGCTCCAGATCAATTTACTCAGTCAAGCATAACTCCAAAAGAAACTACTGCTGATTTCTTGAACTATGTCACTATTGATAAAGGTAAAACCAAAATCGAGAGCACTCCAGACTTCCGCAAAAGACAATGACTACGTATGTTGCACGTGGTATCTTAGATGCATACTTGTCAATAAATTCGTTAAAAATATATATTACACACTTAGACTTGAATCACCTGCACACCTCTCAAGCATTTCCTTTACTCGTGTGCAGATGGCTGTGTTCGTCATCTGTGATGTTGGCGAATGTTTTGTTCAAGGAACGTTTCTGAACAGCATCCACTGAACTATCCATGTTTCTAAAATTGGATCCGAATGTCTTATAAGGATTATTCAGTATTGGTGGGAGTTGAAACTTTCCTTCAATTGAGATATCGTTGCGTGATTGTGCATTCGGATGATATGTGTTATTTCTTGTAACATCAGGATTGACATTCTGGGTGATTCCGTTCATATTCATATACAACTGTGAAGCTGCTGGATATTTGAAGTAGTTTCCGTTAGAACCTTGCATTAGCAGTGTTTTCATTCTTGGCTGGGGGTGTTCCAAGTATACGATTGCTTTGATCTTGGATATATGTGTTGATAGCTCTCTTTTTGTTCTTTTATGTCCTTCATCTTTCTTTTCTTCTTCTTAGATTGGCCCGAAGGTGATATTTCGGACTCTTGAGAATCGCTTCGACTGTTATCACTCGATTGAGCATTCGACGTTATACTGGTGGAGGAATTGTGATATGGTGTCATGGTGAACGATGGAACACTAGAATTGTACGCCTGAAGTGACTCCACTGATTTAGACTTGTCATCACCATTAAATGTATCTGATTCAGATGGAGAGCTCGTATCTGTGTACAGGCCTGGCTCATCACCGTCATTTAGGTTTGACTTCTTATTAATATCATTCAAGTTAATACTCGACTTGGGCACAGTGCTCGAGATCTGTACATTTGTACGATTTCTTGAAGAACTTGTGTCAGAAGTCTCCCTCTGCGGCACATTTGTTAGGTCTAATTGATAGTCTTTCATCGGATATGAGGGAGCAGAACCGGTGGTTCGGTGTGTCGTCGAAGTTTCCATAGTATCCACGGGGTCACTTGAGTCGCGGGAATACTTTGACATTACCTTTGTTAATGCTGTGAAAAGGTCTGCCCATTTGAAAACTTTTAGATCTTTCTCTATGTTCCGAGGTCTCGGGTTTTCCATTCCCATGAGTAAGTTAAAAAATCGCTGAATCAGACGGTTGGTCCGTGAGACAGTTTGTGGTTTGAGCGACTGCAAATTTCTTCTTATCCTGTTTTTCTCCTTAACGCCAAAAACATCTTTGACGATGTACTCGAGAAGTAAGATGATATCAACTGATGTTACAATGTATTGGCCGCGTTCCTCCCAGAAGATGCATGATATAATGGGCTCTCCGGGCACGTATTTTTCTTTTGGAACAGCCTCGAAGTCTATCTGTATCTCATTGCTTGACGTATAAATAAAGGTAAACTTTACTAACCGCCTGCCCGATACTTTCTCGGAATCTGACCATCCATCAACCATGGAATCCAAGTCATGAAGTAGTGTCATACGTATTGGCTGGCTAACTGAACCTTCGTGAGGAGAGAATCCTCGCTTGATGGTTGACGTTCGTACTAGGCTGCCATTTTTATCACCGAAATTAGAGAGCTTATTTTTCCCGTTCAATATCTGCATTGCAAGTTGAACTTCTTACAAAGGTAAGACGAACAACACTTGAGCCGGAACGTACGTTATATGACTGTGAGAGCTCCACCAAAATTTATTCTCCCTCGTACAAAAGAAAAGTGGCTAGTGGGGTGATCCAAAAATCGCTTATGTTTTCAAGCACTTTAAACGGGTTGCAATGTAAGGTTGCTTTGATTGACTTATATGGTGTGACGTGCAATAGACGAACCGCTTTATAGTAAATTTAGAATGATAAATCCACTATGTTCGAAAAAGCGTGCCTATTTGCTTTCTTGCGCTGGGACACGCAAATTCAAAGCACTGGCCACATTTTGCAGCGAGCTCGCAAAATTTGCCACGAGGCGAATTATAGTCGTGTGGCTCTCGTATTGCTTCTTTTGGCGATGACATCATTTGTTTCACAGAGGATAGCAAGAAAGCAAGGTTACTGAATCGAGTCTACGGAGTCAATGATAAATGAATCAATACATTAATGAGAGCTAAATCGCCCTGGGAATCTCTTTACTAGATCCTCGCTTGAAAGTTTAAATGAATTTTTCCTATGTCTACTTCACTTAGTGAGACACAGTGAGACATGCTGATCTTTAGCTAGATGCAGGATTTCGTATACGAAGGAGGCTAGTAGCCCGTTGGAGATAATTTTCTTCGTAATCATAGGTCTTTAGTTGCCGGCAACTATCACGCCTTGTAGTTGAGTATATCAACTATAATGTTAACGATGCTCACCAAAACCTCCACACAAACTAGGACAACGACAATGTACTCCAAGTTTTCTTCACGTGAGTGGCCCAATTGTTCCTTGAGCATTTGTAGTAAATCCGAAATGACTTCTAACCTTTGATTAAGTAATTCCACTCTTTGATTAATTTCCAAATATCCTCTTGTGGCCTGGTAAATTGGCTCTAGGTGTGGTTCCGCCCACATAAGTTCAGGCAGATCAAGAACAGAGCCATGAAGATTAATGTTGATTCTAAGAATGAATAATTCTCCGATTGATTTCATAATCTCGTCCCTGTTCATTTCGACCTTACCTGTCTGTGCCACCTGCTGTGGTATATCCTGGGTGTCCTCAATCGTATTGTCCACCAATTCCTCGAAAAGAGATATTTTCACCGATTGAGAAAGTGCATGCGAGATGGATAGCTTGAGCATATAGTTCGAGTCATCTCGCAAGGTAATGAAGTCATTGTAAATTCGCGGTTGGTATGACTTGGTGATATAATAGTTGAACTCCTCGATTTGAATGTCCTCTGAGGACAACTTTTCGCTCTCGAATTTTGCTAGATCTTCTAAGAAAGCCAGTTCCTCTTTCCTACTGAATCCCCATAAGACGACCACACCATACTCAAAGATAAAGATATCGCTGTTGCGGCCGATGTCTATTTCCCCACCCTCGTCAGCGAGTCTGATCAGTTGATGCTGTTCTTCCTGATAATTGTGATCACTTCTCCAATCTTTGTACGTGAAGGGGGTGTAAAGACATTCATCGAAAAGCTTGGGATTTGTATTGTGAATTCGCTTTCTATCTTTAAGCCATCTGAGCAAATCTTTCATCTTATAAGTTCCTGATGTACAGTAAGCAGTCACTCTGGGAAGTAGATCCCTGTGCAGTTTGCCAAGAGACTCTGCATCCTTTCTAGCTGGGGTATCTTTGATGCGTGTGACTTGTGAGTAAACCCCTGCAACCCCCGTATCCTCCTCCAAGTTCTCTGGGGCTTCTGGAAGAAGTTTGAGCTTTTGAGATGTTCTGCTGGTTCGTTGTAACCCGATTTTTGGTGATTGAGCAACCCGAAAGTTATTTCGCTGTTGCCCGGAGCCATTCAGTGCCGTATTGAGGGTCTTGTTCGGGGGTAGATACATTGGGTTTTCTGGGGCCCGATTTTTTAGTAATGGAGTTGAATCATTGTCCCCATCAGCCATTTTATCTATATGAATATTCGGATAGTGCTCACCATAAGCGCCTGGCGTCTTCGCTCTAGATTGAGAAAGTCGTGTCTCGGCATAAATCTTTTTGTAAGATGAGCATCGCAGCGCACAGTAGAACCTCTTGCAGCGATGAGCAAAAGAATTGTGAAGAGCTCAAAGTCCTCAAGAAGACACAATTTCTCTTCCTTCAAGGAGAGAATTGAGGCTACTAAGATAGAGCCTAATTTGAACTTACTGGTGAGGCCATACGATGAAGTTGAGACTTCCCATTTTCGCTCTACATTGGAACATTGGGCTGAAGTAAATCTCAGTGGCAACTTTACTGAGTTTTTTGACCAAGTTAATTCATACTGTCAGTCTCTTCCTCAGTTGTTACATCATCAGAAGCATATCTTTGACACTTTGGTCCGTCATATCCAAATTGTAGACCCATTTTCGCTCGAGCCGCTACTTGAATTACTATCCCAGTTTATTCACGATCTTGGACCCGATTTCATGGTCTACTACCCCGATGCACTCGCCTTGATCACAGAAACCATCCTTAAAATAGAACCGAACGAATCACAAAATAATAGAAACTCTTCGAATGTTTTAGAGTGGTGCTTCAATTGTTTGGCGTTTACATTCAAATACCTTTCCAAGTCATTGGTCAGTGATCTCACTACTACATTTGACGCATTATTGCCTCTCTTAGTTTCGATCAAAAAATCATATCTTTCTCGATTCAGTGCAGAAGCTATGTCCTACTTGATACGAAAACAACCTGCCGAGCATTTACAAAAGACGATACATCACACCTTCGTTAGTCATGGCCACGAACTAAGATCAAATGCGGTTTACCGTGAGGCATTAGTGGTGTTATACGGAGAAGCAATGAAAGGTACTGAAGGTGCATTGCACTCAAGATCCATGAACACCTTAGGAAGTCTCATAAAAATAACACTCACCATTGACGAGAATAGAGAATTCGTAACTCTGGTGGTCTCCAAATTGATTCTCCTACTCATTAATTTTGGCAGTGTTGAAAACAGCAACAAAGTCTATAACACCACGCTTCAGCTATTAAATGCTCATCTTGGTCAGAATCCGCTGCAATTGGATTTGATTACTTCGGTGCATTTTCTTTTGTCCTTGTCATTTGCGGATTCTGGTAAGAAAAACTCTCTGTGGAATGTCATCTTCAGTCATACAGAAAAGATTACAAAAATTGCAAACTCACATAAAGAGAAATCGCAAACGTTACATGATTCATTAATTTACCTCTACTGTGTGATGATTCGTAATACACCCGCAAATGAGTTGATGAAGTACTTCAAAAAATTGATATCTGGAGGCTCACAATTGGACGGTGGAAAATTTTTTTTTGCATTAATCGAGGGTAGCTATGCGCTAGCACAAGACACTTTAAAGTCATTGCAGGTAACCAAACTGATCCAAGAATTCTTAGTGTCGAATGAGAATTCTAATGTGGTATTACCCTTGTCATATTTTCTCATGAACACTCACAATAAAGGTTTATCAAACACCTTGACATTACCCAAAAACATATCACGTATGGCGTTACAAAGCATAAAGTCATCCGGAAATAATGATGATGAATTGCCCTTTTCATGTTCTGCACTCGTAATAATGAGACACATTACGGTAGACTCTGAGGTATTGCACGTCTTGTGTAAAAAATTGGAGCAAATATGGAGCTACAACGATGTCACTCCTGAACGGGCATATGCTGCTTCGTTGATCATTAACATAATCTCTTCCAACAAAGATCGTTTAGGTGAAAAATCTCTAGCCGATGTTTTCAGCCAATCATGTGACAAATTCGACAATTATAGAACATACGTCTCCTTTTTGGAAGCTTTCGTTAAGTTCATCAATGCGTACCCTTCTGTTCAAGCATCTGAAGTTGAGCTTAGCAATATTTGCTCTATGCTAGTGAAAAACTTGAGGTTGCCTAATCGTGGATGCAGAGAAAGGTCTGCTCACTTGATTAGGTTGATTTTGAGCTACATCGAAAGTCCTAGCTCCATCATCTCACAGGTAGAAACTATTGAACAGATCCCATTGACTGTGGAATCCTCCAGGGATGTAACATTAAAAATCAGAAATCTTTATTCTGCCTTTCAACAAGAAGTGAACATTTCTGAGCTCGACTCACAAATTATGTTTAACTATACGTTCGGTCTCCTTTCCAACAAATTTCAGCCCTGCTCGGATGCTGTAATCGAGTGTATCCCTTCTGTGTGTAATAAGTTATACTCTGGCTTATGGGAGGGATCAATTGAGTTTATTTGCAAGTCTTACTCAGGACAAACAGAAAAGAGTCAATTACACGAAGATTCTTCAGTGGCTGATGAACTGTGGTTCGCTGACGATCAAAGATTGAAGGGTAATTTCAAGACTATTTTTGATGTTCACATGTCGCCTTATTTGACTCCCCTGAATGCTATTATACACTCAATAAGAGAAGGTAATGAAGAGGAATACCCGTCATTAATGCGGACTCAGGCAATCAAGGTCCTAAGCGCAATACCGTCCTTTTGGCAAGAACACTTGCGTGTGTTAGCCTCATTGATCTGCAAAATAATCGACGGCGAAGACAACGATTTCGATTCTTCCATGGGATCGCCTTGGACTATGAAAGAAAGAAACTTATTCATTGGTATTATCGCCAAGACAAAGCACTTAAAGAAACTCGAAGACAAGGAAAGATTGCATGCCCATATACTCAAGCTTTTGTCTAGCAGACAGAGCGAGGGGCAGAAATTGGCATTGGACATAATATTCAACTTTCAAGATCAAGCTATCAACAAGTACAGGGATCATTTCAACAATCTTCTAGATGATTCACTTTTTAGAGATGAGATCGTTACGTTCTTATCGGCGGATTCTACTTCTGTTATCGAGGCCCCAGACTTTCCACAAGTGATCAATATCGCCTTGCACATTTTGTTTGGTAGAGCTCAAAGGACCTACAAAAGCAACAGTAGTATGGGCAAAAAGCATGCTGTATTTCAAGCGCTTGGAAACCTCGAGGAGCCCGAGATTACTCTCTTCCTTCGAATTGGTTCCAGTCGTTTAGATTACCAGTCTTATGTCAACATTTCACACGATTCCAACATAACGCAAGCCGAACTAAGAAAATGCCTTGGTTTCTACAATCTTATAAATGAGTTAGTGGAAGTGATCAGTCCTTCTAAACGATCGTCATTTCTTCTGATCATAGAACCAATAATCTATGGATTGGTTTTGGCACAAACGTATATTACTAGAGGAGAAGACAAGAACGAGGTCGAGTTCAAAATTGCAAAGCAGGTCAGACTGACGGGCTTGAGATGCTTTGCTTCTGTTGTCAAATTTCTTGGAGAGACGGCGCCGTGGCAGAACTATAGCGCAGTTTTATTCGAAAAGGTGTTTGCGCCAAGATTAGCAGCTTTTTCTCAAGAAAACTTGCAACAACCTTCTGCACTTTTGAGTGTGTTTACTAGCTTAGTTGACTATCTGTCATCGAGAGCCCTATTATATCATGACGACTTTCATCTTTGTCGGGCCATTGTCTCACTTCTTTCCAACAAGTTTATCAAAGGCTCGGTCGTTCTAGCAATACTTGACTTTTGTTTCAAATCATTATCGGTGAAATCTGTTGATGATGATAGGCTATTCACTTTCTTAGCTATTTTGGTAGAGGGCATCCTTCGCAACTTACCCAACCTAATACTGGAATCGGAAAGTGAAGAAGTTATTGAAAAGTCAGTACAGCTTCTATTACACTTGATTCAGGGCAATTATGTTGATGATATCTCAACCCGATCGTCCTTACTCGACTCATTGAAGCACGCTTTAGACCGTTCAAGTTTAGAAAGTGGCCAGACCTTGCTAGTTCTTCAGGCGATGTCTTCGATTCTCGAAGCATCAGGATTTGAAGAATCCGAACTATGGAGTGTTTATGATATATGCTGCAAACGTTTGAGATCTACAAAGGAACGGGACCAGCGACAGGTCCTTCTGAATATTTTTGTTGAGATTGGTACCAAATTGGATGATGTCAGGTTAACTACTGAGCTCTTGAAGAAGATGAATGCTTTCAAAGCTACAAGAAATGAGCCTGATTTTGATCAACGACTCCTGGCTTTTCGGGAGGTGAATGAAGTTCTATATCCAGACCTCAACGTGAGACAATGGATGCCTTTTATTTACTGTGCTCTCTACTACATCAACGATGAGTCTGAACTTACAATGAGAACTAATGGTTCTTTTTTGTTATGTCGTTTTGTCGATTGCTTTTCTAAGAAAAGTACTGCTGAGGAATCGACTCCATATATTCACGTTTTAAAGGATGTGATTTTGCCACACATCAGGAGTGGTCTCCGCAATCGTAATGCCGACGTACAGTCTGAGCATGTTACTTTTTTGGCATACTTGATTGAGAATGCACGGTATTACACTGACTTGGACGACATGAAAGTGCTCTTATTCAATAATGATGAAGAAGCAAACTTTTTCAGAAACATAAACCATATTCAGATCCATCGTCGTCAAAGAGCTATTATGAGGATCAGAGATTATCGCGAGCAATTAACCAGTTCAAGTATTGCTCACTACATCTTGCCAATGATTGAATACTACTCTGTTACTGATGACGAGAGAATGAGAAATGTCTCAAACGAGAGTATTAAAACGATAAGTTTACTTGCCCGAAGACTTAGTTGGACACAGTTCCGTGCTGTCCTTTCTCGATACCTCTCGTTACTAAAGGGTAGAAAAGAAGAACTGTTGGGAGTCCATGTCAGTTTGGTTGTGGCACTCTCTGAAGCTGCATTAGGTGCAATTGAAAACTTCAGATCTGGTATTTTGACCGATACGTTTGCTAATATTCCTTCTCAAGACATCATTGATAGCAGCTTTTCGACAGATGTCCTTCCAATAATAATTAAGGTTTTGTCAACGCGTAACGATGAGACCATCGTTTCCAGAATTCAAACTAGGGAGAAGGAGTAGTTAATTTTGCTGATGTGCATTTCTGACAGTTTGCGAAACATCCATCTCACTAGTGCATTAACCAAGTTTGTGCCAAGTTCTTCGGGTCCCGGTCTAAAGGAATTGCGAGATGCTGTGCGTAGTCCCTTGGGGTCCGTATTTTGTTCAGGTGGGGAAGCGATTATCTTTATTTCTTTTTGCAAGGGATTAAAAACTGGCGGTGGCTAAAAGGGGTCTCAGATTCATGTTCTAAGCTTCACGTTGCATTTCCTTATCACTTCGTTGTCCTCTCATCTCCAGCCTGGGAGCTTGGATGAGTCTTGCAGGATGATTGTTGAAATTATAATGGAAGATATCTTCGGTGCTGCAGGACAAGAGAAGGATGCTGAAGGCTACCACAGTAAGATGAAAGAAGTCAAGCACAAGAAGAGCTTTGATACGGCGGAGATCTTGGCATCTTTCGTGAGTTTGACTCAGTTCGATACTATACTTGATCCTGTAAAGTTGATATTGAGAGAAAATGCTTCACTCAACGTCCAGAAGAAGATTGATGAACTATTGAGAAGGTACGCTTTGGGCCTAAACCACAACGAAGAGGCAAATTCTAAAAACGTGCTTCTTTTATCTTATGAAATCTTCAGTCAGTCGCTAGAACAGGTCGATTCGGCGACAAAAGCAGTGTCTCAGTCGCAGAGCCACTTTATGGTGAATCTAGACAAAAACTCCAAGAAGATGGATGTTGATCGCACATTTTTTGTTTCCACCACGCAAAGGTTTGCCTTGGAGATGTTCCGCACTGCGGTAACACGAAATGAAGAATTAAGGACAGTTGGTAATGTTAAGGGCTTCCTTCCTTACTTGAATCACGCAGTTTCATTCAGTAGTGACCAATCTGCTATTTCCGCTTTCAAAGTTTTGATGCTACTCGTCCGACTTCCATTTGACCAGGAGGAACTTGATATTTTGAAGTTGGCGTTCCGGAAAGCCATCGCCAATATCAAGAACAGTCCAACCATCACTTCAGAGTTATCGCAAGTTTGTCTTCGCTTTTTGGCATCAATTGTAAGACATAGGCCCGAAATTCAAGTCAAGGACAACACTATTGGGTATCTCTTAACCAGAATACTTCCAAGTTTGGAGGAGTCAACTTCTCAAGGTAATGCGTTCAACTTCGTGAAGGCAGTGGTGGCACAGCATATTTTGATACCCGAGGTATACGATATTATGGGTAATATATCCAAAATCATGGTTGTCAATCACCATCGAGATGTCAGAAACATGGCTAGAAGCGTTTATCTTCTGTTTTTGATGGGAGTACGATCAAGGTTAAGGGCAAGCTTCAAAAGGAGTTTAAATTTTTGGGTCAATAATTTGGGGCTATCCTACAGAGGAGGGGACGTCAGTCAGTCATGGAACTTCTAAACTTCAATTGTTATCAAAGCTGGTACCGGTCTTAATAGACAGGCTCGCCTTCTTCTTTTTTCGTCCGTCTATCAAATGTGACGATTACCGACGATTCTAGGTTGTGTCGGGAAATGGCCGCATCAATTTTGAAGAACCTTTTGGGTAAAGCAAGCAAAGAGACTTTGCAAACTCTTGAAACGTATTTTTTTGCATGGATGAACCAAAAGGGGAACACTATGCTTTTGCGCTGCGGTCTCAATGTCTATAATATCTACATTGATGAGTTTGGATTTAACTTTAACGCTAAATTGGATGATTTAGCCATTGGCAATATTGACACACTCTTGAAAGAGGGTGAAAATAAAGACGGGTCTTCAACGCAGCATGCGGAGTGGGAAGATATTTACTCACTGTTAGTTACATTTTCATCCGTTGCTCAGAGTAATTCTAAAGGCATTTTTACGAAAAGGTTTGAGGGTTTGTGGAAAAAGGTGTTCTCCGTGCTCCTATACCCTCATTCATGGGTTCGTTTAGTCGCTTCTCGCTTAGTGGGGATGTACCTTGCACGAAGAGATGAAGCTGAGATCAATGTGACAAGCTACGAAACTCAAACGATAGCGTACAGGTTGTTGAGACAACTCTCTGCACCATCTATCACGGAAGAGCTTGGCGAATACGCCATGAACAACCTTCTACTTATAACACTTCAATGGCAAGAAAATTCCACTCCCTACGAGATTTTAGAGGAGCGAGAGGGGGAAACAAGGTACGCTTTGGCCACTGACTTCGTGCTCGCCAGAATTTGTGGACTTTTGCGTCAAGATGCTAATCAACAAGATTTTGTAACGTCAAAGAAGATATCCCTCAAGTTGTTGAAGATTTTGAGTGAAAAGGTCAGCGTGAAATACTTGTTAGAGCAATCGGAAACTATCATTCTTGCACTTGTTAACTTGATCGATTTGTTGAGCACTAATGACTCTGATGAAACTCTTCGCAACCTTTCGCAAGAATGCTTGGAGGTGATTGAAAGTCGTCTTGGAGTGTCTGATTATACTGCAGTTTATGCTAGGGTGCAAAATATTATCAGTCAACGAAGACAAGATAGAAAGGTCAAAAGGGCCCAAACAGCCATCATTGCACCTGATGCCTTTGCAAAACGAAAATTAAGAAAACATGAGCGGTTTAGAGAAAAGAGGAAGCATGAAAAGGACGAAAAGGGCTATTACAAACCAAAAAAGAGGCGGACGGGTGTTTTATCAACTGTTTTTTATAAAGTTGTGCATAATTAGCCTC